>NW_024882205.1:0-361520 GCF_019059575.1 Amphibalanus amphitrite | reverse complement strand
GTATATCAACAAATACTTATTTCATATCAGGACATACAAATGTAAATTTAACAGCATAAAGTGCTCGATATCAGCTTCTTTTATTTAGTACTCCGAAATCTTTTCGGGTGGCAATGTGTTAAACTCTCGCCTTGATTTGTTCTGCAGTATGACATGAAAGGAATAAAACCAATGAAGAGGCATTGTAACACAGCTATAGCTAATTGCGTGATCTTTGATCAGCCAGTTAAAGCTAATTCATAGTCATTATGTCACGCAGAAGGAACTTGCTACTTGCTTCTCTCCCAAGCCGCTGTGGTCTGCTACTCTTGAGACGACGGATTATTCTCATCTCTCTGAACTCTGGCTGTGTCCCCGACCAATTGGAGACTAATCCCCTAAGTGGGCTCATTGAATTCCAGCGGGCTAGACCAGTTTGGAGTTCCAAGGACGCCTCGGCGTTCGTTCATTCCGCCGGCATCCGACATTCTAAAATATCGTATTGTTTCCGCTAACACAGACTACAAGTGAGCTTGTCGCTCTCCGAAGAGCTACTCGCCGGCCAAATGACCGTTTCGTGTAGCATATCTGCGACGATGGATCGGAGTCGTGTTCGGCCTGGCAGCACTCTCGCGCACCAGTAACTGCCGTGTAATCAAATGAAAATGCCATTAGGGGGCCGGCACGCCGCCACAGCCGCGGCCGCAGGAGCCGGGGGTCAAACTGTCGGTAGGGAGGCCGGGTCCGACTGCAGGGTCAGACTGGTGCGGCCATGCACATTGCACACCTAAGGTCATCCGGGCAGTTGCATGCAAGGTGCGCTGTTTGAGTCTACCACTGTTTAGGAGTGAGCTTTTAACTGTGAGTGAGATAGTAAATGCAACACACACGCACATCGGTCAAACAGATATGAAATGTACGTGTCGAATAGCTTGTTGTGACGAATCACAATATAACCTTTCTACTCATGCAGCGGCAAAATGGCAACAAAGTCAATTTCTTGACGGACCTTGGGCATACTGAACTTTTTAATAAATCATGGATGAGTGTCTAAAGAGTTGAATTGACACCAATCATTCGATACAAGCTACAAGGTCCATCACCATAGAGGACAAGAGTGAATGTCACCCAGTCAGCTGCTCGTCCGTCCACCTGGCGGGGCGACTCACCGCCTGACGCAGACAAATGACCGAGTCTGAGACGCCTCGTAATGACGCCTCGACCGCACCAGTTGAGATACCGGAGACAAATGGAGTCCCGCACTCGACGGCATGTTGTGAAAAACGGGCCTAATGGTGGAGACTGCTTGGGAATATCTCCGACGGTAAACAGCCTGACAGGCCGACGAGACATAATTCAGTCAGTTTCTGACATTGGGGGCTGAGGTGACATAGCTGAGTCACTGCTGATGCATGACTATTATTTGGCCACTGCTGATACCATGCTGAGCTGAGGTGGCGAAGTTTAGCCACTCGTGACATTGCGCAAAGTCGCTGACATTCAGGCAGTGTAACTAATGGCACTGATGGCGCTCATGAGCTGTTGCAGGTTGGGCCCATGTTTTTTATCCCATATATGTACAGTAGTAAGAATATGCACACTGAAAGGTAATTTGAACTGGGCATTGGCCAAATTTTTATAATTTAACGCGAATCTCTTGTTTTTTTTCTCTCTCTCTCGCGTGTCCAGAATAATGCCTACTAGACACTCTGCTTACGAAACTTCAATGTGTCAGCTTTTCTTCCTTTTTTATCATTCGGTTTCTTTTTGTCACGGCAACTTCTCACCTTTCCTTCCTTTTCTTGCCTGTTCCCATCTTCCATTTCACCGGTTCACCCTTTTCCTGCCCAGGCCAGCTGTCGCCACTCTGGCCGTCATTCGCTGCTGCTCTCTCTGGGGCCAATTTTCTGCGTCGTTGATGGCTCAAGCGACGGTAATTACTGCCCAGTGTTTGCTGCGGTGACGAGCTGCTGCTGACTGCGACAGAGAGGGTCGGTCGGTGACAGCCGAGCCTGCAGGCCGAGCCCGCCGAGCCGGACTGACCGAGTCGAACCCGATCGAGCTGACCTCGACGAGAGCGGACCGGATGCTGGTCAGGTGCCGACTCGGCGGTCCGAGCGAGCTGGAGACGCGGGACGAGCACTAGGAGACACCGGAGACATCGGAGACACAGGAGACACCGGAGACTCGGGCTCTGCCGGAGCGCGGCCAACACGGCGGCTGAGGTAACCGGAAGCCAGCCAGCGCCGCGCTGCACGGAGCGACAGCCGGCCCGCACAGCTGTCCAAAGATAAAATGGCTCAACTTGGTAAACAGTCGCCGAAAGTTGAGAGAAATCTTGACAAAGGCACGCCGCCGGCGGTGCCGCATCTGGTTGGGAGCTTCCAAGGCCTGTGTGCGCGTATCAGGTGTTCAATGAGAAAGCGCACTTTCTTATACGCATCATATGGTTTTGACGTGCTTATAAAGGCATGTGCTGAAAGTGGAATTATTTCTACGAAAATAAGGCAAACGAAGTAATCAGGGTAAGGTAAACTAAGCCAGGTAAATGTAAAATCAACAAAGCAAGGTGAATATAGCATTGAAGCAATTTAGCTCAGCTCAGATCAAGCAATGTCAATGTCAATGAGATCAAACGTGATTTCAAATCACGTCAGCAAGTACCGGGGAGGCCAGTTCAGGTCAGGTCCGAGGCGCGGAGGACCGGCCGGCCGGGCCAGTTCAGGTCAGCTCTGACCCGCAGACCGGCCGGCCGGACCAGTTCAGGGCAGCTCTGACCGGGCAGGCCCGCCGGTCCAGACCGCTGCAGCTCGTGGTGATCGGTTTCAGCTCTGGTCGGCAGCCGCCAGCCGGTGACATATGGCCGGCCGGGCGCGTCCGGCCCGGCGCCGCGCTCGCCGCCAGCGCGCCGCGCCCGCCGCCGGCAGACAAATTCGCCCGATCTGTGCCACTATGGAGATGGCCTGCGGCGACCGATGGCGGCCGTCAGCGGGCACGCCGGCGGCGTTCAGAGGCGCCGCAAACAGGTCAGTGGGGAGCGGCCGGGGGGAGGGGGAGCGTGAGGGATGAGATGGGGCTCCTGTTGGGAGGAGGGGTGCGGAGTCAGGTAGAGGGAGGGAAAGGATGCAACGGACAGAGGGAGGAGGCCATAGAAGCACAGTAACGGGACTTCAACGAGTAGAAAAAGAGGGTCTAGTGGCGGGAAAAAGAGGGAGAGAGAAAGAGAGGAAAAGAAAGAGAGAAAGAGAAAGAGAGAAAGAGAGAAAGAGAGAAAGAGAGAAAGAGAGAAAGAGAGAAAGAGAGAAAGAGAGAAAGAGAGAAAGAGAAAGAGAAAGAGAGAAAGAGAGAAAGAGAGAAAGAGAGAAAGAGAAAGAGAGAAAGAGACAGACAGACAGACAGACAGACAGACAGGCAGGCAGACAGGCGGGAGGAGGAAAGCGGGTGAGAGAGGAGGAGGAGGAAGGGGTCACGGACCCGTCTGTCACATTGACTGCCAGATGGTGCCGATATCCAGTCAGCACCCCGCAGTCGGCAGACGCAATCTCGGTGACATACTGCAGAAAGAGAGGTATTTTCCCGCGCCGTGGCACCTCGGTGATTGCGTTTCAGAAATGAATCTTCCACTGCGCGTACGGCCTCGAGTAAAGCTGTTACTATATAGATTTATTTCTTTTGGGTATGTGATCATCTTCAAATATATCATAACTAGTTCATTCATGTGAAAAGCGACGGAGGGTTTCCCATAGCTTTTTTTTGTTATATTAAATAAATACCTAAATATCGGTAATGCTTCCAGGCAACTAATCTTATTTACATTTTTGCTTTGGCATGCTCGAAGCCGCTTAGTGCATTGACATCATATGTAAAAAACGTTTCTCAGTGTTCTTTTCTGTGTGTTTATCAGACACACAGTATACTCCAAAATAAGCTTGCATTTATCGCTAACTACATAGACAGCTTAAATATGTATTCTAATCAATAGTTTTATTTTGTCCGCGATAGCGGTAGCGATCGACAAGTGAAGTCAGGCTGTCAAACATGAGCGCGTTTTGCTTTGATCAATGACGTCGGCTTCTATGCTCGATCTCTGACCTTATCGAACATGGCTCGGCGATGTCGAGTCACTATTAATTAGCCGAGCCCAGTTCAATACATAATCAACGCGAAACGCCGCCCGATTCCCGCTAGTAATTGTTGCATGACTAAATCTGGGGTTCAGGGAAATACCGCACGGGTTCGCCAGCCGTCCATGCTCAGTGGCTAATGTGACCAGCCCAATCAATTAGCGTCAATTATACAGCGATAATAGCAGCGCTATATGGTGTGAATTTAGTGTGGTCAATGGCTTATTGAGAAATAATTAGATTATTTAAAATCACTGAAACTATTGCTTTCAAAACTACAAAACCCTAATTCTGGGCTCGGTACTCATAACCCGCATGAACAAAATGACCGATGGAAGCTTACATGTAGTTAGTTGGACTTTGGAAAGGCGCGTATTCCCGAAAGAGATAACCATCCCATCCATGCATTGGTTATCAATTATCTCTGCAGCAGCATTGTTTCCGTCCCTTCAGCCGTCAGGATCGACCGCTGTGCTCTGGCCAGTATGGGCGTGTAACTCGCTTATCAATCTGGCTCGAGCGATGTGGCCCTCCCCCCCCCCCCTCCGTCCTGGGGGGCCCGCGGAGGGGTCGAGGGCTGCACGCCAATCGACAGACCGGCCCGCCTGATGACGCCTCGTGCTGCCTTTTTGCCAATCGAGGCGGCGATGCTGTGAAATGCTCCGCCATCCGAATGGCAATTGGCAGCCGACACGAGCTCAGGGCGACGCGGCGCGGCGGTGGGCTCTGGGCGACAACAGCCGCTCCGCCGGGGCCGGAGCCGGAGCCGGGTGGCAGCCCAGGAAAGAAACGGAAGGGGTTGAGGTAGAAAACTACTACTTCTGTTGTATTGTCGGGCTTAGGTTGTGGCTGAAGTTATTTACAGCTCTAGCCTTGGGCTTTCAGCAGGGACTAGGGGTGCTGGGACCGGACTTGGGTTCAGGCTCTCGATTGGCACGACTGACCGAGACAAATGGCGAGTGTCAATCACGAACGACCGATATTAGCGTGGTAAGGGAAATGACAGTTATCGTGTAAGAAAATGAGAAACGATAGACGATCATGGACTAAGGATTTAAATCTGACCGAAAACTGAACTGAGAATTGAGAAAATAGACCAAGACTGTGTGCCAGAGCTCCCAGCTCACAGCGTTCTGCCGCCGGTGGCTGAGTGCCGAGCCGTGCCCCGCCGCGGGGGTCACGAGGCACCTGCCTCCCAGGCGTGCTCAGCCGCAGTTGTCCGCTGAAATACGGCGTCCGTCGAGCGCGGCTAACAGATGGCGGGAAATGGAATCGGCGCGAAAATGGACGCCGTGTCAGGGAGCAGGATGGTGTGTCAGCTTCACTTCCAGCGGCGGGGCCACGACGTATGATGATGAAGGTACCTCCAAGGTGATGCATCTCCCAGAAAATGACTCATCATGTTTCTTGAATACCTGTAGAAGTCCTTATCAGCGAACTAAAAATACGCGTGCATGCCTGTTGCTATATGTATCGGTAGACAGCTCTAAAAGACCCCCATCTCAAGACTCGGCCAACGAAATGCGCATTTATCCACAACCATGAACGAGTTATAGTAGACACATTCCGGTCCCCCAGGCCTATACCAAGCTTGTTTGCATTCCTATCGCAAAGTGGGCTTCCCGGAACTGAGCTTATTAAAGTTAACAACACCAGAGCAGCTGGCACCGACCCATTCTCGTATGTACATAATGTCGGTTCCGGTCTTTGTGTACCGTATACTCTGCTAGCTATTTTTAGCCATCGCCCTGCAGCCGGTTCCTCTCTATAGCTTTGCCGTATACCGCTAGCCCCAGCCCCTTTCCGAACCCGTGCGGTACGTTCCGGGACCGCTGGCAGTGCCAGTGGCGCCCTGTCCTTGCCGCAGAGGACATCCCAGCCACCCGGCGACGCTGAGCACCCACCGGAATTATTTGGCGTGATGTACACAAACGACCGCGGCTAGGGCCATTGTTTATTGGGTCATGCCGCCAAACGAGTCGCCATATGATGGTGAAATATCGTCCTGCTGGGCGCCAATCTGGTTTATTCGGCCAATTTTACGCTACATGGAGAGGCCACAACATTGATGTCCTCCCTCAGTCACGCCCACGGCTGCTCTGGTAGCCCAAATGAACCGATACGCTGCCGGAAATGGGCTTTTACCGAAGCGTGCACATTAAGAATGATCCAGTAACGAAAATGACAAATATGTAGCATGTGATGGCTTTCGTGTTGTGAAGAGCACGAATCATTTTTCCAATACACAAAAAGATGTTTCGATAGTTTCGCCCTTTTGATTTTTTTTCAGAGAGCCTAAATCCTTTGATAAATGTGCCAATTTATCAAAGTACTAGCTAAACTAAATAATATGTGGAACAAAGACGATAGTGATTGACATGATGATTGGCAAGCTGTACCTATCAGAGGAAGAGGAAGAGAAAAAAGAGTGACAGAGACAGAGACAGATGACAGAGAGAGAGAAAGAGAGAGCGAGAGAGAGAGAGAGAGAGAGAGAGAGAGAGAGAGAGAGAGAGAGAGAGAGAGAGAGAGAGAGAGAGAGAGAAACGACTTATCGGATAACCCTTCTGTCACGTGTCGTCCACCATCCCCGGTTCGTTTTCGTTATCGGCCGTATATTTTCGCCGGGCTGACGTCTGACTATGACAGATTGGAGCCGTCTAACTCAGCGGGGCACGCATGACATCGTGGCCAACTTCGGAGACGTCCCGGTCCGCCGGCCGATTATCAAAGTTGGGGGCGG
Source organism: Amphibalanus amphitrite (assembly GCF_019059575.1). Taxonomy (NCBI): domain Eukaryota; kingdom Metazoa; phylum Arthropoda; class Thecostraca; order Balanomorpha; family Balanidae; genus Amphibalanus; species Amphibalanus amphitrite. Next base: position 354,674 of record NW_024882205.1, on the reverse strand, counting down.
AGGCGCACAGCGATTTGGATATATCGGCTGCCGGCTGGTGTCTGTCGACAATTCTTACTGGGAGCAATGGCGTGCCGTGGTAAGAGAGAGAGAGAGAGAGAGAGAGAGAGAGAGAGAGAGAGAGAGAGAGAGAGAGAGAGAGAGAGAGAGAGAGAGAGAGAGAGAGAGAGAGAGAGAGAGAGAGAAGAGCAGGGAGATGAGCGGTGATATCAACATGAACGCAACGTAAATATCTGAGCTATACAAGCTGGAAAATTCCTAGAGATATTTCATGCACTTTCACTAGTTAGGTAGTTTTCAATAAGCGCTTCATTTGATCATGGCTTTTATGCAATGAGTACATACATTATCACCAGCCTCAAATCATTTTTAATTAAGAAATGCACCTAATGCAATTGCTTAAAATGGCTGGCTCATTGACATTTGCTTCCGATGTCATCCTTCCGCCAGCTTGATCTTATGGATTCGGGACATTTCAAAGTTAATGTTTGCTAACTAAAACCTCACATTTGTGCTAAACTGCCTCGCAGACATTCCAACAAAGGGCCGCTCAGCTGAATCTCGGGTACAAAGGCTGGCTCGGGCGGCGCCCATCCGTTCTGGGAGAGTGCACACGGCGCAGCTCTCGTATTTTAACCTCGGCGAGCCGGCCTGGTGAGCGCCCTCCCCGGGCTGGGCGCGTCCGCTGACAGACGCCCATTTCCGGAGTGGGGGCAGGGTGCGGCGCTAGCTCAGGTGACTCGGAGAAGGAGCGCGTCAGTTCAGAGGAGTCGGGAGGTTCTTACAGCACATGTGACCTGGTGACCCGTGATGGAAGCGTTTTTGTCAAAGGCACAGAATGAAGAACTCTCCCGGTCCAGACACCCGTGAGGTCTCTAAGTCTAAAGTCTAAACTCAGGTGACCTGGTTCCCAGAAAATGGGATCTTCCAGCGACCAAGAATATCGCAGCACAGATGAGCTATCGGACCATGCTATATGGGTTAGATCGGGTCTGGTATGTCGGCATCACAAACAATCTGATATCGGTGTATGATTGGCGACTGGTTCGTGTTTCTAGTTGACTATTGTGTCCCGGTTACCAAGGGATGTCTGTCTCGATATGTCGGTCTTGATATCATTAGGCAAAGAGCCTGTTCTCTAGCTTCTGATTCGCCCCCGCTACAGCAGCTGGATGGGGTTGACGGGACTGCTGCTGTGCTCTGATTTTAATAATGAGCCCTCCAGCCGAGTGTGCTCACATGTGGCCGAACAGCGCACTGTAAACTTCTGCGACGTCCGGAATAAAAACCCAAACTTTTGGATGATTCTGCAATAAAGAAACGAAAAACGAAAATCAGCTTACAAATAACCGCAGCGCTACCCCACTAACCTGCTATCTGATGCTTCTGCTTGGAAGTTTAGAGCTGCGGAAGCCAAACAGAAAAGCCTGTTATTGGCCCAAAAGAAAACTTGTTCCGGCCTGGACGGCCCCCATGTGTAACTTTGCCGCGCAGCTCTCTTACCAGACAACTTCTGGGAGCAGCTCCTACACCGTCAACCTGCCTCTAATGCAGCAGCTGCTGTTTTTGTCCGGCCCTCTTAGGACCAGGCGCTCTCCCGCTTTCCGCGCGGCAGACGCAGCGGCGAGCACCCCTCGCCGGCGCCGCTCGCACTATGTGGGCGAGATGGGGCCGAGCGGCCGCGCCGGGGTCGACCATTTCGGCCCATGCGAACCCGTATAGGATCATGATATGAATATAGGGAGGCCGAATGGTCCATATTGAACGCCGACCGGTGCCTTTTGGCGGCTGAATGGGTACTGACCCTGACTCCATGTATGTCGCAGAAGTGGCCCGACCACTTTGGCAGACGACTCTTATGGCTGCCACCCACCCGGCAGCGGTCCGACCTGGGATGACGGTGCTGAGGCGCAGCCGATAGCGGCTCGAATATCAGAGGAGTGCACGCGGAGTTCAACTTCGCGTATTTTTAGTAATTCTTTCGTAAATCAGACTTGCAGCCGTCAAACGCTGGGCTAGTTACTACATTGTGTGGTCAAGTCTGAGGAAGCATTCGTCCAGCATACTGCATAGACAAGGAACACGAGCATTTTATATGTTGTAACAGATACCTCACGTGTATGTAACTGTGAAGATTTGACACGTTGAGCACTACAGCGCAAGCCTGTCCCTATCGAATAGGTATATTGTTGTCCAATCAATGAGATCCGTTCCCCATTCGGTGTAGTCCACCAAACTGTTCGGCCTGCGAATCAATAGGTGCACCGGTGCTTGCATAAAAAAAGAATTTAAAAACCCAGAGACTGATTTCTTGAATGTGGGCTTTGCAAAGTGCAGCCGAGAACGATCTCCTATTTTTCGCCTTTGTTTGCAGCGGCATCAAGTGACATTATCGCCTCCGGAACAGCCGGCCCTGTCAGCTACCGACTGCCGTCCGAATCAATAGGCAGGACCAACGAGGACACGCTCCTGTGCAGGAGGGAGAGAGAGAGAGAGAGAGAGAGAGAGAGAGAGAGAGAGAGAGAGAGAGAGAGAGAGAGAGAGAGAGAGAGAGAGAGAGAGAGAGAGAGAGAGAGAGAAAGCGAGTAGGTGATAGAGAGAGAGAGAGGGGAGAGATAGAGAGATAAGAGGGTGGGAAGAGAGGGAGAGGGATAGAAAAAGAAAGAGATGGGGAGAGAAAGAGGGAGAGAGAGGTACACAGAGAGTGGGAGGGAGACAGAAGAGACAGAGAAAGAGGGAGGCAAGAGAGGGAGAGAGAGAGAGAGAGAGGGAGAGAGAGCGAAAGAGTGGGAGAGAAAGAGGAGAGAGCGGGAAAGAGAGGGATGTGTCAGAGAGAGCGAGAGAGTGAGAGAGAGGGATAGAGAAAGAGAGAGGGGGACAGAGAGGGAGAGAGAGGAACGCACCCAGCGAGACAGAGTGTCGACATGACAACTCTTACGGAGAAGCTGCCCGCGGAGAGGGAAACTGGACAGCCGACATCCGGAATCACATAGCCAAAAATACCACAGCTCAGTAAAAATGTGTAAATGTCATGTGTTAAACGACTATGTCACATGTAACGCGTTGATAAATGGTCCAGTTCCCCGCCCCGGACCTCACGTATGTGGTGCGTATCTCACCAGCCATACCTCACACAGCACCACTGCCGGGTTCGCGGCGCGCTGGCTGGCCCTTATCGGTCACCGCGCGGCGGCCCGTGCTGATCAGGGCGGCGATTGGTGCAGCGCGGGCCGCCGGGGCCCGCTCTGAGCCCGCGCCGTCTCCTGTGACGGGAATAAACTGGCCCGCTCGCCGGCAAACAGCGCTGGCGATAACCTCCGGTCCGAACAGGCCACGCCGAATCGGTCAACCACGATAACCTTTGTCCGCTAAAGGCTACGTCGATGAGCCTGTATTGGTCAATCAATCTTCAGCGCCGTGCCCTGGGGACAGGAGTTTCTCGGCTTTTGTCTTGGGAACGATTCCTTTGAAATACACCAGACTGCATATTTAGAGTATCGATTTCCAACTACAGATGATTACCTCGATTTTGTATAGGTATGGGGCATCAGGAGGGTATATTGCCTCTTCGAACGCGATGGGGAGGGGAGGAGGGCAAGACAGGTGTTGTGTTGCGTGAATGCGATGACGTTTGTAATGGCATCTGGGAGAATGTTCGTGACAGCGCTCGTTACAGTGATCGCAACAGCGTTTGTGGCAGTAATTGCGACAACACATGTGATAATTAATATGGCACCCTGTTCGTCGGTGTGATTTCGCCAGAAATAGCACCAGTGACAAGATTGAAAGAGGTAAAACAGTGACGGCGGCAGTCGAAAGTACAGTGATTGGCAGTGACGGAGCAGGGGCATTCCACGATAGATCGTACCACTTTTTTCCAATTTGACACCCTCATCTCTCGGATTTTAACGATAATTGGTCTAAGGGGTAATCAGGGGCTCTGAATCCTCCTGTGACAATTTCAGGCTTATCAGATGAGTAGTTTTTGAGTTATAGTGTATAACATGTTTTGGATCTTGCGTTGCAGCGCCAAGTTTGGCGGGCTGTAACTCTAAGACGGATAATCGAAATGCCAAATGCTATACGGCATTGAACTTGCATTGAAACAAAGAATAATATGCATTTTTGAAATTTTGAAATATAAACTATTTTTCATATATAACATCTCGAGCTTCCTTTCATTTGCATTTTTATGCCTTTGGGACCAATTTTTTTTGAATTTTTATTTTCTTAAAAACATTTTTGGATCATTTTTAAGTAGTATGCAAAAAATTAGGAAGGTGTTCTTTCTATAAATGTACTTATTTTGCGTTACCGTAATGGTCTCAAATTGGGATTTCGGGAAGAGAGCCTACAAATGGCGTGGTAAAGCTGCCTAGTGACATCACTGGTTACTGAAAGTTCAATTGAAGTCATTTGTGCCTGAATTTTGCTTTGTTGACCTTGCGTGACGTCATTCGTACGTCACTAGGGTCATATGAGTTTTTCGTCAATAACTCTCGATCAAATTGAACTAGAGTGACGGGAAAACTACCAATGGACTCGGGAAGACCTTGCGAATCGAATGATGTGCAATATGATTTCATTCACCTAGCTTTGTGGCCTGACCCGACTGTTAACCATCTCTGTGGCGGCGCTGTTTGTCTAGCGCCGCGCTGGTTGGCTTTGCCGCGGACTCGGGGCGGTCACGTGATGCCCGGGGGCTGGCTGCCGGCTGGGCCGCCCGGTCGGGGAGCGGAGCCAAATACACGGCAGTGTGCTGACCCGAGGTCAGCGACTTATGCTGACCTCACCAGAACAAACAGTATACCATTTGACGCGCCGGAGCTAGGCAAACACAAAGATGCTAAAATCGCGGCTCTGCGACCATTTGTTGCGAAGTTATCTACCAAAAACCGGACCCGTAATTTGGGTCACTTGAAAAGACCTCAGGGTTCACCAATGAACCCGAGACCTTAAAATGTGGTATCATTCGATGCATCTTGTAACGGCGCACATGCTCGTTTTTTCCGCAAGGTTCTACCTACATTAGAAGCGAAACGGCGAGCTGGGGTCGTACCGACCCCCCGGACCCCCATTTTGTATGCATTAAAATTAGAAACTTAAAGAAAGAACACCTTTCTAATTTTTTGCATGTCGAATTTAAATGACCTGAAGTTTATTTTGAAGAAATAAAAATGGCAAAAATTTTGGTCCCAAGGGCCATTATAGACAATTAAAAAAAAATGTTACGACTTTTTCAATATGTAAAGCTTTTCTTTCCAATTTAAAAAAAGCTGTATTAATCTTTGATTCATCGTTAGTTCAAAGCTGTTTACCGTTTCTTGCTTGCTTAGCTCGTTTTTGAGTTATAGCTCATCAAATTCACCCTTACAATCTGAAGTTGAGAAAATATTGTGCAATATAACTCAAAAAGTTTTCATCTGAGAAGTCTGATATTTTGGCAGGTGTTTTTGGAGCCTATGATTACCCCTAGTACCAATTTTCATTCAAATCTGAGGGATGAGGGTGACGGGCCTGGTACGATCTATCGTGGAATGCCCCAGCAGTAACAGAGCAGTAACTGTGGTAGTGACGCCACGGATCTGAGCAGTGATCATTCATTGATCGCGGCACACGATCTGGCAGCGTCTCACTCCGTGCAATCGGTTGATGGCTCCATTCGACGGTACCTGACCGTCCCGGCTGCACTCCGGCGTGCTCCGACTGCGGCCGAGCACGGGGCGGCCATCGCACTCTGCCCTGTTAGGTAATTCATCACATCTGGACAGGTAATTTCAGGTGGCAGACATCGCCGGCCCAGATCCACGCGGTCTATTTCCACCGGCCGGCGGCAGGGGCGACCGCTGTGTCTGACAGAGTGGCGGGTCACAGGTCATGGCAACGGTCACAATGGGTCACAGGTCGGCGTAGCGGTCACAGGCCACATCAGTGGTCAAAGACGGTCTAACCACAAATCACAGGCCATGGCAACGACCACAGGTCGGCGCAGCGGTCACAGTTCAGCGCAGCAGCGGTCACAGGCCACAGCTGTCGCAGACGGTCCAGTCACAGGTCACAGGCCAGAGCAGCGGTCATTGTGCAAGATGCATCACATGATCCGTGATATCAGTGGCATCAGTTATTGTCCTAATCACTGCATTGTTTCGTGTGTCCCTTTGTTACTCGCTTTTGAGTAAGGCACTTATTCAAAAGTAACAGGCTCACCATGCGTCAGCGTGTCGAGCCAGTTAGCTCATGTTCAGTGAATGGCAGGTGATTTATCGATGTTAAGATCATTTATCAAAATGGTATAAGCATCCGGAATTTAGTAATTCCTAATCATTTCACCTCTTTCACTACCATACTCCGCGGCCATCAATTGCTGGTAGCCATATCAATAGCGAGGTATGTACTCCGCCCACGGATCAAGGTGCAGGTTTCTTGGGAACAAAATATACATGGCATAGCTATTTGGATGGTATACGACCCAGTGACCCAGTCGACACATACCAGTGACGGAAGCACTATATCCTCACCCTGGCTGATCGTGGAAGCCTATAGCGTCTAGTGTGTGAGCATAATGCACTAACGAGGCCTTCCAAGAGACAAGAGGTCACCAGAGACAAGATATGACGGCAAGGAGAATAGTGTCGCCGGCATCAAAGTCAAACCGGAGGCGACAAATGCAAATTGCGCCGGCGCCCAGGGCCGTGCTGCATCTCTGATGGAGCGTCTTTTGCGAAAACCTGCCATAACCGGCTGTGTGGTAAGTGGACCGCCTTTCTCATATGAAAGGCACTGGCAGACATACGGACCATGTGGAGCAGTCAGGCATGACGACTGAAGATCACGAGTTGATGGAGAGAGCCGATCGTCACATTCTAACGCCCCCTGTCCAGTCCAGCCGGACCCGCGGCGGTTGTCAGGTCCTCTGTCTCTGAACTAGCCTCTCTGCACCCAGTGACACAGCGTACTGCCATTCTTTTGTCACTGCCATTCTTTTGCGAAAACCTGCCATAACCGGCTGTGTGGTAAGTGGACCGCCTTTCTCATATGAAAGGCACTGGCAGACATACGGACCATGTGGAGCAGTCAGGCATGACGACTGAAGATCACGAGTTGATGGAGAGAGCCGATCGTCACATTCTAACGCCCCCTGTCCAGTCCAGCCGGACCCGCGGCGGTTGTCAGGTCCTCTGTCTCTGAACTAGCCTCTCTGCACCCAGTGACACAGCGTACTCAGGCTGGACGTTCGCATTATCCCGTCTATTGGACCCTCTGCAGTAGCGGGACTCGATAGCAACGCTGGCCGACCAGCTCGGTTTCCGGCTCCAGCAACGTATCGCGGCGGTTCCGATGCAAATTGTCAGCGCCAACTGGCCTTTTGTAAGCGGGGAACTGTCTCTGACGGAGTCGGGCCCGGTCCGGTCCGCCCTCCGAGCCGCCGCTGAGGGGCGGACGGCCCGCCGGCCGCGGCGGCCCGCTGCGCTGTATATTTGTGTCTGCGAGTATAGGGACAGCCGGCAGCCGGAGCGGCTCGCCGGCCTGGCACGGCCCATTGGGTCGCTCCGGAGGAGGCGGACACCCGGCAGCGGCGGATGGGTGAGGGTGGGGAGAGGGAGAGGGAGAGGGAGAGGCCGGCACCGGCTGCCAACAGGAGGGAGTCTGTTCTGCCAGTTCGATAGAATAGAAACTCGGTGCGATGGGATCCAGGCTGCCAGTGATATATCGCACACGGCCCGAGTGGAAGGCTGGAATTCCGCGGCTGGTGCAGCGTTTGGAGGGACGACAGACGAAAGAGGAGGCTACCCAGCCCACTCCGCCCTGGATAGCTGCATTCATTGTATATTGAGATGGCTCAATGGCAGAGTTTTCATTATCGATGGCTGTGATATAAATAGGTTCTGCGTCCAAGTGCAAGACTGGTAAATCGTCACAGCTAGGAAGTTGGATCGAGACGTCCCTCATGGTCAGTCATCGTGGCAGGTGCACCATCGACGGTTGAACTTTGTTTTATACAACACAGCTTGACTCTTTAAACAATTTTTTGAATTTTACGACTCATGAAATGGATGGTGCTGTGGTAATTATAAGTAATTAATCTTTCCCTGCGTAAAATTATTCAATTGGCAGAGCCAACTAATCATTTTTGCGACCTACGCTACGGACTCATGCATACTGCATGTTAAAACGCTCACCTTACCATTCTTATTTTTCTCTCCGTTTCAGGCGTGCATTTAGAGATTAACCGGCCGGCTCGCCGGTGCAGGGTGCCCGCAGTTCGAGTCCGGCCGACCTGTCTGTCCGGCCTGCAGGTGCTCCGGTAATGTTCTGTGCGCAATGTTCCAGTAATGTTCTGTGCGCACCCTGTCCGTCAGTACTCGTGTCAGTTTCCGTGACACGCGCCGCCACTCTATGTGTCGTTTATTGCCGGCGCCGCCTTTCGGTCCAGCGGGACGTCAAAACAAATTAAACAGAATCGGATTAGGCAGACTGGGTGGGCCCAGGGCCTGGGAAACGCCGCCGCGGGACCGGAGCTGCAACAGCGAGCCGGACGGAGAGAGGGGAGAGAGAGAGAGAGAGAGAGAGAGAGAGAGAGAGAGAGAGAGAGAGAGAGAGAGAGAGAGAGAGAGAGAGAGAGAGAGAGAGAGAGAGAGAGGAGTTCCGCCCTGGTGAGGCGGAGTGTTAGACATGACCGCCTGGCAGTCTGACATGACCCGTCGCATGTGCCGACCTCTACCCTTTGCCGGTCCAGGTTGGCCTTGGAGCCGGTGGTAGATGAAGTGCTGATGGGACTGACGGCTCGGTCCCGAGCAGTCCCGAGGCACATAACTCGAAATGTACGCTCCATTTGGATCACTACATGGTATCACGAGTACGCTGCAGTATCACGGAGTAATGAGCAGAAGACCAGCGGGATTCAACATTAGTTGGATGCTCGGTCAACAGACTACCTATATGATGTTATGTCGCTGATAAGGATGGTAAAATAATCACTCGGATCCAGAGTCTGGTGTATCAGTTAGCTTGTTGCTGATGTGGCTTTGTGACGTGGTTCAGTGGGCAATTACAAAGGCTCTGCTCACTGTTCTATGCAGTGTTTTCTTTGGATGCGCATAATCTCAGAGAGACATTCATGCTAATATGTCCACCATTTCTTTCTACAGGCAGCTCGCAGACAGTCCATTACATACTGCTGAATGGCTGTGTGTGGACAACGCTCCGAAAATAGACCAACTGTGCCTTCCCGAGACTTGTCAAATAAACATTGATTAAATCTAGTGAGCCCACAGCTCTGACGCAAACCGCATTTCTACCGGCTTAAAACCGACCCACTGTTCTATGCAGATTAGCAATTATTTGGCTAATGATTATTTCAATGGGACGAGTAGCTCGTAAAGGGAATTTAAATGGAAATTCAGAGAATGGCCCATGTGAGTGGCCACCACACATTAATGAATTCCGGTAAGCCGTATGATTGTCTATTGCCCTCGGCAACAGCCCTCTATACTAAAAATTGGAATTGACTGTAAGTGAAATGCGAATGTACCGCATTTACAGTTTTGAGCTGACTTACAGGTTGTATGTGTGCTGTTATTGAATAACCTGGGGATGCAATAGTTCCGTTGTAATTATTTCTGATTCGGTTGCCATCCGCTAAGACAGCACCGAGATCGATCTTCTCGAACTTCTCGATCTCGAATGAAACATCAGAGAACATTTCAAATTGATTAGGTGCCTCCTGTCACTGCAGCTTCGATCTGATGACGGCTCAATGCAGTAGAAAATATTAATTTATGACCGCACTTCACCTTGGCTTGGGTGTCTGACCGCCAGACTCTAGGTCGAGCCACTCCGCGGCGCTCGATATATGAAGACTCCTGACGAGGATTGTCTGAGGCTGGTTGGATCACCTTGTTGTTTCAACTTGTTGAAGTCAGTGAGAAGGAGTGGGCTTGTTGAGCTTCAGCTTCTAGATAAACTCCCAACAACCCAAAATTTTCCGATTGAACGGAGAACGTCAAAACTTGAGCAACAAACTCTGCTTAGTGCAAGTTCTAGCTTCGACAATCCGTCTACTCCGATCATTCGAGCCATTTTTTATCTTTCTCACCTCACTACCAAAGCACATTTACAAGAACACACAGCTACTTCAGCAAGCTAGTTACGGTCACGCCAGTCATATCGACCACACCAGTCGTGCAGACCACGCGCAGTGTTTGGCCAGACGTTGAATGTATGATCAGCCATAGCTGGCCTTCCGAGAACTGCGGGACGGACTCGAGACGATAAACTCGCCTGGGACGAGTGTATAGAGCCACCGCGGTACCGGTCATGGTTCCGCGAACGGCCCAGGTCAGCAGGAGCGGAGTTCTGAGAGCTGCTAGAGGGACTGCAGTTTGCGTCTACCCTCTAAAAATAGGGAGGGGATGTCTCCACCACAGAGGTGATGATTCATCTCAGAGTGGATGATGTCTGTCTGTCTTCATCATAAAGGCGATTAGGCCTGTCTTTACCCCAACTGATAAGCGGACAACGGGACGAGGAGGATGTTATCACCGCCATCAAGACGATACGTTGTTGATTGAATTTTGCGTCCTCCCACTCCCGTCATCATGGTGATGAGCATGTGAGCAGGCTGGTGTATTTGGTTATAGCTCGATATAAAATGACATTGAACCCATGTGGTGCAGACCCTGATCAATGCAAACCAAAAACTCTTTCCGCATCTGTATTAACGTTTTCTTCTCTCTTCGAAAAAATAATCCGATCTGGCAAAATGCCTTTACACCAAGATTGTAATTAGTGAATCCAGCCGAATGAAATACTTTGCAAGGCACGCTGTTTCAGGAACCCGTTTTCATCCCTGCGTGGTCTCCATCGCTGTGTCCAGTCGATGTATTTTATTCAACTCTGAAGTAGATTACTCGCTACCCAGTGGCATAAACTTCTATCAGCGTTCAGAAAGTTAAGCCTGAATTTCGTGGTAAACAACACAAAATTGACTCGACCAAGACCCGGGAAAAGGAGACACAAATATAGTGTGCAGCATCCTTTTCATCAATGGCCTCTGCTGCAGCTTGCTGTGCATTTTTCTTTCGGTATAAGGCGTCGTCACTGCAGCAACATCCTCTACTTAGATTACCAAAAGGCAGTTAAATAGAAGGCCTGAATCAGGGATCTAACTATGATAAAAAACGACAACATGCCGAGAGGTCTGACGGAGAATAACGTCATCACCTTGTAATATCTGTCAAATGACGTAATCAAGCTGCAAGACCAATGGCCTTGGCGGACGGGGCTGGTGATATACCGATAAGGGTGGGTACTGGGAAGTGGTACCGGCTGAAAGGACTCTGGGTCCGATCCACTGCCCGGGACAAGCTTTCCGTCAGCAGCTAGTCCCAGAGGAAGGGGACTGTCTGCCTGACCCGCTGTTGGGTACGAGTCCGCAGAACAAGGACTCACTAGGCTGTGTCAGGAATTGAAACCGTTGGAGACGGCAGTTTCTGAGTGCAGACGATTCTATAACCGCAATACGAGTATATCACACCTTGGCCCAGTGTCAAAATAGGTAGCTCCGAGCAAGCTCCGAGTGTCGTAGAGCAAGATCGCAGGAAAAGATCCGTTCCTTGAACTCCGCCTGGTGCCGTCGATTCCTTGTTGTCCTCCAAAGAAATCTGTTCATTGTTCTAAATATTTCCATTCATTTCTTTAGGGTTATTCATTGAGGCAAGCAATCCGAGACGGAAATAGGCAATCAGCTATATGTATACATATTTGCAGAGCATTGCTCGTAAAATTATTTTTGGTCTTTCGCTTTTCTTCGCTGTCATTTGTGTGTAATCTGTGCAATACAAAAAAGTTATTTTTAGCTTCACGACAAAGCCAGCACCTGATCGGTCATGCTTTGTAAATTTTACGTGACAAATGCACGGACCAACGTTTTTTCTTGGCAGATTAGTATGTCCGCGGCGCGCAGTACCGAATTGGCCCCTCGGAGACGGCGCGGCACCGCACTGTCCGCGACAGTTGATCCACCCACTGCCACATCGATTTAACACACTCCGGCGGGGTGAGGGAACTGGGTGTATGGTGGAAGGTGCCGCCAGCCACCGGTCCCGCCCCTTCTGTTACCGGCTCAGTGTTCACTGTCTGGGTAGAGCTCCGGGTGCCACAACGGTCCGAGTGCAGTCTAGGCTGCTAAGCTTACATAGTTTAGATTTAACCTGCCCTTTTCTCATGCACTGATCCACGCTCCTGAGTGCCTTTGGCGATTAAATGGCTTACCAAGCAAACTGGGCTAGGTCCTATACCTCCAATGTTTTCCCTAAAATCTCAGTCCATTAGGTTTGAATTTACATGATATGAATTCATTCCCATCGCTTAACCAAAATTCAAACGATTATAATAAAAAAAAGCAAAACGAAACAAACGACAGATGGTGTTGCCGGTGTAATGCCATCGTCACGTCAGAAGTCGGATTGCAAGCTTAGCAAAAGCTTGAGTCTATGCAGGAGCCCCAGCGGCCAGCTTCATCAGACCCGGAGGACGGCGGCCACCCAGTGCCGGTGGTCCGAGCCCCCCCCCCCCATCAGCACCCCTCCCCTCCCCGGCCATCAGCAGGGCCGCCACTAATAGCGCTCTGCTGGAAAGAAGCTCCGGCCATTGAGTGGATCTGGCTGTAAATTACAGATAATGCCGCGGACGCCGATGCAAATAATTGAGCGCCTGGACGTGAGTGCATGTAGCGATTTGGCCCCGGTTCTGGCAGCATGTTTTCCTAAGCCCATGCCCTACTCAACCCTCAACGATGTGCGAAATAGCGTTTCTGTCACGATAAAACTAAAAGAAAGAGCTGTGATTTCCTTTATGTTATTGTTCGAACATCTGGAGCCATATGTTTATGAACATATTAAATCAGAATTGCCAATGGGAAAACTATCTCAATTATGGATGAATAGGTAGCTATCAGACATCAATGCATTCTTTCGGGTGAAACAGAAGAATCTTATGTGTGCCATTGTTCGTGTAATATCATAGCTGCAATTAATGAATGTCCAATGGATGGAGTTCACGTCTTAGGCACTGAAAGTAAGTTTTTGCAGCCAAAATGTGCTGCTATGATTTGCTGGTTGTGTCGGGCAACAACTTTTCTAAAGAAAAGGCGTATCAAATTGATGTCGCATAAAGCGTTCGTTTCATTTCGATGGTCGGCCCATTCTCGACCAAAAATTGTCCGGTTTGATATCACCCTCAGCTGATTCGGCGACAAAACGACCGTGTTTGCTCCGTGCGTGTCGGCTGCGAATGATTCGTATTCTGCAGATGAATCGCATCGGCTCGGCGGCTCGGGATGGGGCTCAAACGGCGCGCATTTATTTAATCCGCTGGATAAGGCAGCCATTTTCTGTTGAGTGAGCCGTCTTTGGATGACAAATTGTATCCCCCACCGTCACTGCTGACTGTGGAATTTCACATTGGCCGGGTACGACGCCGATGTATCCGGCTCGGTAACCGAGATCGGGGCCGCCCACGTCTGCAGACCCGTCAGCGACCGTACCCGACAGCTCTCCCCCTTGGTGGCTAATCGGGCCGTGTTGGTAGGTTTAGTACATTAATAAGAAATGAACGTTGGCATGGAATAAGCAAGGGTGCTACAATTTCGCATGCGCTGTTTAACATGGATTTTTCTGTTTCGATCATGACATTCAGGCTTTTCGGTACATTGCAAAGTGCCATTACAGATATGAGCTAGCGAATATCTGCAGCTTGCAGTTATGAGACAGAAATTGTACCAACATATGCGCGCATTGAGCTGTGATTGCGCTTTGAACTTTCATTTTGAACAGTGCTATCTTATACCACCGATGTAGTTGTCGGTAATGCTAAACGGCTGCAAGGTGATACATTTCGCCGATTTTGTTGTCAGACATGGCACTAGTTTAATAGCTTTGTAAAGCATGATGCGACGAGTGCTATTGCTTGTTGCAGATATGACACTGGGGACTCTCTGACAGGAGACATTCCCAATCCGCATTAGCCCGTGCGGCGAGCGAGTATGATGGTATTCGCGGCGGTGTGGCCGAGCCAGTGATAATATCATCGCGAGAACGGTCAGCTGCCGAGCCGAGCGGCGCGCCGCCGAATGGGTATTGTTTAACACTTGGTGAAACTACTGAGACCAACCACCGCTCGGAGGGACCGACCGACCCGCAGTGGAGGTGGTCAAACACCGCGGACAGTCGACAGTTGAGATAGGCAGACGCTGATCGGCAATTACGGTGGCACACAATCTCAACAACACACTGAGGATCAGATTAGAGCGATTACACGGCAGACAGCCGGAACAGAGTATTCCTTCCAACGGCAATCGAATGAGATCAGTCCACTGTCCAAGTACTACCTGGTTCAGTGGGGCCATATGCATTTCATTAATCCGGCGGTATCGACAGACCAAAACAGCTCACCCAGTGCAATGGAGCCCAGACTAATACAGTTAAGCATACTGCGGAGCCCGAGCGATCTGCACACTCTGCCCAGTCTTTCCCAAGCGACTGTTGTTGTTGCTGCTGAAAGTTGGTTCATTAGAGTTTTCGGGAATCTTGTCTTGATCTCAGCTTTGTTGCCTTGTTGGCACATATCTATGTATGTACTCTGTATACCGCAAATTGGAGCAGTTATCAGCGCAGTCCCAACCGCTACAGCAAATACCTCCGTTCCAAGTAGGATTTGTTCATATTGGAGCTGCTAATCTCGTGAAACCTATAAGAAAATGACAAATGGGCGGACCTGGAAAATCTGACAGTCGCCGTGCAGATTGGAACAAGGTTAACAGCCGAATCATTCCCGGAGGTTGCGGGCGAGAGACAGTATTGGAACGGATCAATAATTAAACCTGTGCCGATGTCTGGCTCAGTCTCTCGGCCGACTGGAGCCGGTGTAAGCACGTGGCACGACCGTGTCAGCTCACCAGTACGGCGGAAACAGTTGTGTCCAAAGTCTGACCGGGTGACTCTGAAGTTGTACTAAGCGACATTTTTGGAGCGCGGCACCGACCGTGAGTTCGTCGAACCTCTGTCACTCGAGGTGCAGTGGTGCGCGGCAGTCAGTACCTCCTACGTACACCGTGACAAAGTTGACTGGACTCTGCAGCTGAGGTCAGAAGGGACGCTCTTTTGTGGCCGGCGGGACGGCAGAGTCTGAGCCAGTCCGAGACACTGTGGTCAGCCCAGCGCAGGGCTCGCCGGCTCGTATAGAGACCCCCGCCGTCGGAGCGACTGACAGAGGAGACGTCCCTTCATTTCCGGTCGTCTGCGCGGCTCCTATTCGATCGGCGCTCCTCACTCCGAACAAAGACGGATCTCTGAGGCTGATGATGAATAATTTCGGGAAGAACTGCAGCCCGAAGTAGGCGACCATTAAATTGTTTGATACGCTGCCCTTGCTGAGGGTAATACAAGAAAACCAGACTGGGTGAGAAGTTCAGAGACAATATGCTTAGTTGTGGACTATGAAGTTACTGTGATTAGTCCTTAAGTCTACAACGTTTTTTTTCCGCGAAAATTGTGTGCTATTGACACTTTTTGATATTCTACAAAATTTGAAGAGGCGAGAGAGAGAGAGAGAGAGAGAGAGAGAGAGAGAGAGAGAGAGAGAGAGAGAGAGAGAGAGAGAGAGAGAGAGAGAGAGAGAGAGAGAGAGAGAGAGAGAGAGAGAGAGAGAGAGAGAGAGAGAGAGAGAGAGAGAGAGAGAGAGAGAGAGAGAGAGGAGAGAGAGAGAGAGAGAGAGAGAGAGAGAGAGAGAGAGAGAGAGAGAGGAGAGAGAGAGAGAGAGAGAGAGAGAGAGAGAGAGAGAGAGAGAGAGAGAGAGAGAGAGAGAGAGAGAGAGAGAGAGAGAGAGAGAGAGAGAGAGAGAGAGAGAGAGAGAGAGAGAGAGAGAGAGAGAGAGAGAGAGAGAGAGAGAGAGAGGAGAGAGAGAGAGAGAGAGAGAGAGAGAGAGAGAGAGAGAGAGAGAGAGAGAGAGAGAGAGAGAGAGAGAGAGAGAGAGAGAGAGAGAGAGAGAGAGAGAGAGAGAGAGAGAGAGAGATAGGCAGGTTCTCGCTTCACGTGATGGAGATCACGCCACCGTTTGACACCGGGCGTGCCGCTGTGGTTTGGCCCGGAGCCAACAGGGGCTGACAGGGTCGTCCGACGTCCGCGCCACACACCAGGTCACGCCTCTGGCATCTCTGAAATCACCTGCAGTCGCCCACTGCTGAGATCACCCCCGGTCATGTGGGCAGGTGAGTTCCGTGCCGTCACTGTTTACTGTTTAGAGCAGTGAATTCTAAACCTTTTTGGTCAGTTTTGTACCATCGTGAGAATATTTAACCCGCGACCTGGTGGGGGGGGGCTATTTTTTGCCCCCCTCAAGACTTTTCGATATATCTCCAGAACCACTGCACCGATCGTCACCAAACTTTCAGTACCCTCCCGGACATCAATTTTACACATTGTGACCAAAATTTTTTCTAAAAGCTATGATAGGTTGGCCGGAAATGACGTCAGAGTGACGTCATGTTCTGCCGTTTTCGACCCAAAAAAGGGTTTCGCGGGAAGAGCTGTCAGGCCTATAGCTTTGCAAATACAGAAAAATGTTTAGGACATAAAAGCTGTAAAATTGACAGGGCTACAAAACTGCTATCTCGGATTTTTGAATTTTTTTGATTTTGACCCCCAAAAATCAAAAAATAGATTTTTGGGATATAATAGTCAAAAAATCCAAAAAGTTTTTTGAATTTCGCAAAAACCGGAATATATGTGATAGTCCTTACCGCCTTCCATCCACATACCAAATTTTAGATTGATACCTCTTTTTTTGGCGAAGTTATAGCGAAAAAAACTGTTCAAAATTGATGACGTCAAATTTTCAAACTCAATTTTTAGCAATTCTAGACCTCGTAGTGCAAAACAAAGACCACCATTAGACTCCCCGTGACGAGCTGCATCGAATCGATACCCTTTTATGCAAAAATATCAACTTTGAAATTTGACCTTTTTTGACCTGACCTTGACCTGACCTCCACCAGAAAGTGACCTAAACCGTACCTGATGGTCTTATAACCAACACCATTGGGTTGGAAATGAAAAACTGGCCATAAAACATGCATCACACAACCTTAGTAAAGTTGGGTTCATGTGGTGACCCTTGGTGACCTTTGGTGACCTGACCTGTGACCTGACCTGGTATGACCAGTGACCTCTAATAGCAACATATGTACTAGACAACTGACGTCCTATCGCTGATTTTCGACAAAATGCGTTTTACTCGGTGTTATAGCGCTTTCCCTAGAAGCCCCGTGAACGGTGAAACATTTTATCTTTGACCTGACCTGTGACGTCATCGGTGATCCCGAGGTCAATAAAATTTGGTTTCCTTCAACAAATTTGACAGGGCTATCGAACGCCGTTTGAATTTTGCGGATCCGTCCAGTAGTTTCGGAGATACGAGGGGGGCAAAAAATAGCCCCCCCCCCCCCCCCCACCAGGTCGCGTTATAAACAGACCCCACCAGGGCGCGGGTTAATCCAGCCAATACAAATTGGCATGTAGCGGGGTCGGGGATATCAATATGGATTCCTCGCTAAACGTTTTTAGATTTGAGAGAAAAACTTTAGCACCATAGTCCTTAATTTCACCTTACAGCCCATGTTTCTCCATAGTTCGTTTTTGTTTCGTTTTTTCCCTGCTTCTGTTTCGTTAGATAAGGAAATGCTTCTCAGCACATTCTCTGCCAGTCAACACACACAGCCTCCCGTCTCACGTCAGTCCCATTCCGTTTGGAACTTATACAATGCCGTCCGTGGTGATACTGAATCGCACTTCATTCTGTAGTTTTTGGTAGGGTCCTCGATTAAATAGTTCTTTGATATACTATACACGTATTGAAACGGCAGAGTATTATCATATCGATTACGTTTGGATCGGATAAAAAAGCATGGATTCGGTCCATATACAATGAAAAGGCAGAACAACAGATATACATATACCTAGCAACGATATAGAAATAGCAAAATCACAGACGCATGCGATAATATGCTAAAGGTATGCCATTTGGCAGCAGTTCACAACCATTCTCAATACATGATTTCATGTTCCGTTCACGAATTACGATAGCCAGCATGTCTCGCATCGTATTATTGTAAGTGCAGCGGTAATATTTTAAAATATATTGCCGCTTTTGCAATGTGCAATTCAAGCTAGCTTTCATCGAATAAATAAATGAAAAGACAACACTGAACGATTCCAGTATCGATTGAACATAGCTGTTTCGCTGTTTCGCAACATAAGCGAAGTTTAAGACCTATATGAACACAAGCTGGACCAAACTCAAACAGCGTAGCTTGTTGGTCAGTTGCGCCAAGTTTGACCTTCACTACGTCGGTTGTTTGTCCTGCGAGCCGGCATTACGATCAGGGTAAATGATTTTTTTTAATATTTTTTTTTTATAAATTTAGTCCGAACCTTTTGATGGGAAGGATTCACAAGGACAGAGCCACCGCTAAGCGAAGCTTGTTGCGATGACCCTGCCCTCTACCCTCCGATCGCGCAATTCCGATTCTATGGCAGAATTTAGAGTCCAAAGTTTTACGTGCGCACAAAGCCGTGCACGGCCGGTCCCCTCACTGACTTCGCCTGGCTACGGCCTGCCACCAACCGCAACCATACCTGCCAGGAGCCCCATAAATGAATGAGCCAAAACCTGCGCCTTATCGTCCGAAAAGGTCAGCTTCAATGACACAAGGATCATGATTCATGGAAATGATCATGAAATACCAGTTATCGACGATGAATAAGTATGAATCATCATCAACATCAAATTCTTCTGAGGCTATTTTCCTGTGCCTATAAAGATAATTCATGACTAAAACATTGCATATAGGCATATACTTGCAGCAAACATTGTAACTGGGGAAACATACGGCAAATGCATTTTGCTGCGAACTGTGATACGACTATCACCAACATTACGAGAGTTATTGCTATAGGCGCCACCTGCAAAGCAGGATCGCCTTCGCATGGAAAAGGTGGTGAACTATGCAACTCGCATTGTCACACGGAAACGTAAGTTTGATCGTATTTCTAAGACAAGACAGGAGCTCGGCTGGCTTACCTTCGAGAACATGATCGACTATAGAGACTGTGTCCTCGTGCACTCACTGCTGTATCAGGAGAATGCACCGTTTCACCTAAAAGCACTAGCCACGTATCGCGCGGACATATCAGAGCGTAGTACGAGAGCGACCGCTGCTGGTCTCCTTCATGTACCGCGGGCCCGTCTGGAGCGAACTCGCTTGGCCGCACCCATCCGGTCGCTGAACACGTGGAACGCTCTCGACGAAAAAAACGCGTGTCTGCAGAAGTGACTTTACCTTCAAGAAAAATGTGAAAAAGTCGATGCTTACCAAACTCTAGAGCACGCACACACCTACCATCATTTTAAACAAGAGTGTTTTATATTACATTGCGTCACCATCTTTTTAGCCTTGTCATTGAGCTAGTCGTTACATGTCTTTTTTTAGCTTTTTTTAGGCATCACTCACGCCACTGCGTCCATGTATATTTTATTCTGTATATCATGGCAGCCGGTATGTGTATTTGTATGACGCTGTGGTGTAACAAGCCAATTGTATATTGGAAACCACAAAGATATGCGAAATAAATAAATAATAAATAAATAGTCGCATGCAAGCCACTCAAACTCTGTTAAGTCGATACGAACACATGGAAGTCGTGCTAAGCCTGGAGAGGTTCCGATCCCACAATTATTTTCAGCATTGTAGTGGTGTAGCCCTATCCTATCGCTCATTGCAAACCAAGTAAAAAAATGATTCGCGTATGAAGATATGAAGTATTTAGGGCTCGATCAGCTTATTTCAGAAGGTGGCGCAGGACCCGAGGACATTTAACCCGCGCCCTGCTGGGGGGGGTGTTTGAACACCCCCCCTTGTGGTTTTTCGCGAATATCTCAAAAACGGCGGCGCGGAGCGCCGCCGTTTTTGGTACACCTTATCATGCATCAATTCTACACATGTTGTGAAAATTTCAGACCAAGGTCATTCAAGGTCAGGTCACCAGGTCACTTGAAGTGACCTCACCACATAAAAAGTTTCAATGTCTGTCATAGCTACACCGAGTGACCGATCGCTTTGAAACTTTCAGCGATTGCTAAGAACAATAGCATGTACAAAATGCATATCTCAGAATTTTGATATCGATGACCTAAGGTCAGGTCAATTTTGCGACCTCCCCATTATAAGTCAATGGGAGAAAATTGAAATGCGTCTCTTTTGGACGAAAGACATTATAAACACTCCCAAACACTGAATTACAAGTGGTTTAGACACACTGAACATGAAAATGGTGTCCGTGACCCCTGTTTATGCCCTGAGGTCATCTTAGGTCACGAATGGTATCTAACAGTTTTTCGCAAATAACTTTTGATAGAGGCATGCTAGAGCGATGAAAACACCTTAGATGTGTTCAGCTCGACGATACGGATCGACTGATATGCAACATGACCCTTTCCGGTCAGGTCATGACCTTGACCTGAGGTCAAATTTTCAAGTTGACCTTTCAAGGTCAAGTTATAGTTCATTCGATGCGTCTTGACGAGAGGAACACGATGCCGGTAAAAGTAAGCTCTTACAAGGCTTTGGTCAAAAGTTATTGCAGAAAAACTGTTTCCGAAAAAATCGGCTATTTTTGCAGTTTTTGCCCCCTGCAGGCAAAACCGTTGACGTTAGGTCAAATCTGAGATAATTACTCAGAAAGGGCGTTAATAGGGCTATCGAATGCGCTTTTCCGCGGCGCTGTAGCTCTATTGGTTCCCGAGTTATGCGTTGGCTTCTTGGAAATTTTCGACATTCGACCTGGAAATCGGCGAAATTTTGCCTTCAATGACCTCTGGTGACCTGACCTTTGACCTGACCAAAAAATTGACCGAAGTGATTTCGTCATTATTTTTGACGCTCTTTCGAACGCCGCCTTCCGCGTATCGCTACGTGGCCCAGGAGCCGAGTTAGAAGGGGGGGGGGGGTGTTCAAACACCCCCCCCAGCAGGGCGTGGAAATCCAGGACCCCCAGCCGGGCGCGGGTTAATAACCAGTCACGCCGCTAGTTTCCTTCCCGGCTTCGATGAGCGCGAGCGCCTGAATCTATGCTGTGCCGCATTGCCTGCGTACTTCTGACCCAGGCACTAGATGGCAGCAGAAGTAAGCGCCTGCATTTATGCTGTACCGCAATGCATGCGTGAACAAAATAGTTGTTTGCAAGTGTATGTAGTTATGTGGCTACCGCACAAACTGATGTTAAAACACGTTCAAAATATTTCTTAAATCGTAATAAGTATAAATGGTGTGATTATGGCGACGACGTCCGATGCACAAAGCTGAACTCACCTGCAGTGATTGGGCAATCCACCCCGACCAGGTCCCTTCCTGTGGCCCACGGTGACCTTGAGAGTTGAGACGCTCCTAACCAGTTTAGCCGGAAAATGAAGTCCTCAGTTTATTCGGATTGCAGATTTACAGTCTCGGTTGAGCAGAAGGATAATCCCTCAGTCAACAGATAGATTAGAAGATCTTCCTCACTGATAAATGCGGTGAGGCTGGTGACTTTGTTCCGCAATTTGGCCCGAGGATGGTGCACGCATTCCTCACCAGTCACCGCTGGTCCTGTTCCACCACTGAAGGACAGTGTCCTTTGTCCTCAGCTCAGAAGACAGTCTCCTCTGTCCCAGTCCTCCAGAGTCAGTGTCGTCACTGTCCGCCACCCCTTCACTCCACCACTACCGTCGTCACCACCACCCTCACGGACCACCGCAGGCGACACACTCCCGTCGGCCGCCCGCCCGCCGACTGAGCGTCGCCAGCGACGAACGACGGGCCGCCGCCGCGCGCGCTCCCACATCGATCACCGCCACAGCGCCAGAAATTAGCGACGCCGAAAAACGTCCGCGACGCAACGACGACGACGCGGCCGCCGCTGTCGGCGGCAGGTCAGGTGACACTGGGAGGGCGGCGGGGCGGGGCCGGCTGTCACCTCCGGCCGGCCGAGTTGGAGCCGGGCGGTCACCCGAGTCGGAACCTCCCCCCCCACCCCCCACTCTGCCCCTGCCCTCCCCCGCTCCCGACCGACCCAGCCACTGAGCGTCCACAGACCACAGGCCGTCCCAGCGGCATTCATCGCGCATGGCCGAGAGGCCTCTGCCCTGAGCAGCGGCTGCCGCGACCAAGGACGTTCCTCTATAACAGCCAAAGGTCAGCTCAGGGATTTGGTAACCGTTTGAAGGCACTCCGTCTGGCATACACCGCCTTTCCATTTGATGAAATTGGCCGTCGGTCGGGCTGTCAGTGCACATGGACGGGTGTCACCTGAACAGCTCCTTTCCGGCGACCGATACGCTGATCTCCGGGGAAATAGGATGACACCGTCAGACAGCCGTCCATGTCTCATCACCAGACGCGCCAGACTAACGATACTTTCTGATAAAAAGTTTTGCGCGAAGTTTAAAGGACCCTCCCACCTTAAAAAAAGTTTATGAATTGGCTATATCAGTACATAAATGGAAAAATGTTTCATCATGAAATTAAATGTAAAATGTTAGAATGAGCCTTCAACTTCTCAACATCGTCAGAGTCGTCAGCGTCTTCAGAATCCGACCATGCCTTAGGCCCTACCTACTGTTGGCACTCATAAGTCAGATTATTGGATAAAACATTATCAGCGTCTGAGCGAAGTGATCGTTTGCAGGACAAGGTCAAAGTGTAAGGCTGCTCTGCCCCCAGCAGGTGCAGGAACCAGCTAAGAAGTCCGGCGAACTCCGTGGCTCGTGCATAGGCGGGAACATTCACTAGGGCGGGAACTTTCCACCCCCGGGCGGAGCTCAAACGACACTACACCTGGCACCTGACCTGACATTACAGATATCCTATCGGCTGCTTATTGACGGAGTGGCTCTCGGAGAAAATTGCTGCCAATAGAGGAGACCGGCGAGTGTGAAGGCTAGGTCGGTGTCAGGGAAATGCCGCCGTATATGTCAGGTGTATGTCACACCGGGCGGCTTCTGACGGCGAGCTGCCCCGGCGCGCCTCGATGTGGGTCAGCCGCCCCCGCCCCCGCCCAGATGAGGAAGACCGCCAAAGGGCGGACGGATGGTCGCGGTTTCCGTGCCTCTCGAGCAGCGTCCGCCCCGCCTCCGTAGGTCGGTGTTGCCCCCGCTGCGGCGTCAATAGCACTGCAAACCACACGATCAATCGGGAGCCATGTTGGGCTATGTTTATTTTCATGTACATATTTGTTCTAATCTTATTAGTATAGGTATGCATTTGCTCATACAATTTTGTCATTGTTTATTCATATTCACTAATGTGTTCATTATCATAGCACATGTAAATGCTTTGAATTAGGATACCGCCTAGGCTTATCTAACCTTTAATCGGCCAGTTATGGGATGCTAATATTATAAACGTAGATACGTGGGCGGTGGGAAAATATCGGGAGTTATGTTATGTCGCCTTCATGCTTTATAGCTAGTTCACGAGCTAATGCATTTTTTCGAAATGCCTTATATTCGCCAGTCGCAGTTGAATTCTGGAACTGTTTATTTGGCTCGTGAAAGTACATATAGGGTAGGGTTGGGTAATTTGAACAGGTGGGGCAATTTGAACATAGTATGAATAACACAAAATTACGGAAAATCCATAGGTGGGTTTTCCAATAACAATAAGACCAATGAGGGAAATTATCGTAAGTAAAAGGGCTATAAAGCCGTTTTCACGACGGCCATCTGGTACACATTTGGTGCACATCTGGTACAGATTAGGCGCAGATTTGGCCAAGTCAGGTTCAGTGTGTCTCTTAGCAGCTATCAGCTAGGGTTGCACTTATTGCTTATATGCCTGTTTTGTCATAGTATCAATGAGCATCATCGATTAAAACACTGAAATAAATACATAAAATGAAGATATTTACTTTAAAAGAGATTAGGTGCAGATTTGGTCAAATTTGGTGCATTCGCCGGAAAGCCCGACGTGAAAACGGCTAATATGAACGGGGTTTAAAGTTTCAGGGAATGAAAATGTCGCACACTGTAATAAATAAATTTCGCAAGTAGAAACGCCCAACCTCATATTAAATTCCGAATGGTAGGTAATTGAAATGCAAAATTCTATTAAAACAAATCTTTGAAAAATATCTACCTATATTTGGTCTATGGGACTTCTTCAGGGTAAAAAATGTTTGTAATGTAATTTTACTAGCCGAAAAGTGTTCATTATAGGTACCTAGGTTACGTTACCAGGTGGTGGTGCCTCGATTTAAGCATCAGCTTTTGCACCACCACCTGGACTATTTGCTTATTTCCATTTTATGTTTAAGGCCGCCTCACACTGGACCTCGCATGCGGGTTGCGAGTTTGCGGGTTTTGAGTTTGCGGGCATAATACTAATTCATAGAGTGATTAGACCGTTCTTTATGGCAACTTCATGAATGCAGTGAAGCCGGTACACCTTCAGAAAATTACACATAGTCGCAATACCAGCGCAACGAACCAAAATTCGGCTCCAACGAAAAACCCGCAAACCTCGCAGAACTCGCAGACCTCGCAGCGAGGAAAATCGAAAGTTGACTCAAAATCAACTATTGGAATGCGATGCATGAGGTCGCTCGCAAGCTAAAAACATATACAGACTCGCCTGTTAGATGGTAGTGTGGGTCACTCAGCTTAGATTGTATGATTTGAGCTTGAATAAACCCGAAAACCCAAAAACTCGCAACCCGCATGCGAGTTCCAGTGTGGGGCGACCTTTAATAAATGTGTTTTGTTTGTTTGTTGTAGGTAGGTATTGAGAACAACTAAGCTTTCCATTCGCCAATCAATGCTATGCACGATTACCTAGTTCATAAAAATGCTGAAGTGTATAGCAAGCCATCGTCCAATGCTGTCCAGTCTGCTACCTTTGTCCAACTGATTCCGAATTGGACATTGGACAAAATCGGAACTCCGAATGTTCAGGTTGCGATTGGCACCACTGTAACAGATAAATAAGGTTGGGAGAGTTTTTATGGAACGGAAATGATAGACTATATATTAAACTGCGTGTAGGTACCTATAGCAAATCTTTTAAACGTTGAGCCGATGGGCGAGACGTTTAAAATATTTTTTCTACCTACGAGTGGTTTAATAGTTTTATCCCGTACCACCGATGACCGATAGCTTTCGGGCGCTCAAAGGTAAATATAAAAGTACGACAAATTTCAGACTAGACAAAATGTCGACGTTTAACAGTCTGTTAATCGTCTAGACTTTAAGAAATCAGTTACACGACATCTGATAATTTTATCTCGTTACATGTAAAGCAATTGTAAACATTGTCTACGGTGCGGGATAACTTCACGAGAGGCGACTTCTGTCAACGGACCGGTGTGCAGCGTGCAGATATATGATACTCTGCAACTGTTATTTTTGTTATGTTGATTTTTTAAAATGAAGGTATGTTTAGAATTGTTCGGCCTTTTTGTTTATGCATGAGACAACATCGGTGCTCGCGAGGTTATTGTTTTTTGTTTTTGTTTTTTTGGCACGTAAAGGCAGTATGTTCAAATTACTCCACGTTGGGGCAGTTTGATCACACCTTGACTTGATGGAGAAATGAGGCTATTCTATTCAAGGTATGCTCAGTTCGTCCAAAGATGACGCTTTCATGGTGAAATCAAGTGACATTTGCGCTACTGAAACAATTTTTCTTCATCCAAGGTTGAGCTGGAATTTGGTAGGACGGAGAAGGCATAAAAATATGCCAAATTACCCCACCCTACCCCACCAAGTCCAAAAAAAGCTCTTCCCTTTCACTCGTTTTGTTGAACAATGTGGGTTTGAGTCTGTGGCTGAAAAAAAACAAAGTTGTAGAGTGTAGATCTTCATGCACTTTTCCACACTCCAGAACAGGGCTGCGGAGTCGGAGTTGAAGTCGGTCGGAGTCGACTGTTCTGCCCGTAGTCGGAGTCGGAGTCGGATTCGCTAAAATCTTACGGACTCCGTCTCCGGAGTCGGAGTTAACGCTGCCTAGCTCAACGTCATGCACTGCACCTATTTGATTGACGATACTGTGCTCGAAATTAGATTTTGTCGAAAAAAGGCCATTTTGCTGTTTTGGACGAACGTTGTCAGCGAGAGAAGCTGAAGACGGTGAATTCCCAAGAACCTGCTTTTTAATTCTGCATTTTATTTTTAACGCAAAGCCTTGGGGCTTGGAACGCACAGGGGATCGTTTCAGGCAAGATAAAAATGTATCCATTATGAACTTCAATATCATGGTATGGTTTAAATGGAACCGTCCGGAGTCGGAGTCGGAGTTGGAGTCGGAGTCGGGGTCGATTTTTGAAGCCGGAGTCGGAGTCGGAGTCGGAGTAACCCTAAAATTCATCGACTCCGCACTGCAGCCCTGCTCCAGAGGCTGCCCCACACCACATGTTCAGGTCCAGAGCAGATGCCTTGGCTAATTGCCAGCTAGTAACTTCCCCCTACCCCGACTAGGGCTGTAGCCCGTCGGGAGCAAAATTCAAAAAAAAAAAAATCGGACAAGGCTCGGAGAAGGATGTCCTGCGGAAAAGCTCCGGCTTCTAGGTGGCAGCACCTGCATCCGAATAGATGGCAGCACACCATTGACGAGCCAAATAATTTCGTTTACCATGAGTACGAGCCTGAAGGCCTAGAAGTGGACGCCTTGACCTTGTGGGCGCCCTTCACCGCTAGTTCAGCACTCTGAAATTGAAAGATAGTCGAAAAATGATCCATCACCAAATCATGTCAGTCAAATTCTGCAACAATGCATTCTCATCCTGGCAAAATATTTTAATTTAGCTGCTTCGCTGTCAAAACAGCGCATGAAAGACAAAAGATACTAATTGTTGTGGAACCATGTTGTTATGTCGTTGAGGTAAGCCAGTTTTATTCATGCAACTAATTTGTGTTGCAGAAACAGTTCAATCAGCTGTTCGTACTCAAGGCCGCGTTTCTATTCTCTCTTGTGTTTATTCGCGTTTCCCCTCTGTTTTCAGCGCGGATGCAGGACAAAGGCCTCGAGGTAGATTAATAAGTTTTTTTCTCGCGATTTTCACTTCCCATGCATTTAGTTCAAACTGAAACGGTCTATTGAGTAAAACTGAAGCTGAAATCCACACAACTTTTCAAGGATAAATTTTACTCCTTTCTATGCTTTATAACGTCCTAAATTGAAATCCATTTTTCTGTAGTAAATATGATTTAATGATATTGTGTGGATTATATCTATTTGGTGAAGTAGGTATCTGTCATAAGCGTTCTTATCCTGTGTTCCATATGAAAGAAAATAGTTAATATGATCAAAAGCAAAGGATGATCAAAGGATCAAAAGCAAGCTTTGTTGTGGTGCCCCACCTTTAACATGGGGTTTGAGTTTAGATAGCCAAGTTTGCGGCGAGGTTCAGAAACCACTATCTATCTAGGTTGCAACCCCCGCGGCCTCTTGGTGTTGAAGAAATTCGTTCCCTTCATTTGAAAATGGGCCTTGTACAGTCTGTCTTAAAAGTACCGCGCAAAGTGACGGTGGATCCATCGAGCCTGACTGAGCAAGGGCCTGCTAAATTTGGGTCACTGAAGCAACTGACATCCTTATCCATTCCCTAGGTCAATTGGTCGGTGACTTTTAAATTAAAACAGGCCCTTTCTCGGTCAGGCTTGATGGATCCACCGCCACTTTGCGCGGTACTTTTAAGACAGACTGTACAAGGCCCTATCTTCAACATGGAGCGACCGTTAGTGTGACGTCACCTCGTTTAGTCATTCTGATTTAAATGGGTTTGTTCGTTGAAAAATCGCTTAAAACTTGGTCTGAACTTTGTTGTGGTGCCTACAGAGTAAAAAGAATCAGCTTTATGACAGTAATGTGGCCTGGGGAAGGAGGTAATTTTGGGCTGTGACGTCACATATTTGAAAGTTTGTGTTTGGAATATGGGAAGCCTAAGATGTTTAATGAAAAATAAATGCCAGAACCGTGTTCCTGGTCATCCAATCTATAAAGTCGGGCACAATTTAACTGGTTTTAACAACATTTTAGAAGGTGGGATAGTCCCTTTAATGGTGTCCTTAATGGAATCATTCCTACAGGGTGTAGTGGGGTATCGGTAACCCTGGCGTTACCGGTAGTGCAATAGGTACCTAGTTGTAGTGGGGAATCGGTTACCCTGGCGTGGCGTTACCGGTAGTGTTCTGTGCAAGGCTAAGGTTTCCTGTATTAGGCTGCCGTGCCAAGCCGAAGCATGCTGTGACGTCACTGGGTAAGAGATGATACCGTACCACGCTATCAGTATCGACCGACTCAGAACGAGTCAAACTGACTCAGACCGACTCAACCGACTTAAATTGATTCCGATTGACTCGGATAGACTCAAAACGACTCAGGCAGACTCAAGGTGACTCGACCGACTCAAACCGACTTAGATCGACTCAGACTGACTCAAACTAACTCAGACCGACTCAACCGACTCAAATCGATTCCGATCGACTCAAATCGATTCTGATCAACTCAGTCAGACTCAGAACGACTCAAACTGATTCAGGCAGACTCAAACCGACTCAGGCAGACTCAGACTGATTCAGATCGATTCAGGCCGACTCAGATAGACTCAGAATGACACAAACTGACTCAGACCGACTCAACCGACTCAAATCGATTCCGATCGACTCAGTAAGACTCAGAACTATTCAAACCGACTCAGGCAGACTCAAACTGACTCGACCAACTCAAACCGATTCAGGTCGACTCAGACAGACTCAGATAGACTCAGAACGACTCAAAATGACTCAGACCGACTCAACTAACTCAAATCGATTCCGATCGACTCAGACAGACTCAGAACGACCAAAACCGACTCAGACAGACTCTCACTGACTCGACCGACTCAAACCGATTCAGATCGACTCAGGCAGACTCATCTCGATTCCGATCGACTCAGACAGACTCGGAACGACTCAGGCAGACTCATACCGACTCAGGCACACTCAAACTGACTCGACCGACTCAAACCAATTCATATCGACTCAATCCGACTCAGCTAGACTCAGAACGACTCAACCTGACTCAGACCGAATCAACCGACTCAACTCGATTCCGATCGACTCATACAGACTCAAAATGACTCAGACTCAGGCAGAGTGCAGACTCAGTCAGACTCTAACCGACTCAACCGACTCAAACTGATTTAGACCGACTCAGACAGACCCAGCGGTGACCTGAATCATCAGACCTGAATCGGTTTGAGTCGGTCGAGTCAGTTTGAGTGTGCCGGGTCGGTTTGACTCTGCATGAGTCTGTCTGAGTCTGCCTGAGTCTGTCTGAGTCGATCGGAATCAATTTGAGTCGGTTGAGTCGGTCTGAGTCAGTTTGAGTCGTTCTGAGTCTATCTGAGTCGGTCTGAGTCTGACTGCGTCGGTTTGAGTCTGCCTGAGTTGGTTTGAGTCTGCCTGAGTCTCTCTGAGTCGTTCTGAATCTGTTTGAGTCAATCGGAACGATTTAGTCGTTCTTAGTCAGTTTCAGTCGTTCTGAGTTTTCTGAGTCGGTCTGAGTCGATCTGAATCGGTCTGAGTCTGCCTGAGTCTGTTTGAGTCGTTCTGAGTCTGTCTGATTCGATTAGAATCTATTTGAGTCAGTTGAGTGGTTGAATAGGTCTGACTTAGTTTGAGTCGGTCTGATTCGATCTGAATGGGTTTGAGTCGGTCGAGTCAGTTTGAGCCTGCCTGAGTCGTTCTGAGTCTGTCCGAGTCGATCGGAATCAATTTAACCCTCGCATGTGTAGGGGGGGGGGGGTCGGATGGACCCCCCCCATGGTTTTTCGCAAATAACTCGCGTAAAAAGCGGCCGATCGCGACGAAACTTTCAGTACCCTCACATTGATCAATTTTACACCTACCCTGAAAATTTCATGACCCTGACCCCAATGACCTTTGACCTGTGACCTCTTTTCCGAGACCATGTTTGGCCGGAATCGCGATTCTGCGTATGTCGGCTCGCATTAGCCGCGCGTTTGCAAGCTTTTCGTGGTTTCAAACGTTCAAACATGTGATTTGATGTTGCTTCCATGCATTAGGGTGGGTGTCAAGGTCACCTGAAGGTCAGGTCAGGTCATTGACCTTTGGTGACCTCAGGTGACCTCGGTTCACTTTTTCGAGCTGTACATGTTTCTAGGCTAGTTTTTGGAGCTGAATTCGAATTTAGCAACCATTTGAACATTTACGAAGTAGTTTTGGTGCCTTCGTAACATGTTACGAAGCTGTCAGATGCGGTTGACACGTACTACGAATACCCGTCACGACGCCTACTGGTTGACCTGACCTGACCTGGTCTAAATGCTTAAAGACATCATCTGTGATCAAAACTAACACGATATTCGTGATCAGCACCCCGAAAAATCCCTTAGCAGCCACGCTTTACGACTTTCTAACAGGTCCCGATTTTCCCGACTTTGGGTCATTGACCTGACCTGGAAGGTCAACCAATGACCTAGGACCTTAAAATTGGGTATCATCGGCTTCCTCTCGTCACGGGCAACACGCTCGTTTTTTCCGCGAAGCTCTAGCTCGATCAGGGGCCAAACGGCAAGGGGGGTCCAACCGACCCCCCCCCCCCCCCTACACATTAGAAGCTGGCAAACGCCGCACACATGCGAGGGTTAAGTCGGTTGAGTCGGTCTGAGTCAATTTGAGTCGTTCTGAGTCGGACTGAGTCGATCTGAATCGGTTTGAGTCGGTCGAGTCAGTTTGAGTCTGCCTGAGTCGGTCTGAGTCTATCTGAGTCTCAGTCGATACTGATAGCGTGGTAAGTTATCTTCTCCTACCCAGTGACGTCACCGCATGTTTCGGCTTGGCACGGCGGCCTAATACAGGAAACCTTAACTTTGAACGAAAACGCTACCTACCGGTGACGCCAGGGTTACCAAAACCGTGTAGTGGTAGGTAATGAAATTATCAGGACATCTATTTTTTGTCATATCTGCTCACCCAGTTTCTTTTCTGATATGCAGGAAATTTGGATGAATGTGTGCCTGTTGAAAGGTCATTTTGAAAATTTGACCTCGGATCAAGGTATGGCCTGGCCGGAAAAGGTCATGCTGTCGATTTGTATCATCAACCTGAACACATTGAATTTGTTTTCATCGCTCTAGCGTGTCTCTATTAACAGGTATTGCATAAAAACTGCTGGGACCCTTTCATGACATGGTATGACCTCAGGGACATAAGGTGGGTCACGGGTGCAATTCTTCGGTTCAGCGTGTCAATTTTACCTGTAACCCGATGTTTGAGTGTTTTTTTTTTTACATTTGTTCGGACCTCTCTCCAACGAGCATAGTCCTTAATTACAGGAGAGAGAGCACCTGCTCCTCCTCGTCGTCCTATCCCCAACCGCCAGGCTACGGCTGAAGTGGGAGCCTACCCCACACTGGTGACGCAGCCGGGGACGACGCCCGCGGAACGGGTGGAATCGGGAATCGAACCCGAAATCCGGCACTGCCCGTACCGCGGGAAGAATGACGTTTGTTCAATAGAAGCTCCTTTGAATTTCCTCCCATGGACTTATAAAGGAGAGGGTGCAAGATTGACCCAACCTTAGGTCACCGATGTCAAAATTCCGAGATATACATTTGATAGATACTGTTACTCGGTACTGTTATCGCGATCAATCGCTGAAGGTTTCAAGACGATCGTTTTAGTCTGTTAAGCTATGAAGAGCATTCAATTTTCCTGAGGTGAGGTCACTTGAAGTGACCTGGTGACCTGACCTTTAGCGATCTGGGTCTAAAATTTGCACAACATGTGCGGAAAAGACGCATGAGCAGGTGTACCATAAACGGCGGCGATCTGCGAAAACCACAGGGGATGGGATTGGGGTGTCTGAACACCCCCATGATATTTTGCAACAGCTGACAACAGGTTGACAATAGACCGTGCAGCTCAACTGAGATCATGGCAAGATTACCATTAGTTGGCGTAGGTGGAAAATAGTCAATGAGCTTAACTTAAGTTTCAATATTTTCAACATTTTCATTCGTTTCGTTAGCATTTAGGTTATGGTGTCATCACAAAAATAATGCTCTGTGAGACTGTGACTCATCCATCTAGTAATGCAACTACATTTTCATTAGACTCTGGACGCTCCTTGACCGTTGCATTTTACCTAGATAATGCCTGATGCTACCAAGTCCAAGAAGAAGAAGAGTGGAGGAAGTGCAAAGAGTGATGGGTCATCACCGGGTCGACAGGGCACTGCCCCAGCAACTCCGGTTAAAAGTAAGAATATGTTCCATCAAGAACATTGTGAAACTGAGACATAGCTTGGATAATGCATTTTTCTTTTCTTTTTTAATGACGAATTGTATGCTGTTACCAACCAAAGGTTGTTGTCATCCAATATTGCATCATTTTAAGTGCTTAGTTTAAATCGTTTTTGTTCTATCATTCTGCAGTTATGTCCTGCGTGGCCTTTCCATCTCTAGCTCTAGCTGTGAGCGCTCTGACCGTGTTGTCCTGCGCGGCCCGCAGAAGCGCTGCCGGCCGTGACGCACGAGTGGCGTGACGCCGGCAGCGAGGTGCGCGTCACGCTGGTGACGGGCCCGCTGGCCGGCGCCGGCCGCGTGCAGCTGGACTGCTCGGAGCGCCGGGTTCAGGTCCGGCTGCCGGACGGGCGCACCTGGTCCAGTCGGCTGTTCGCGGCCGTGCTGCCGGACGGATCGGAGCACCAGCAGCGGCCCGGCGGACGGATCCTGGTCAAACTTCTCAAACACGACCCCAGCCTCACCTGGCCCAGCCTCGAGGTGAGTCACATGCCCGAGAATCTATCCTGAGCAGTCTCACAGTAGGCCAATCTGTTACCCAGGGGCCAGGAGGATGAGACATTGATGTTTTTCCTAAGTCAAGGGCTTGTATGTTTATTCTTAATTAACCATGTGAGCTTTGTTAGGCTCAGATTCAGAAGCTATGTTAAAACGACTTTTTAAAGTTTTCAGAGCCCCCGACTTGATCGGTCGATCGATCTGTCGCCTGATAAGGAGTTCCGAGTAGACCACAAAATATAAGTCGACCTAATCAAGACCCAATAACCTGCACGAAAAAACTTTACCACGGAACTTTGACTTTCTCGCTCACCGGGCTCATCTGATCTGCCATTTTTCAGCCGATGAAGATACCTCGTGTGAAGTCATCACCTCCTACCAAAGAGACACCTCCTACCAAGGAGATGAAGGAAAAGACTAACACCGAAAAGATCGAGGAGACTGCCGGCCGCACCTCGGAGCGGCCGGGCTCTCCGGCCCCTAACGGTGCCCTGCCGGGGCCGAGTGACGCCCCACCGGGGCCAGATGACGCCCCGCTGGGGCCGGACGGCAAACCAGGAGCGTCGCCCCCACCCCCCGCTGTCGTGGAGCCCGTGCTCCTGGATAACCTGAAGCATGACACGTTCGAGACAGACGCCGATATCCGTGTCTCGGTCTACCTCAGACATATCAAGAAAGAAACGCTCGCCATCAGTTACGACTCAGACAGCTTCAGCATGGTTTTCGGCACCAGGTGAGCTTGCTAATCTCCGCTTTCGCTGTCAGGGAAAGAGGCCCTTCTGCTAGTTCTCGGTGGTCAATGAATATTTCTACACTTTAGTTCGGTCTCGCCATAAGTATTATAGTAGGGTACTGTTATCCATGTCTTCGGCATTTTATGTATCCCTACCAGTATTTTTTCGATGATAACATAATATTCTGTGGTCATTTGTGTGTGTGGGAGGGGGAGGGGAAGAGGGGGCCTGCACCTGATGACCTCCGTGCTCAAGAGTCAAAACTAAAAGCAAGCATATCCATTATTTACGGATACAGGCGGCCGTGGATTTGGTTTCATTTAGTTGAATTGCATGCATATCCCTTCTCTTATCGGTGCGCCGTCAGCTGTCACCGATTGCCGTTTTATCGGACTGTTTCGTATTTCGGCACACGAGTTTCCGGCCACAAGAGGTTGCCTCTGGTGCAACATGGGCCAGGCATTAGTATCAGACGCTATTTATAGTTACGAGTGGTATAGAATTACGTAAAATGCATAGGTCGTGGTGAAGCGGTAAAGAACTCTCGGTGCTGCGTTGGTTAGCGGATAGACAAAAGGGATCACTGATCAGTGGGCAAAGGGTCAGATGAGACTTTAGGAGCCTGAAGTAACCAAATTACCTGCAAAATTAAGGCGGGCTGCTCAGATCAAGCGGGCAGGTTATTGAACGCCATTTGGGTCAATGCGTAAGAAGGTAGGGAAAAGGGTTTGCGGTGGAATTAACCCGCGCACCGACGGGGGGGGGGTGGTTGGTTATCCGCCCCCCCCCCCCTGAGGTTTTTCGTGAATAGCGGGAAGCGCCGCTAAATTTAGCATGACTATTCTCTCATAAATTTTACACATGGTGTGCAAGTTTGAACCTCCTAACTTTTAAGGTCAGGTCACCAAGTCACTTTGAATGACCCAACCTCAAGTCACTTTTTGCACTTTGCCACAGTGTCAACTGTCAGAGCTACATTAGATGACGGAGGCCTTTGAAAGTCGCAGGATGTTATTAGGTCATTGGTAGCTGCACTTGTTATAACTCGGAATTTCGATATCGATGACCTAAGGTCAGGTCAATTTCTCGACCTCCGCATTTTAAGTCAATGGGGGAAAATCAACTCCCTGTTTTTTCCACTAAAACGCGTCGAAATGGCCCCATATACCATCCATGACTTAACATACGATCAACCTTCACTACCTTGAGGCCTGTTTTGCTGTTGACCAGCTGTAAGGTCATGTGACGTCATCAAAGGTCACCAACGGTTTTTTTGCCAATAACTCCTTACAGGAACGAGATACAGCCGCGCGGATGGTCTCATTGTGTTCAGCTCGTCAAGGCGCATCGAATGATATACATGATGATTGATGACCTCGAGGTCACGTGACCTGAGGTCAACCTTTGACCTTAACCTTTCGACGTCAACATATATATGGTTCGATGCGGATTGATGAGGGGATCACGCTGATGCCCTTAGTTTGTTTCTATCTCGACTAGTTCGAAAGTTATTCGAGAAAAACTCCATATCTAGCGCCGCCATTTTGACTTTTATGATCCCTGTGACGTCATCTTTGACCTGACCTGAAAATGACCTTCGTAAAAATTGTAGACCTTGTCCGTGCGTACCCCATGCCGTTTACCGCTTGTCGCTATCTTGCTTCGTTCTCGAGATCTCGGGGGGGGGGGCGGTCATCCCCCCGTCGGTTGTAAGTTGGCGCAGACCCCCGTCGGTTGCGTGTTGACTTTTGTATCCTATTGGAAACAGTCCGTTTTGCATTTCTCTATTGTACGTATTTTCAAGCTATGTGTTTGTGTTTGTCCGGTGTTTTTTATTAGCTTTCCTGAGTTGGCATTTTGCGGCACTTTTCAAAGTTTTTGAATGTTTGTTATGCGACAGATTAACTTTCTATCAATGGGCATTACAAATCTCTAAGATGGCTACGATGGGCAAAAACGTTCAGTAAGCCCCTGAAGGTAACTTCGGGTCATTTTTTCAGAACATTCTTTGAAATCGCGTGCGGCGAATCGGATGGTGTCATTTTCATCTTGATCTGCCCTGTAGCTGCTTAGTTAGATGGCTACATTATGGGGTAAATGCTCCTCTCGCAACGCCTGAAATCTTTTCTTGTCGAAATCTTGTCGTTTCTTGTTGAAATCTTGTCGTCTTTTTCTAGAATAGAAAGAAAACTGAAAAACTTTTCTTGAAAGCGTTTGTTTTAAACTGCACAGAATTGCATAAGGAATCAAAACCCTAGAAGGGTCTGGAGTTTAAATTTTTGGGTGATGACCCCCTCCTACCTCCCCCTCCAGCGTCCAGGACCGCCTTTCTGGAATGGATCGCCTATGATGGCTGCGGTAGGCGAAAACTAAAGTTGATCTTTCAAGGTCATCGAGGTGATCTGAGCCCTGTGGTTGCTTCTATCTCCACGGGTCATAAAATTAGATGCGATGAATCGGACGGCGTTAGTTTCATTTCGATCAGTTTGGTAATTCCTGGGTTTTAGGATGGCTTAAATTGACTGTGTTTTTGTATTTAAACCCGTTCGCGATGTTTTACGGTGTTTTTATATTTCGAGGGATTTCTTTCACGAAGACGGTTTCATCACGAAACTCCTCTTCATCTTATAATATGTGAAAATTTCCAGCGTTCACACGAATGTGCGCGGCGTAGACGTTTCGATCGGAGGCTGAGTATGATTTGCTTGTCGTGTATCAACGAACGCTGTTACGAATCCTGCGCATGTGATACGTTCCCGACGTTGCCATTGTTTGGGGGCTGGCAATGTTGTCGGTGGCGGGTGACTGGTGTGGTGAAATGTGGATGAATTGAATCATCCATTCTCTATTTTTGTTCAAATTAAGGCTTTAACTCATCAGAAGGACGCTGAAAATGCTGACGCCAAGATTCACCGTGTCTCAAGAGGAGGATGTCGTCATTATAGAAATTGAAGCACCTTTTGCCCATGTGAAGGATACTGAGGTTTTTATGGAGGGGAACTTGTTCACTTTCCACTCATCGCCTTACTACCTGAGGCTCCACTTTTCTGGATGCATTGTTGAAAATGAGAAAGCATCTGCCAAATTTGTTGCTGATAAAAGGGGTTTTGTTGTTCATGCTCCGAAAGTCAACAGTGGAGAACACTTTGAAAATTTGGACATGTTGACTTCGCTGCTTTTGCCAAAGGGAGAAAGAAATGTTCATAAGAACATTGAGGAGATATATGCTGAAGTGGAAAATGATGAAGACGATGTTGGAACAGATATTGATTGGTTTGTGTCCCAAGAAATGCCTGGCGAGGATGTAGTTTCATGCGGATCAAGATATGGATTCGCGAACAAGCACCTGGGAGTGTTCACACACCTTCAGTCAGAGCTAAGTGAAGTTGTTGATGTTCAAGACCCAGATAACAAAAGTGCAGTGCAGAGATCAGCAGAGAGGAAAAGCCAAGAGCAAAAGGACTTTGATGATAACCATTACCTTGCTGATATGTTCGAAGAAGATGAATCGCTAGCTCATGTGTTTGACATGAAATCTCCAGCACTGTTTGGTCAAAATGACCTGGACCAGGAGCAAAAGGATCTGATGCTAAACTTGAAGCCAAAGTTCTTCAAACTGGGCCCATCAGAAATGAGAGAAGCTGG
Source organism: Amphibalanus amphitrite (assembly GCF_019059575.1). Classification (NCBI taxonomy): domain Eukaryota; kingdom Metazoa; phylum Arthropoda; class Thecostraca; order Balanomorpha; family Balanidae; genus Amphibalanus; species Amphibalanus amphitrite. The sequence goes on along the minus strand of NW_024882205.1, from coordinate 317,404 downwards.
ACTAGCTCTTGTTGATGTGATGTTTGCTTTCTGCTATGATCGAAGGACTACAGGAGGTGATGGGAGCGTTGAATCAGGCTGGTGCATCAGCAAGCTGAGCTCCAGTCTTTCCTGGCTGGAGAGACACACAAGTCTCAAAGAAACAGTGGTAACATGTATGAGAAGAAGCCTGTGCTACCCACTATACAGGAACTGGAGGCTATCCTGCCAGGTCCTTGATGATCTGCGCTGGCTGTTCCGGGCAGGCAGAAAGCATCTGGTGAAAGCACTGCTGCAGGTCCATCAGATGCTGCTGGAGAGTGAGCCACGCTACATCCTCAACCAGCTGTACATAGACGACATGTGCATGTGGCTGCAGCAGGTGGACGAGCCGGTCATCTCTGGCCTGTCCGACGCTCTGCAGGCCCTGACTGTGACAAAGGAGGATGTCGGCCTGGACCTGGTGGAGCTGGAGGCTGCAGCAGGCCTGGTGCTAGCTGAAACACAGTCACAGCAGAAGGACCTGGCTGATACAATGGGTGGCCTGGCTCTGGATAGTGATGACAGTGATGACAGTGAGGACAGTGAGAGCAGCTCTGACAGTGATGATGACAGCAGCAGCAGTGACAGTGAAGAGACTGATAGTGAGGAGGACACTGATACAGACAGTGAAGATGACACTAAGTCAAAGGGTGAACATGGAACCAGTGCCAGGAGTGAACATGGTGATGACATGAAGGGTGGACATGGTGATGCCAACAGTGAAAACGAAACTGATGGTAAAGGTGAATGTATCTCTGGCGATGACAGGTGATGCGTGATAGCTGGAAAGGGTGTAATGAGGTGTTAATTCATTGTAAGACTAGGTCATAGATATACATCTAGTTCTACATCTAGTAGAAAAAGCTGACATTTCGAAAAGCTTTGGTGTTGTGGAGTGTGTCGGTCTGTCGTTGGTGTGATGAGTATTGAGCGCGGAGAATAGTTCGTATGGATATTTTGTGGTCATATGTCGGCGATCATCATATCCATAGTCGTTTGTGAAGCATTTTGTCCCTTTTATGAATGTTTGCGCTATGTTTGCGATGTCCTATTTTGCCTTTATATGTGAGTTCTTGCGGTACGTCCGGGCCGATGCCGAATCGGTTCGAAGCCAAGGATCGTGTTTGATGTGCAGTGCACGCCATACCTGGAGAATCACTTCAAACTGGTATACAATACAGTGAACAATCCAGTGCATACCTACTACCTACTACACACTGGGGAACTGCTTCCTTAGACTTCCGATCACTTTGATCTCTGATTCCGTGAAATCGATGGGTCAGCAAATTACTGACTCTTCGTATATTTGATATTCTCTTTATAGGGAGATAATAAGTTTCACCTTCATAGTTCATAGCTAGTTCCCTCAATGAATCATCGTTGAGCACATCACAAGTATCTAAGTTCTCATTGGCTGAATACCGCTGAGAGCGGATAGGCGTTGGAGGGTGGACGGTGGTGATTATTTATGCCTAGCAGTGCACATATTAGGTATTAAGTAAGACCTTGAGGTCCATTTCTAATGCACATCGAGTATGGCGCCGACCGAGGGCTAGTTGACAGCCTCCTGGTAGGATGACTAGGTAGGATGATACGCAGACGGCGTCCCGAATCACTGCACCAGACTGGGTAGATTTATGTCTTTTCCCCGACGGAGGGAGGAGGGGCGGCATAGCTCCGTCGAGGGGACATCTAGAGAGATGAAGTGTAGATATTGCATGACTGCAGCAATTTCTACATTACCAGAATCGCTGTCGATATTACTACGGAGCTAAGAAACCCTGCCGACCAACTGGTGTAAGTACACCGCACATGATAGCACCGTGGCCGCCGGCTCCTGGCGGCGTTGTTTCTTTGTCAGAGCGCCAGTTCTCCACCCCTCTTCTGTGACAGTAACTGCCGATTCCTCACAGCTCTGCGTCTTTGTCCAATCTACCAGTCCCGTATCGCAATGTCCGCCGATTCCTGAGTCTGTCTTGCCCCGCGTTCGATGTCTCTCGGACGGCGAAGATTCTACGTAGTCCGGCCAATCCCGTTCAAGGTCAGCGGGGACTCGGCTGCGGTTCTGGAACTTGATTCTTTGTCGTCCGAGAGACATCGAACGCGGGGTTAATCTCCCTCTCCCCGTCACAGGGACCGGCGCTGTCTGATTCCGCTCTCCGAATCTACTCTCCTACCCGGCCTCTTCCCCTGTGTAACTTCGCCTGCGTTCCCCCTCTAGTTTTCATCCCTTCCCCCTCTCTCCTGTGTAACAGCGACCGCCGGCTCCTGGCTCCACTGTCTGTCTAGTTTCCATCCCTTCCCCCTCTCTCCTCCACAGCGACCGCCGGCTTCTGGCTCCACTGTCTGTGTCTAGTTTTCATCCCCTCCCCCTCTCCCCCTCTGTGACAGCGACCGCCGGCTCCTGGCTCCGCTATACTTGTCTAATTTCCATTCGCTCCCTCCCATTTGACAGTGACCGCCGGTTTCTGGCGGCTCGCGGCCAGCTGGACGAGTGCTTCCTGTTCCGCTGGACGGTGCCGCTCAAGGGCCGCGTGCTGCCAGATCTGTGCTGCCATAAGGTGACCAACTCTGCAGTGGAACTCCGTCTGGTGAAGGCTATACCGGGCCGATGGAACGCGCTACGGCCGCCGGCGCCGCCGCCCGCGCCAGGTCAGTGAGGGTGATGGGGGGAAGGAGAGGGTGGGACACGATTCCCGGGGCCTCAGCGGACCAAATGGTCGCCCCGTCAGTCAGAAGTATCTTAATTTCTCTATCTCTTTCTCCTTTGTTCGCATTACACAGAGCCTATCGACTGACCTCTTATTTACCCTCTTGCGTGTTTTTTTATCTTGATCTATTGCTGCTCGGAGACATGTGGTTTTACAAGCTACAGATCATCAAGGCTGCCATTGTCGCAGTTTATCACTCGTATGTAACCCCATGTATTTTTTGTGTCTGTCTCTGGCTGCTCTGGTGGGTCGTACATTACTCCGTCACGGCCGCTGGGTTCCTGTCCCCGTGACCTAGGGATTACCGGTACTTTCTGACCTTGACATGTCCCCCACTGGGGGTTTACCATACCGCCTACCGCGTGCACTGCAGGCCGCGCCTGCACCCTTGCTCCTGCTCCGCCGTATATCCTGCTTTGCAACTGCTCGGTTGCTTTGCCCTCACTGATATTGACTCTGGATGCCAAAAATGTTACCCCAGCTGACTAAGTATCAATATTAATGACCAATAGAAACTGCATAAATTTCAGAACCTGACGTGTAGCATCAATAATAATATCGCACCATATCAACACAGCTGTTCCCTAATGCTCTACTATCACGCTCGTTGCAGATAGAGCGATCGGTGCAGGAGCGGTTGGTTTGAACATTTGCCGTCCTGTGGGGAGGGGTGCTGTGATTCAGACGCACTCTGTGTGACCACTCATCCGTCATACTTTCCTGTATCCGTCTAGTCCCTTATCCTGCTTATCGACGACCGTAGCTCTAACGTCAGGCTGATATCTCCTGTCTGATTCACTCGACGGACCCCTCTCGCCGTGCCGAAACGTGGTGTCTCCGGGAGTCCCCTCCCGCCCGACCCCCCTCCCAGTGATAGTCCGTTGTTCGGTGACGCCAACTGTCGGGCCGTATCGGCCGAGCCGGCTCGGTCAGTTTGTCAGTTGAAGGAGTGCATTGGTCGGAGACGCATCCTGTGTTAGCTGACAGTACCTCCGAGCTGTGTTAGTGTGTCAGTGAGCTGTGCGGGGTTGTTAAAGACGTCTATTGGATGAGGAGTGACTGACTGTACGATGGTGTCGCCAGTGCCGGCCGCGGCCGCCGCGTCGCGTCGCTCGCCGTCGCGGCTCTCCGAGAGCGCTGCCGTGCCGGATCCTGCCGGCGGCGGCGACCGTCCCGACCCTCCAACCAAGGTGAGATCCATGAGCTAAAGTTGGTGGGGCAGAGGCGGTAGATGGGTCCTGTCTGAACGGCCGTTTTAACGTAGTCTGCTGTATGCATGTTGCTAAAGCCGACGAACTAGCAGATCGATTCTGATGGATTTTGTATTGTAATGACGACGTTCTGTAGTGGAGTGCCCTAGTAGAATTATACACTTATCGATGCTCTGATGTGACCCATGGCTACATTCTGACCCGTTACTCCCGCACAGCTCGTTCGGCCGCCGTCGCCGCTGCCCATCGCGCTGCCCCCGCCGCCGCCGCCGCCCGTCCTGGCACCCCTGGAGCGCGGCTTCACCGGTCTGGATAACATCGGCAACACGTGCTTCCTGAACTCGGTGATCCAGTGTCTGGCCAACACCCGCGAGCTGCGTGACTACTTCGCAGGTGCGTGATAAAGGTGGTGAACGACCTCTGCTCGAGATGGCTGATAACTATATTGGTAAGATGATAGCTGTATCGGGACATCAACAGCGAAATATAACTGTTCATAAGGCAAATTTACTTGGGGAATGGGCTGCCTGCTATGATATAATTACAGGCCAGCGGTGAACGAAAGATCACCCTGATAGTAACTACAAAAAAGAAATGGATGAAAGCTGATTATTTTATTTACGCCCAAGTAAAGTCAGATTTTAATCAAAACTAATAATGCCAGACGAGCGCAGTGTAGTTAACGATTTAACACTACCAACTAACCCACTTCCATGCTCTTACCTCTTTGTCTGCGTGTGCGGCAGACTCGCTGTTCCAGGCGGATATCAACCAGCACAACCCGCTGGGCATGAAGGGACAGCTGGCACTGGCGTTCGCCGTGCTGATGCGCGTGCTCTGGTCGGGCGAGCACCGCTCCTACAACCCGCACAAGCTGAAGGCGCTGGTGGCCAAGCGGTTCACCCAGTTCACCGGGTTCGCGCAGCATGACGCCCAGGAGTTCATGGCCTTCCTGCTGGACGGACTGCATGAGGTGAGAATGGGCTGCGGATGGAGGTGATCGGGCGGGAATATAGGAATTATATGTGACTGGGCGGGGCTGGAGGTGAAGGAGAGAGGATGTAGTGACCAAGGGAGGACTGCCGCGGTGGGGCGAAGGGGTGGTGTCTATGGAGGAAATTAGGATATTAGGATGTTTTACTGGCTTGGTCACTGGCCATTGGTCAGACGTGTTATTTTTCACATATCCTGGCGCCGAGATGCAGAGCATGTATTTTGTTAAGTATTTTGTCGAAAGACCCTTTGGAAGATGTGTTGAGGGCTTTAGGCAAGACCTGAAGGTTGCGCGGCCGAGTGAAGTTTTGGGATAGTTGCGACTGTCGGTGAGGAAGGTTTCGGTTCCGCGCGTCCTCTGTCACAACAGCTGATAGCATATCAGATGATGGAATCAAGTCAACAGATATGATAACTCGCCCCCGCAACGGCGCAACCGACTTTCCTGATGCAGCTTCTTTCGACAGCAGGGGCGCATAGTGACCCCGCTGATACGCGCCCGAAAGCCCCAACAAACAGCAACTAAATCTTTCGACACATGACATTTACCAATACTCTCGGGGTCTCTTTGTTTACGACATAGTTTCTTCGGTGGCGATACAATGCTTACACTGATACTTGTGTTATCTAAGACCTTCAGATCTCAGCCTTACCCATGGCCATGGCGTTTGCTATATTGTTGCTAGGACCCGTCCTGGCTCTTGCATTTCGTATATAATTGTACCAGCGATTTTCTAGAATGGTTATCCAAATAACTATGTCCATGCCACACTTTTTGCTACTAGCTCATAGACTGTTCAGTGTTAATTACTTTGCCTAACCCCGCATCCACTACTGTATTTCTCCGCAGGACCTGAACCGCGTGGTGGAGAAGCCGTACACCCAGACGGAGGAGGCGGGCGACCGTCCAGACGACGAGGTGGCGCGCGAGGCCTGGTACCGTTACCGACTCCGGGATGACTCGGTCATCGTCGACCTGTTCCAGGGACAGTACAAGTCCAAACTGGTCTGCCCCGACTGTGGAAAGGTACGGCGGCGTTCACAGGAGACTGGGATAGTACAGGGACTGCTGGGTGAGTGTGGGGTTCAGGGTTTGAGGCAGTGAGGCAGTTTAGAGATTGGATGAGAAGAACCTCTCCATCGTTTTGTGGCTCGGGTCCTGTACCACCGCCTTGACGGTTTCTGACCTTCCGGCTTCCATAGCGTCTTTAAACCACGTCAAACCATCCTCCCTCTCCACAGGTCTCAACGATGTTTGATCCGTGCCGTGCCTATATTTGTCGATCCCGCTGCCCAGTACCCTGTGCGTAACCCGTTCTCCCCTCTCTGTACAGGTGTCAGTGACATTCGACCCGTTCCTGTGCCTGTCGGTGCCGCTGCCCAATGTGTCTGACCCCCCCCCCCCTCTTCACAGGTGTCGGTGACGTTCGACCCGTTCCTGTACCTGTCGGTGCCGCTGCCGAAGAAGAAGCGACCCGTCTGCGTGACGTTCTTCAGGGCCGACCACACCGTCCGTCCGATCACTGTAAGACGAAGGAGGGGATGAAGGCCGCGAAGGATGGAAGAAGATGGCGAGGACGAGGAAAAGAGAGGAGATAAGAGGGTTAATTGCTTTCCGAGCTATGACTGACATACACCATTAATTGTGCTCTATTCTGCGTTTGTGCATGAGTGTTTTGTCCTAAGTCTCGAATGCTCCATCCGATATCTCTCAGTCGACTGTACGTGTCCGCGGACACTGTAGTGCGCGCGCCCCGTATGACACCTCCAGTACACTCTGCAGTCTGCAGTAAGTGTCGGTGGACACTGTGTATCTGTGTACGCGTCCCGTCTAATCTCTCTGTTCTCCCAGTCCCAGTATACCATGTACGTGTCCGCGAACACAAGTTGTGTGCGCGTCCCGTCTGAACTCTCTGGTGCTCTCCCAGTACACTCTGTACGTGTCCGCGGACACTGTGTAGGTGTGTACGCCCCCCCCCCCCCGTCTGACCTCTCCCGTGTTCTCCCAGTACACCCTGTACGTGTCGGCGGACGGGCTGGCCGATGAAATCATGGAAAAACTGGCGGAGAAGACGGGCGTTGCCTCCAGGCTCATCAAACTCATCGACGAACGCAAACACAAAGTTAGTATCGTCTCAGCCCTCCAGCCCTAATATTAGCGGGACTGGGAGTGCATCTGGATGGCGTGAATGCGTCGGGTGGCTCTACAGTTAAGGTTAGATAAGTATGGATAAGTTATTGCTATATTTTATGTTGATGTATGAGGTTCAATCAATCGTTATTTAAACTTTTCTATCATGCCGACCTTGCCAACAGGCTGATGGACCCGTGGCTGTCTCCCTTTAGCGTTGTTGCCGCATGGTACCCGGCGCCGGTAAGCTGACCCGTCTCCCTCCTTCCCACCAGGTACAGAAGGTGTACACGCGCGGTATGTCAGCGGGCACCATCGGGCGCGGCTCGCACCTGCTCGCCTTCGAACAGCTCGACCCGGCCCGCATCGGAGAGCCCGTCCTGGAGCTGCTCGTCATACAGGTATGACTTGGTGGGTGGATGCTGGATAGTATGGCTGGATGGGTGGACACAGTGGACAGTATGGCTTGGTTTCTGAACAAGAATGGTCAGTAGTGATCATTTTACGACCTTGGATGGAATGTTAATTAGTAACCGGTGCATTCTGTCTCTGACAGCGTCTCGCCCGCCCTTATTACCCAGCCGGGCTTGTGTTTGTATTGGTTTTCCAGCCGCCCACATCGCCTGCAGTACCCGAGCGCGGCGCGTGTCCGCCGTCCCTGTGTCTACTACCGTGAGTTAAGTACCCAGCAGGTTTGTGTTTGTACTAATTGTATCGCCCTGCCGTCCACAGCGTCTGCAGTACCCGAGCGCGGCGCGCGTCTGCTCCAGCTGCAAGAAGGAGCCGACTGCTGACGAGAAGCTGCGCCGGTGCACGCGCTGCTACCGGACCAGCTACTGCGACAGCCACTGTCAGAAGGACCACTGGCCGCACCACCGCGAGCTGTGCCGACCCTGGCCGCCTGAGCCGGTCGGCTGTCCGTTCCTTGTCAGCCTGCCGCGCTCCCGGGCCACCTACACGGAGGTCTGCAGGGCCATGGAGGCCTTCTCCAGGTCAGTACAGGCCGGCAGATGAGGTCAGCTATCTGAGCTGAGGTCTGCCGTTATATGCTTTCTTCGGGCCTCAATGACGACGATTGGCAAACTGCTTTGCGTTAGCTTATCAACGTTACTCATAACCGCTTCTCTGAAAGTAGTTTTGATGACGAACACCCTAGGTGAATGTGAACATAGAGTTAAACTGCTCGACCTGTCGGCGCTGACAGCAGTTTTATGTATCTCCTCCGTCAGGTACTCTGTGAACGTGTTCTGCGTTCCGGTGACGGCCGACCGGGAGCGAAGGGACTCTGTGAGCTCCGGCACCAGCTCCGACAGCGGAAAGGTGAGTGGCGCGCCGCTCTTAGTTTAGTTAGTATAGTTAGCAGCTGTGATCGGGAGCGGAGGGACTCGGTCAGCTCCGGCACCAGCTCCGACAGCGGAAAGGTGGGTGGCGCAACGCTCTTAGTTTAGTTAGCAGTTAGTAGCTGTGACCGGGAGTGAGGGACTCTGTCAGCTTTGGTACTTGCCTCTGACAGTGGGAAGGTGTGTGGCTGATGGCACTCCAAACGAGGCTTGACGTTCGATAGTGATACATGGGGCTTATTTATAAGTTTCTCTGTAGCAAAAACAAGATCTCCTGCGCCACTGGTCTCACTGTCCTGCATTACTTACGTGACGGCATGCACTAGCATTTCGGGCACTGTCTCTTCGGTTCTCTCGCAGTGTGTGGTACGGCCGTGGTGCGCCTGGATGATCGTGTCACTCACCCTGTTTAACCGAAACTCTACCGTGTCTCCACAGTGCACTGACACGGAGGAGACCGTCACTGAAAAGGAGGTCAGCTCCAGTGACTCCACCGACTGCCGGGAGGCGCCCTCCTCGTCAGGTAGGTATGTCGCGGTTTCCGTACTGAGTAAGGAGAACTGGCGTGTTTGTTCAAGATCGGGAGCGACCGTTGACCACCAGCTGTTTGTAACTGCGACACTGTGCGCCACTGGCAGCCTGCTGTCTATTTCCGTCCGTATATTTTTTCAGAAGTGACCGGCGACCACTCTAGCTGCTGTTTGTGATTGAAACACTAGTTATGTGTGTCGGCTGATAGTTTCTTATTGATTCTGTCCAGGTATGACGGGCGACCAGCAGCTGTTTGTGATCCGCTCGGTGGACCAGCAGGGCGAGAACGTCGTCTCCTCAGACAGCGGACGGATACAGGACAACGGTAAGCCACCCGCTGCAAAAAGGTTGGGTCATTTTACCTATCCAGGAAACGGGGAAATGGCCAGTCAAAAGGGACCCGGCCCCACGTGTGACTGAGTCCTTGTGATCTACCTCTCTGTCGTTTGCTCTTACACCAAACAAGTGTAGAATGACCTGCTATTCTGTCCCCATTGCATCGATGCGTTTGTTGCACGACTCGCACGGTGCGCTCCTGTATTGAGCAGTGTCTGTCTACCGAGCGTGTGTGTTTATCTCTGACGCTGTCGTCGCGGTGTCGCCAGGTGACGAGCCGCTGGACCTGCGCGGCCCCTGCACGGTGGCCATGGACTGGAAGACGGCGCGCCGCCGCTGGCAGCCCTGCTGTCTGGTGGACGACAAAGAGCTGGAGTCTGACCCGGACCCGCACCCGGAGCCGGAGCCGACCGGCCGGATCGGCCTGCACCAGTGTCTGCGGCTGTTCACCGAGCCGGAGCGGCTCTCCCCGGGCGAGGCCTGGTACTGTCCCAGGTGTGTACTCTCCCATATACTGTCCCAGGTATGAGTCTGTGCTGTCCCTGGTACTGTCCCAGGTGTGTACTGTCCCATATACTGTCCCCCGGACGAGGCCTGGTACTGTCCCAGGTACTGACGTGCGCATTCTCACTTTCTGTTGGCTGGCGATATCTCAAAACTATAAACCCGTGTATGTGGACGTTGGTCCTGCTGTGATAAGATTCCGTGACAATATCGTTCTTACAGGCTTCGACTTCCCCTGTTCTGTTGCTTTTACTGCAGCCATTGGCTAATAATTTCATCTGTCCTCCACCCCAGTCTGTTTGTGTGGTTTTCCATATGACACTGCATCTCTCCGATGTGCTTGTCCACAGGTGTAAGGCGCACCGTGAGGCCGAGAAGCAGCTCAGCCTGTGGCGGCTGCCCCTGAACCTCATCATCCAGCTGAAGAGGTTCTCCTTCAAGGAGTCCTTCTACGGCCGCGACAAGATCGACAGGATGGTCGAGTTCCCCGTCCGGTAAGCACTGGCCCTTTTCTCTGGTCTTTAATTTTTGCTTTTGAGGCCGTCAGCCCGCCCGTCCTTCTGTGTTCCTCTGTTCGTTTGTTCGTTCGTCCGTTTCTTTGTTATGGTTGTCTTGTTTTAGGACATTTTACTTCACCGGCTGGCTTCTATGGCAGTAGTCATGACGTGGTCTGACGTCATATGGAGGGAGTGCTTGTGCTCAAGCGTGTGTGACAGTAGTTATCTCGACAGTGACAGTACCAGAAGAAGCCAGGCGAACCCGGCTACAGCAGCGTTCAATCTGCCACCGCCGGTATGCAGTGAGGTTGACCACCGATCCCCACTGACCCGCAGGGACCTGAACCTGCGCCAGTACCTGACCGAGGAACCAGACGATGGCCGGGTGCTGTACGACCTGTACGGCGTCATCAACCACCACGGCGGCATCCTGGGCGGCCACTACACGGCGTTCGCCCGCTGCGTGGACCCGCTGCGGCCAGAGAACGCCGAGCTCGGTACGGGCGATAGCTGGGGACAGCGGGAGGACCTCAGGGTGGACAGGATTTCCGAGCACCCGTGTACTCGTTTTCAGCTAAGTCTTTTCAAGTGACACGCTCCTTGATAGAAACTTTTTTTTTGTAGAAAACCATTACTCCATTGGCACAATTGAACATGATTTTATTGACATTAACTTCAATTGTTAATTGCATTTTGCTGCCCGTTATTTTTGCACATAGCATCTGTATCATTGTATGGTTGTACAAAACCGTGACTGCTTATAGTATTTATACCGATATCTGTAACTGACCGTGTGTCTGCGTTGTCAGACCCAGTGTGTGCCGTGTCTGTCCCCCCCCCCCCCATCCGTCATTGACAGTGTTTCCGTGTCTCAGGCTGGCGCCGGTTCGACGACGCCCGCGTTGTGCGTATGAAGGAGGAAGAAGTGATGACCAGCGAGGCCTACCTGCTCTTCTACCGACGGCGCATCCCGTACGCCGCCCCCGAGAGGGCCACGGACGCTGAGGAAATAGACTGAGACGGGCCGACCGAGAGTCTGTCCCGACCTCCGGGACAGGCTCGGAAATAGGTACAAATGGGGCGAGCGTGCCCCGCAGCGCCGGGCGAGTGCGCCCCGCCGGCTGGGTGCGGAGTCTGCCGCCGACGGGAAGCCGGTGACGTTAGGATAGTGGACTGCATAGTCTCGAGGGTGGGGTGGTAACCTGACTGACCGTTCCGCGCGGCAGTGGACCGGGGGCTGGCTTGCTGCCTTGAGAAGTCGGTCGAGACAGTCCTCTACGGGTCACCCCGGAGTGCGCTAATAGCCGCCGGTCGGCTGGAGCGCCGCCCACTAGGACGTATAATTCGTCAGAGAAAGACATGAATCGCCGCAAGTGTAACCGCATATTGTGTACCCACCCGCGTGGTTGTGCCTCTCCTTGTACGCTTAGATCGCTCCAGCAATGCGTCCAGCAATGACGGGATAGACTGTTCTTTCTATCCAAGAACAGTCTGCTTACCAATGTCCGCGCTAGCAGAGGGTACATGCTATGGTTTCCATCTTACGACAGGACAGATTGGCTTTAGTTTGTGTTTGATCTCAGACTGGGGGCAGCCGGCACTGAGCTGGACACAGGACTGCGTTGGTGCTGTATAACCACTCAGGGTTATCACAGCTAATCCTGCTGACATGTATGATCCTCACAGTTCTGTGTGCTTTGACAGCATTGACAGCGAGCGCCTGACAGTGCACAGACGGCATAAATAGAACTCAATGCAATATGTGCGTGTATGGAGTATGGGATGTGCTGGCGCCAGAGGTCAGCGATGTGCTGCAGCTGAGACATACCTCCGGTTTTCTGGAGAATAGCCCAACTCGGCGCTAACAGCCTGTGTATCAATGTGTGTGTCAGGGTGAATGTATGTGGACGAGAGACGTTTAGCTGCATGAGCGCTTTGTAAATATGTCATTCAACTGACTGTGAATGTTTGGACTAGAGCAGTTACCCCAGTGAGTGCCCCGCTTCAACTGAGAAGTCGAAGTCAAGGACATCCGAAATCACCTGTTTCATTGCTTGTCGTCGGACTGGGTACCATTCTCATGTGTATCCGACATTCGAATGCAATCAAGCTGGGAATTGTGTGCCTGTTCATTCGTTACCTCATTTCACTTGCATATCCCAGTGTCAGATGTATACCGCGATTCTGACTCCATACCGATCACTGGTCGCTTGCGTTCAACGGAGGTCCTGTGTCGAACAATGGGGTGCTAGGCGGTGTTACCTCTCACAGGATTGCCTGTGCTGTCCGAGTAGACTGTGCCGACCCCCTCCACTCCCGGCTGCTGTACCCGGGGCCTGTGCTGCGACACCTCCAAACATGTGATTGGCGTGGACCAGGGCCCCTCCGTGCGAGCGGGCAGGCGCCACTGGTCGTTTTCATGCGCGATGTATTCATACCTACGTGATGTGTGTATGCTGTACCGCGCATGATCGCCCTATGATAATACAGAACTTGCCGTTCCTTTATTGAGTCTCTGGATGGTTGTCGTGTATTGACAGAGCTGACCCAGGATAGAACCGATTGGGGCCATGGTTGGAACGTCATTCTTGTCAACGTTGTTCGGGATAAGAGGATACGACCCGTTCTCGCCGCACTCTTGAACGTGAAATTCTGGTCTTTGCCCACTCCTTGGCAAGGGTGTAGTGTCATTCCCACTCAAAACCACGTGCGGGTTACGACAAACGTGCGACATCAGTGCAGCCAAGAATGTGAACGCAGAACGGCATCTCTCGTACGATGACATCACCCAGCTCATCACCCGCTAATTGATGCGGTGATTTATACCACCGCCATGTTCCACCGCTGTCTTTCACAGCTTCGTAGCTATTAGGCATTCCACGAAACATATAAAATTAAAAATACTTTCGAAATATTGAACGCCTGTATTTCAGGGCCTAATTCGTAGGTGACTAACCAAAAGCATTATTTCCCAAACAGAAGCTGCGGCGTGTGCATTGTTTAGTGGGTCACAAACGAAGCATATTCCTTCAGGTCATACAGAGGATAAAGCAATCATTGCCTTGTTAGAGGGTTCATGTTTGCAGTACTTAGTCGTGGATTGGTGCACTGAAGTCGGTTTACAACCACACGCTCATCAGTAGGGGACTGTGTATTTTTGCGTGGGCTGCCCCTCACAATGATGGAGGTATGGGTGGTTTCCGTGCTCTTCAGTCCTAGTGGTAGTGAGGTCGGGGTTGACTTGTCGATCGTTAACTGTTGGCGGCCGACGCCAGAGAGTTCAGCTGTCCTATCCACCGTACTCCTCTCCTCTGTCCCTCACTCCTCTCCTCTCTCTCCTTCAGCAGCCCGGCTGCCATCGAGCCACACCTACACACCGCTGCGCTCGACACTCGGGGCAGCAGGGAGCCCTACTAATTATTGACACATCACTAAACCACTATGTACAGTACACGGGAGACAGGAGCAGCCAGTACCACTGCCAGCTACTGGTGAAAGCGACAACTCCTAGTTTCAAGCGGGCCCACGGCGAGCGCTGGTATCTGCTCGCAGGGCGGCTCACCAGCAATGGACAACACCGCATCGCTCATAACCAGTCGACTAAACCGAACGTAAAACCCGGCTACCGACGAAGCAAACCGACAGTAGCAGACATTTCGCGCATCCCGGCCATAGTGAAACACAAGAGAGAACATATAGTGATTAACGGGGATAGCGTGCACAACACAAAGCTACCGAATGAAACAAGCGGGTGCATTCGCCAGTCGCCACATCTCTTTTTGCGTGGCGAGTAAGTCAAACAAACGAACTAAAATATTCAATAAAACTCATCAACACACGATATACTTATCGATTTCACACAGACCTATGACTCTCGCGGGCGCGGTCGGCAGCGTAAAATTATCGACGGCGGCGGGGCGGCGCGGCGCTACAGCAATGTAAGGTAGTGCTGAGAAGAGATCGCGGACCGCAGCGGTCGCCGGCGGTCCTCCCGCCGTCCCGCCGACTAAAACGTAACAAACACGGCAAGCAGAGTGACCGGTGCCGGTCCCTGGAGCGGCCCGAGCGGCCACACTCGCCCCGGCCGCCCGGCAGCTCACCACGCGACACATACGCACACATCTATATACGGTAAAAATACGCCACGCGCGTTTCTCTGTCAGTGTTCAGGGGTGTGGCGGCGCCCGGCGAGCCGCCGCTGTGTTCTCCCTCACTGGGGACGGGGACGCCCGACTGGACATGGCACCGCCCTCCGTCCCATAGGTAGGGCGGGCACCGGGACCGCGCGCCGGTCCGGCCCGGCTCGGTCCGCGTCCGTTGGAGTCGCGCAGACCAACGCCAGGTCTGGTGACACTGGATGGGCCGACTCCGGGTCCGACTGTGTCTGGTAGATCAGTTTCAGGTTCGGCACTAGGGCTAGACTCGGATGTGATGGCCAGACCACATTCATGCTCGGCTGTAGCGGACAGGCCAGCTTCAGACCCAGCACTGGATGGACCAGCTCCAGACCCGGTCACACCGGACACACCAAGCTCAGGCTCACGGTCATCGCGCATCACAGCGCAGTGAACGGAGCCCGAGACACCACCTGGGTCGTGGCCCGGACTGGAGCCCGGCACAGCATCAAAGTCGCGGCCGGGGCTGGCGTTAGAGTCGTGACCACCAGCACTGGATCCGGAGCGGGGCCTCGGGCCGGAGCCGGCGGACCCGGCGCGCGGACGGTCGGCGGGCTATAGCTCCATGTCGCGTGCCTCGTCCTCGGAGAAGTCGGACATGGACGACTCGCTGGCGTCGCTGGAAGAGGCCGCGTCGGCGCCGTCGGCCTCGATGGGCGCCAGCGCCTCCTCGGTAGCGTAGCGGCGCACATACTCTGCCGGCCGACGGGGGGGGAGGGGAGAGGTGAAATACGGTCTCTGTTCCGGCGGGGAGGGGTGGGATGGAAGAGGCTGATGTGACGAAGTATGAGATCAATGTCGGGATTCATTTCCGCCTGAACTGAACAACAAACGTAATAATCGCACCATGCATTAGGCAAGCGCTACTCGATGCGGTTTCTTCTAGTGATTTATATTCGATGAACCGATATAGGTATTTTAACCAATTCAACAGGCCGAAAGAATAGCCATTCAATCCCGAGCGGAAAACTGAGAAGTACGAACTCATGGACTCACCCATGACTTTTTTCTTGTACTCTTCAGGTTTGTGCATGTACATGGCTGCCGCGTCTCCGTTGAGCGGATCGATCGGATTCGGGTAGGTCAGCAGCTGTGGCAGGAAAGACTCGAAGATGTTGGACAAATCTGAAAAATAGACCGCGAAGGGAAAGAAACAATAAGTACTAATTTATAGATTAAATGTTACCTGGAGAATCAATTCCAGGCGAACTTTCCAGCGCACTCATCTGCGAGTTCACACAAGCAACTAGCATAAATACTCTAGTAGCAACTAACGTCAGGTAGATCTACATCGCGCTCACCGTAGAGTGCCGTCCAGGCCTGGTTGATGACGTCCAGACACACGGTGCCGGACATCTCGTCAATGTTGGGGTGGTACACCTTGTTCATGAAGCCGATGCTGGGCGATTTGAACGGGTAGTGCTCGGGCAGGTGGACCCGCACTCTCCAGACGCCGCCCTCGTACGGAGCTGCCGGGCGGGAGCGGAGGTTACGGCAGATGTGGTGTTACGGAGACATACGGACGATATCACAGAGCACACCAGATCACCAAGGCTGCTGTACGATATTGCAATGCTGACGAGGACATGCTGGCATCGAAATGTTCCTCCTTATAGTGAAGGATCATCGCGGGCCCCAATGGTAGGGAAAAGCAATAATAAAAAAATACGGAAGAGCTTTATGCCTGAAATGACCACCAGCTTTCTGGTGAAATGGAAAATGCACGTTGTTCTTTACCCTGAATACCAGCACAGCTACCATCTCTGGAGCTAAGACAGATTGTCAGCTATCTTACTTTCAAACTGATTTTAGCATTGAATTGAATAAGACCATCAGTGACAGGGCCAGTAGCAGTTTCTGCTCAGTAGCCCAGCGTTATGTGCTTGTTGGTCAGTACTCACTGTTCTTAGGTCCATAGAACTTCACTGAGAATTCATTCAAGCCTCCCATGATTGTGACTTCATGCTTGCTCTCAATTCTGAGATAGGTGCAGTTAAGGAAGTTTGCTAGCCCCTCATACAACAAGCAGCTTCCAGCCACATAAACATAGATCAGAAGTGTTACTAAATTCATAGAGTAGTAAAGGACAGTGTGTGGCACCAAATCACAGAGGCAACCACCAGTTCCATCAGGATTTTAGCTTCGGATAGCCATTGCCAGTCCCCAATCATTAGCCATTAACCCTCGCCCGTATTGGTGTTTTGCCAGCCGCGAACGTATAAGGGGGGGGAGGTCCGTTGGATCGCCCCCCCCCTTATCGATTGGCCCTGATCGAGCTAGAGCTTCGCGGAAAATATAAAGGTGTTACCCATGACGAGAGGAAACCGATGATACCCAATTTTAAGGTCCTAGGTCATTGGTTGACCTACCAGGTCAGGTCAATGACCCAAAAGTCGGGAAAATCCGTACCTGTTGGAACGTCGTAGTGTGGCTGCTAGGAGGTTTTCGGGGTGCTGATCACGAATATCATGTTAGTTTTGATCTTAGATGATGTCTTCATGCATTTAGGCCAGGTCGGGTCAGGTCAGGTCAGGTCGGGTCAGGTCAGGTCATCCAGTAGGGGTCCTGACGGGTATTCGTAGTAGAGATGTCAATCGGATACCAACTTTTTGGTAAACCGATACCAAACCGATACCAATTTGGTATTTGGTATTTCAATCCTAATAAGTTTGGTATGTTGTTGGTATCATGAACCCTCATTAATGTATAAGAGGCTAAGGAATTGGTAAAAAGTCGGTATTTCCCTCATGTTCTCAAGTTGGTTTGGTTTCGGTATTTCCCCACGGTGTTGGTTGGTATTTGGTTTGGTATCAGTATTTCGATTTTCTGTAACTGACATCAATAATTCGTAGTACGTGTCAACCGCCTCTGACAGCAGTAGCCCACGCCGGGCCTGTGTTTGAACACCCCCCCCCCCCTGCGGTTTTTCGCAGAATTCTCAGCGCCTCCGTTTTTGGCACACCTGTTCGTACATCTTTTCCGCACATGTTGTGAAAATTTCAGACCCAGGTCGCCTTAGGTCAGGTCACCAGGTCACGCCAAGTGACCTCACCTCGGAAAAAATAAGAATGCTCGTCATAGCTACACCGATTAATTGATTGCTTTGAAACTTTCCGCGATTGATATGAGCAACATTATCTATGAAATGTATATCTCGGAATTTCGATATCAGTGACCTAAGGTCAGGTCAATTTTGCGGCCTCTCCATTATAAATTCAATGGGAGAAAATTGAAAAGCGTCTGTTTTGCACGAACGCTATTCTAGACACTCTTAACATCGAGATGTAGGTAAGATTGACACACTGAACCGAAAACTGGCAACTGTGACCCCTCGTTATGTCCCCGAGGTCATCTCAGGTCACGAACAGAATCTAACAGTTTTTCGCTAATAACTGCTGATAGAGGCGTGCTAGAGCACTGAAAACGCCTTAGATGTATTGGCTCGACGTTGCGGATCGACTGATATGCAACATGACCTTTTCCGGTCAGGTCATGACCTTGACCTGAGGTCAAATTTTCAAACTGACCTTTTAAGGTCAAATTATAGTTCATTCGACGCGTCTCGACGAGAGGAACACGATGCTGGCAAAAGTAATGTCATGACTCTTTTGAGTCAAAAGTTATTGCCGAAAAACGTTTTTTCATAAAAACGGCTATTTTTGGAGTTTTTGCCCTCTGGAGGCTAAACCGTTGACCTGAGGTCAAATCTGAGAACATTATTCAGAAAGGTCTGTAAAAGGGCTATCGAATGCGCTTTTCCGCGGCGCTGTAGCTCTATGGGTTCCCGAGATAGCCGTCGGCAGTTTCCAAAATGTTGAAATAGTCAACATTTTACCTTTGGTGACCTCTGGTGACCTGACCTTCGACCTGAGCTAAAAAATGACCGAAGTGTTTTCGTCCTTATTTTGGACGTTCTTTCGATTGCCGCTTACCGCGTGTCGCAACGTGGCCCAGGAGCCGAGTTAGAAGGGGGGGGGTGTTCAGACACCCCCCTCCCCCGGCCCGGCACGGAATCTCAGAGCACCGGCCCAGCGCGGGGTAACATGTTACGTACGAAGGCACCAAAACTACTTCGTAAATGTTAAAATGGTTGCTAAATTCGAATTCAGCTCCAGAAACCAGCCCGGAAACATATAAACTCAAAAAAAGAGAGCCGAGGTCATCAAAGGTCAATGACCTGACCTGACCTTCAGATGACCTTGGCACCAGGCCTTATGCATGGGACCAGCATCATATCACACGTTTGAACGCTTGAAACCACGAAAAGACTGCAAACACGCGGCTAATGCGAGCCGACATACGCCGAATTGCGTTTCCGGCCAAACATAGTCTTGAGAAATAAGTCACAGGTCACAAAGGTCATTTGGGTCAGGGTCATGAAATTTTTAGGGTAGGTGTAAAATTGATTAACGCGAGGGTATTGGAAGTTTCGTCGCGATCGGCCGCTTTTTACGCGAGTTATTCGCGAGAAACCGAGGGGGTCCGTTCGCCCCCCCCCCCTCGATACAGGCAAAAAAAATGTTTGTTCTACTCCAGCCTGCAACTCGCTGGACTGTTCTTCCATCATGCTAAGAAACCTGATGGAAAATATTGTACCTATATTTATCATCAAAGCAATCATCATCAAAGCTCCAGGCCAAAAAAGATTATGTAAGCAATAATGTTCTAGCAAGAACAATCTTCATTGAAATGTCAATGAAAGAAGTTTAAATTGTTTATGGTGCATTCTTGTTTATTTCATCTGCTCAGGGCTGCAATGTCTAACAGGTCAATAAAAGAGAAAATGGCAGGGATTTGCCAAACTTCAAAGCATGCCTGTCAATTCTCACCAATGTGAGCCAGCTAACTTGTAGTATATTCAGGTGGTTGCCATAGGATAACTGTGGCAGCCAGTTTCCAACAAAGCTACTCAGGCAGAGCTGATAATGACAATGAATATGAACTTGACAGATGAAGTGCTGTGACCACACCCTGCCTAAATGCTCCAAGCATATGGAACCTTCTCTTGATGAGCTATCATAGAATGAAAGAATCAACATTTATATTGAATATGCCTGATAACCTAGTGTCACTTCCTGCCAACCTTCTCCATTTAATCCTGATTGGATCTAGGCAAGGTATGCAGGGCCTTTGGATGCATAAAAGGGTGAATTTGTGTGTGCTTATGTCAAGATTCAAGAACCAGTTTTCATTGTGTGATTTAATGAAATCAAGCAGCCTGCATGTCTGTTTCATTTCTTACATATTTCTCAAAATATTATGAAAAATGTTTCAAAATTCATGATTTTCTAAGAGGAAAAAATGAGACTTCCTAAAAGTTTAGACTGGTTTATAGGCCTATGTTTTAGTTGGGTGAATTTAATTGAAAAATGAAGTGCACCCATGTGAAAAATGTATTTGTATTGGTAGCTTTTGTGAAACTCAAGTTGGGCCATAGAAAATTCCTTGGTATATCAATAATTTATGTTGACCACATAAAATGTTACATTTTAAGCAATGAATTACAGTGGGCAACATTCTCAAGCATTGGGAAAACGAAAATTGAAGGTCGCAGATCACATTTTGATGAATTTTTCTGTGGCATCAAGCACTTGTGAAGTTCAACAGAAATAGAAAGGATACTGATAGGTGCTTAGATGTTATAGGCATAGTTCAACAATCACACAATATACTGAAAATATAGAACAAATGAGATAAAAATGAAAGTAGGTCAAAATTCAGGTCTTTTGTAAGAAAGCAATAATTTATTTTGAGCTGGTGGCTGTCAATGCTGTATTTTTCTTTAAAGGAAATAGTTCACTTTCCTGAAATTAGTATTTTGCTATGGATTTATGTTTTTTTATGCTCAAAATGATCAGAAAATAAAACAAAACGTTTTTGTAAAAAGGATTATTTTCTACATTTTAGTATCAGAAGAACTATATTCTATATAAAATAATGTTTGACGCGGAAGCTTATTACGCGTTGACCAATCATATTGCGTAGGACAAACCCATCGGCTGTAAGCAGCATTCTGATTGGCTGACGATGACGTGACTGCATTCCTCAGCAAGGCACGCATTCCTCTGCAAGGCACTCTTTTCGGAACGAAAAATGTAATATCTTCGTCTAGGGTGATCGTTGGGCCGTAAAAGCTTCTGATTTGTGCTAGTCTCAGCGCAAGCAACAAAACTGCTATTCCAGTTCAAAACCCCATGTCAAAAGTGAACTATTTCCTTTAACATAACCTCAGAATGCATTGATATAAGCTACATATTGCAAAATATCAAAATGTTATGTTGGGAAAATGCAAAGGGCATCGGTGAGCACCGTCAAACAAAGACATCACAACTTTTCGATGCAAAACCATGCGATAAAGGATACAATTTAATGACATCAGTGTCCATCCTCTTCTTTCCTGCACTTGGAGAAGACATCTTGACCAAAAAAGTGTCACAAACCGTAAAAATTTATCTTGCCCCTCAGGGCCTCTTCCTGTAAAACGACTCAGGAGCCAACCACCTTCAAGGCCACAGAAACGCAACACAATGAGGACAGCGGAGCCAGCGGAGGAAGCCAGCTGCGCAACGATCGGACCATTTCAGGGCACATTTCCAAATAACTGAAACATCCGTGGAAATTGTATTGGTATGTTAGCAAAACTGTATCAAATATACATTGTACGAAGACTAGTCCGTGTTTTAGAATAGAAATATTGTCCCTTTGTCAAAAATAATGCCAATAAATCTTCAAATTTGCTTGTCATTGCTGAGAACCGTTCCGTTATTGAAGGATGCTCTACCAAGAGCTGTACCACGTGACCAGTCAGCTGGTCGAAGTAAACAAACCGTGGGAAAAATATAAAAGAGGCAATATTACGAAATTGACAAGTACGTTGAATGATCTTGCAACGAATATGTATGGTTCGACATGTTTTTTATAACCAATCATAACTGCGATTGGTGCTGTTGGCGCTGCATGGATGCATGATCCATCATTCCTTCACTCGGAAGCAAAAATCTGCCGCCGCCAGCTTTGTCATGACCAGACACACACACATTTTTGCTCTTGGTCTCTGGCAATGCAAACATTTGTAACAAAGCTGACCGTGAGCTTCCACCTGTTTACCGATGTTGGACGTTTTGAAAAAGTGTAGAGATGTCAGAGGGGATTAATCAACAGAAGATAAAGCGATTACTTTTACCCGAATGAGCGAATCATGGATGTCTGATATACCTAACTAACCAAATAAAATGTTAAACATAAGATATATTAGCTCGAACATTTTCACTTCCACAACTCATACAATATCACAAGATGCAATGAATGGTCATAGATCGATTCAAAGCGATATTTAAACGGCAGACCAACACAAATAGGGCTCAGCATGAGCTGACGAAAGATGTAACGAAATGCAGAAGCGTGTGAAACGGGATGAAAGACTCTACGCGATAACAAACAAGTGGCCAGAACAAAGCCACAACTTGTGGCTTCTCGGAGTCTTCAACTAATGCATGGTTGTACAATGCAATATATTGAGCAGCGGCAGTGATAGATTGCAAGACGGGCATAGCCATATCGTCATCGTGTTATATCGTTGGCAGATCACACAGGTCACACAACAGCCAGCACCGCTCGAGACGGACTCACTGAAGAGCTGTACTGACTCCACTCCCCTTATCAGGTGCGCTAACGCCTACGCTCAATCACAGCCAGAGACTCGTCACTGCAGACACCCAGCTTCCGCCCTACGTCTTGTCTCATCTCTTCTCCCATCAGCCCGACTCGATCACTGGCGTCCGCAGATCAGCCTCAGTCGCTGACGTCCGTAAATTGGCCCCCCAGTCACTGGCGCTCGGCCGGCGGCAGACACTCGTACCGCTGGTGCACAGAGCGCACGGTGACGCCGTCCAGCTCAGCTATCCTGCCCATCACCAACTGCGCCGCGTCTTTGATCTCATTGTAGCCGTGCAGCGCGTCAATGTAGAGCGGCAGCTGCTCCGCGCGACACCCAGCCGCCTCCAGACGGGCCAGCTCAGCGTCCGCCGCCGCCAGTGCTGCCGCGAGCGACGAGTCATCTGCGCCGTCCACTGAGGGTGACTCTGACACCGAGTCTGAGCCCGCTACTGCGCCGACTCTGGGGGTGTCTCGTAGGACCGGAGAGGCGGCGCTATCGCCGGTCAGAGGAGTGTCTCCGGCTGGTGGGTAGACCCCACCAGACGTCGAAGTCTCAACACGGCTCGGTGTGCCAGTTAGCAGAGGAGACCGGAACGGGACGGACGCACTCGCCGTGCTCGCTAGTACCGGAGAGGTAGAGTTCGTCTTGCTCGCCGGGGAGGTAGAGCTCGCAGTTGTCGTTTTTCCCGTGGCTGGAGAGGCGCCAGTCCGGTTCGCCAGTAGCGGCGACCGAAACGGCTGCCGGAGCCGGTCCCTCCCGAGCGGTGTGCTCGCCTGGGACCGGCGCCAGGTTCGCGGCGGTCCGCTCATCGCAGCTGCCGGAGGAGAGCCAAGACGATCCTGGAAACGGACATCAGAGTCGGTGAGAGAGAATGCCAAGGGCGATTTCACGGCGTGATACGGTAATGTGGTGAGTTCATGCCAATCACTTTTCACTCAACGAGTAATGGTTTCCTCAGCAGACCCGAGATTGTTCTGAAGACGATACAACGTTAGCCTATGAGCTAACGTTTCAAACGCATTATACGTATACATTTACGTGCGTGCATATTTACGTAAATATGCGGGCCCGTTATCGAGTAAATATTCTATAGTTAGAGGACGTGAATGACTCGTGCCACTTTTACCCATAATGATATTGTCATAGGCAACGTTTAAATTATCCACATACGTGAACCAGCGTCATAATGGATCGATCGAAGCGGAGAGGAACTAAGAGCGTTTTTTTCAGTGATTAACACAGAAAAAGATGCTACGAACAACAGCTTGTATTGGTCTTACAGTTCAAACTTCAAAGCGGTGACAATCCATATTCAAGTGATCAAACACCAAATTCCTTTAGAACGCATTTTCTTTAGGTCAAAACAGTCTCCCAAATACATTACTTACTTCAATCGGGAATCGGGATAGGCCCCACACACTCGGTTCCATACCCGAAATTGGTCGCTCCTACGGCATAAAAAGCGCAATGTCGTGAAAAGCGAAGTGTTCACTTTTGACTTTGACTTTTGACTTGACACACTCCCACACAATGACTCCGAAAACCAAATTTAGACGCATCGAAGTTAACTTTTCCATCACTTCACGAAAAACGCTTCAACTTACGATAAAGGTGTCGCGGCCTGCCAGATTCATGTTGAAGTTTCATGAAAACAGGTGACTAAAGAATCCGATCAAATACCTATGGACGATGATAAAATGATCGACGAAGCCATTTCTCGCAGCTGCATATTCATGACAGATCACAAGGTACACTGACCTAATGTCACCTGACCAGAACACGCTCCTTGGCCTTTTCGTTCGCGGCGACTTCACCCTGAACACTGTCACCATCCTCACTAGTCCCCGCTGCACCACTACGGTCACCAACAGTCCCTGTCATTCTGTCACCAACGTCACCACCGGTCGTTACAGTCCTTGTATCACCGTCACCACCAGCGTCCGTCGTGGTCTCACGATCACCGTTCCCGCCCTCCTCCGTGAACCCACTGCTGAAATAGTCACTGACGAACCGATCGACACTCGTATGCACAGTGGCGGCATCCCCGTCGCCCGGCTCACGCCACTTCTCGAGCGTCAGCAGGCGGCGGCTGGCGCGTGCCGTCAGCGTCTGTTCACTGTTGGCCACCAGTCGGAGACAGGGGTGGCTGGGGAGCCGGTCGGCAGAGTACTGAGCGCGCGTCACAGGCAGCCAGAACACCAGCCGACCTCCCAGAGTCAGCCGGTCGGCGGCCAGTCGCAGCAGGTCGCCAAACAGCGCTCCGGGCCCATAGGCCACCTTGGAGGGGAAGTGAGCGGCGCGGTGCTGCGCCGGGATGGCGCCGCCGGACGGCCGCGCCGAGCCCACCCGCTCGGTCGGCTCTCGGATGCCGTACGGCGGGTCGGTGATGATGGCGTCCACAGTGACGCCGCGCCGCCACAGCGCCGGGAGCGCCGCGTCCGCCACCAGCACGTCCACCAGGCGGGACTGCAGGCCGTACTGCCGCAGGTTGGCCGCGATACTCTCACCCGCCCCGCGCCGCCGACCGCGCTCCTGCACCCGCGACGGCCGCGTCCGCGCGTGCACCGTCAGGTAGTCGATGTCTGTGCCGAGCACGTGGCCACCGAAGTGGGCAGCCGCCACCAGTAGCGAGCCCGTGCCCACGAACGGATCGTAGACGGTGTCGCCGGACCGGACCCGCGCCATGTTGGCCATGATCAGCGCTAGCTCCGGGTCCATGCTCGTGTTGCCGATGTAGGCGCGCGTTTTGAGCGAGTGCGCCTTGATGGCTGCGCGCGGCCCGTCGCACAGCCAGCGACCGAAGAACAGTTGCAGCGGCCGTTCGGGCACCCGGTTCGGGTCCAGGCCGTAGTACTCGATAGTGTCTAGCCGCAGGTCGGGGTGCCGCAGCCGGACCGGCCCCTCCAGCGGCAGATAGTCAAACGACTCCACGCGCGCCACCTTGGCCTCGTGCGACAGCGTCCGGTTGAACGACTCAACGTTCACCTTGAAGGAGGTCTCGGGGCCGAAGTGGGGCAGCATGGTGTCGGGATGGTCGAGCAGTCGCTGACGCAGCTGTCGGTGAAGCTCCTCCTCAGAGTCTGCTGCCGCCCACAGCTCCAGGCAGCACTTGACGGCTACGGTGCGCTGTGCCAGTCGACGGGCGTCTGCTTCACTGGCCAGCCGTACCTCCAGGTACGGCGTGGCGGTGACAGAGCCCGTCCAGTGGGCTGTCAGACCCAGCAGAGAGAGCACGGCGCGCAGCTCGGGCTCGCGGAACTCGGTCAGCTCGTTGGAGAAGCACAGCAGGTAGGTGCGGTCCGAGTCGGTCCCGACTGCTGCGGGAGAGCGGGTCTCGGCCGCCATCTCACTAGGACGGTCTGACGCACCGCTGGCAGACACTACCCACGAGCCACACCGCACTATCTACGCTGACGCGCTGCCGGAAAGACATTTGGATAGTGTTAACTGAAAGATGTTTCATAACCCAATACATTTTCTAGCACGTGGAATCAAACATATCTTTACCATAGGACATAGGTACCTGTAAGAGGAATCTTAATCATATCATTTGTTTGCTGACTGGTGAACAGAATCAAATCAGCTAGTTAAATAATGGTAAAAAATAACCTAACCTGAATGTTTTCAGAATGTGAATCATTCATGGAAGTCCTATAGGACTTCCATTCCAAAACTTCCAGTCCAAAACTAATAAAAAAGAATGGAGATTTGTCCAAAAATAAGCTTTGGATCATAATGCAAAGTGCAGATCATGACAATATAATCAACAGCATCTTGTCAGGGTAGGGGCATTCAGCCAGTGCACACACAGTGCATAATTCCTGTGGAACTGTGCAGGTCTTACAAGCAGTGGTGCAGACCCTAACTAGGCACTATGCTGAAATACTGTGATGGTGCCGCATTGTCCAAGAAAATTATGTTCCCCACTCAGACACAATCAGTATCCATAGATAATCACTCTTTTATTGCAATTGACCAGCAGAAAAAAATATCTTAAATTTCCATGATATGTTGAATACAGCCTGTTTGAAGCAAAGTTCCAGCCTGGTTGGTATTGACTAAGGTGGACTTGTCACCCTGGATGGCCAGTAAGGCTCATCTGACTGAACTACCATGGTCTGCAGTCTGAGCTGTGGGTAAGATAGTGCACCTGACCGCTCTAGGACTTGAGCTTGTCATGAATGTTTGAGGCATATTCACACCAGCCTTGTTACTATTGAGTCATACTCATGACTCACCAGTCTTGTTTCCAGTCAGAGAACACCATCAACACTCACAGGCCACAGGCACAGCCCAAGCCCGAAGCCATGACTGTGGGGGATGGAGGAGAAACTAAGAGTGAAATATGAGCAAGAATGAGAGAAAATACCAGAGAGCTGTTCACGGGCCCTGTGTGTGATAGGACCATACAAAGGCTCCCAGCTCAAGCTGCTCTGCCCACTGCCTCCAATGTCATCCTCCCATCATCTCACTCAGTCAGCGACCGCTGTGGCCGCTTGGGACCAGCCACGGCGTTGGCTGTGTGCAGTCCACCAGACACAGCCATGTAAGTTAACATCATACTGACTACCTACCCATCCCCTACCCTATGGCTTTGCCCCTACCCCCACGCCTGATGCGCTGCACACACCACAATCAGCAGTTTGCGGTGCCCGTGAACAGCGATCAGGTGCGTAAGAACAAAAAAAAATGATAATTACTATGAGTACGCTTTGTGACTTATGCTTGTCAGGTGAGAACATTAAGGGTGCGTTTCACGCGTAACGCTATGAGAAACGTTTTTCGTAAATAGCTAGAGCATCGTTGCTTCGATTGCCTTTGTTTTTGGATATTTTATGAAGGACATTAACCTCGTCATCACAGAGTGGTTACCGTTGTTCTGCAATCCACATATACTGAGCAATTTAGACAAACATATTGCAAAATCAAAATTTCAAACGAATAGAACTCAATAACGGATTGTCGTACGACTGTGATGTTTGCAGTTTTGGACTGACCAAGTCAAGGAAAACATTTCCTAGCAAGCCTTTTTTCAAATTTTGTACTATGTTTTGCATGATACAATTTTCATCTTGCAGTGCATTGCATGAAAGCCATGACAACAATTTCAAAAATGTGGCTGCTAGGAATCATAAAGACATCAATTCTCTACACAATCCTGTAGAGTGAATCATCATTGCATGCATCACTATGCAGTTCTATTCATTTGAAAGTCATTGCACAGCTAGTTCATAAAATCGCCGAGAGATGTCTCTGGCTGTATGGCCCGTGCGTTTCGACGGTCCCCTCGGCCCGTCACTCAGCGGCGTTTGTTGACACAGTGTCACACCCATTAGTTACGGCGCTCCGCTGGCGTTTGGCCGCCGTCGAGGTGCCCTGAACCCTCCCTGCTAAGTTTCGCCGTGACCAGACGGGTCGGAGACTCATCCCACGATCTATCCATGAGCGGCGCCCAGCCAGGCGTCTCCTATCGCGCGCCTCTCACTCTTGATCGGGAGTGCGCCGGGAAGAGCTTGTGAGAAACTAGCAACTTTGAAAGATGTCACAAGTTTGTGTGAGTGGTAAATTACGAACAGCGAACTGGTATATTTTGACAATAGGTATTTGACCTGACCTGGGCAGTCCGTAGCCCGTATTTGACCTGACCTGGGCAGTCCGTACTGAACATAAATAATGAAAATAACCAGCAATGCCTACAAATTCCATGGAGATATTAGACCCTTAGTGACGTGAGACCGAATATCAGTTCGACTGTTATGTCAAAACCCTCGCAGGGTATTTTTCATACCCCTCCCCCGGCGTTTCGAAACTTAGCGTCGTAGCTCGCTTCGCAACAAAGAGTCGATGCAGTCGATTGCTCTCAACGAGTACCTACTCGCGATTGGTGGTATATTTTTTACCCTAATTCAATATTTGACCCAGTTATGGCAGGTCAAAGTTCAAATTTCGGGGAAAGCTGCAATTATCCAATCTTTTTAGCCAATATTGGCGAATCTATGAAAGATAGCGACATGAAACCTTCATGACCGTGTTTCTCAACGAATTAGCAACAAAATGATGAATAATTGATTGAATTTCAGTCAAAATAGCGTCTCTAGAGATAATTTTCACGTATCACTTTTGAAGCAATAAAGCTAGGCAAAAACTGCATAATAGCAATTAGCAGCATCGTAATCCTCTCGTAATTTCGCCTCGTAGCATATATGTGTTGACTTCGAAAGGTCAAGGTCAAAGATTGACCTCGGATCACATAACCAAGACGCACACTGGTGTGGCTATTTTTTGCCCCCCCCCCGTATCTCCGTAACTATTGGACGGATTCGCAAAACTCGAACGGCGTTCGATAGCCCTGTTGCCTTGAGAAAATTAATTTCATTGACCTCAGGTCACTGATGACGTCACAGGTCAGGTCAAAGTTAAAAATTTTCACCGTTCACGGGCCTTTTAGACCATGCGTTATAACATTGATTAAAAGGACTTTTATCGAAAATCATCGATAAAGCATTGGTTGCCTAGTACAGATGTTGCTAAAAGACGTCACTGATACCAGGTCAGGTAACCTATGTAGCTCGGTCAGGTCACCAAGGGTCAACAAATGAACCCAACTTTACTAGGGCCGTGTAATGCATGTTTTGTGGCCAATTTTTTCATTTCCAACTCAATGGTTTTGGTTAGACGGCCATGATTTAGGTTGGCCATGGCCAGGTTTAGGTTACTTTCTGGTGGAGGTTAGGTAAAGGTCTAGTAAAAAGGTCAAATTTCGAAGTTATACTTTTGCATAAAAAGGGTACCTATTTCGATGTACCTCATCACGGGGAATCCAATCGGTCGCAAAACGTCCTCAATTTTGCGACCGATACCCCCGAACCCGATTACGACACGCTGAAAAAGTTTTGTGATACAATTCGAAAGCTCCGACCCGAACGATTTCTTGGGGGATTTAAGTCCGGATGAACTTATAAGATTCCGAGACATAGGTACAAGTTGTAGCTACCAATGGCCTTATTACATCGTGCACTGCAACTTTCAAAGGACTCGGGCATCTACTGTAGTTCTGAAGTGGTGACAAAATTGCAAAAAAATGTTTTATAAAGCATATTCTTCTGTGCCTTCTGATGCGATAGTCCGGCACTATACAGTGTAGCTCATGCTGATAGCTCATGCAATAACCCGAGTTTCGAACATCTAGGATATACCTGAACTGGGTGACCTAAACTTCTGAGACCAGGGTTCCACAATTTCATACGCGATTAGAAATTGGTGTATGATAAGCTATGCCAAGTTTCGCGGCGCTTTTACGGGCAAAAATTGCAAGTTTGACCAAAAATGTCCCACATCCTCAAGCGATGATTAATGAAGCTAACACTATGAATGTGACTGAAGCTGCTTTCCTGTACCTCATTCTGTTAGCCTTTACATTTTTCCGATCTTTCCCTATCCGTGTGTGTCGGCGCGGGTTCGGCCCAATGTGGTTCGACTGAAAGCATGACATCTGGTCCTTTCCGCCCGGCCTGACCGGCGCGGCGGACCCGTGCCAATCCTCCCGAGCTCGCGGGGCGCGGATGGGGAGGGGCGGCCCGGCAGCCCAACCCCTCTGCGCTAACAGATGGATGGACAGGGGAAATGTGATACTTGTCCTATGACAACAAACCGGCGTTCGGCGCTAGGGCCATCTACTGGTCTAGAAACGTATCTCTATGTCGGCAAGATCCTCGCCAGGTGGTGTAAAGGTCGCGTGAAACGCACCCTTAAAGGAAATAGTTCACTTTCCTGAAATTAGTATTTTGCTATGGATTTATGTTTTTTTATGCTCATAATGATCAGAAAATAAAACAAAACGTTTTTGTAAAAAAGATTATTTTCTATATTTTAGTATAAGAAGAACTATATTCTATATAAAATAATGGTTGACGCGGAAGCTTATTACGCGTTGACCAATCATATTGCGTAGGACAAACCCATCGGCTGTAAGCAGCATTCTGATTGGCTGATGATGACGTGACTGCATTCCTCAGCAAGGCACGCATTCCTCTGCAAGGCACTCTTTTCGGAACGAAAAATGGAATATCTTCGTCTAGGGTGATCGTTGGGCCGTAAAAGCTTCTGATTTGTGCTAGTCTCAGCGCAAGCAACAAAACTGCTATTCCAGTTCCAAACCCCATGTTAAAAGTGAACTATTTCCTTTAATAAAAAAAACGTGTTTAGCTCAAGGTCACAATACGCACCCTTTGTTGCCACTTGCCTCCAATGCCAAAGGAAAAGGGATGCCTACAGAATTCAAACTCAGACTCCTCTTATTTTAAATGAACTTTTACAGAGTCCGAATATATAAGAATTTCCGTAAACGCCTCTCGACCCATCAACTACAAATATAACAATAATGCGGATTTCGTGCTTCAAGTGCAGCATGTGAATATTGAGACTCTGTTCTTCTGATAAGCAAAAACTGTGAATGCTGCAATAGCCCACAAGTTGCTAAGCGAGCCCCCAATAGTTGTCAAGCAAATAAGGATCGTGCGCTAACGCGACGTGCAATACCTGCTGACGAACATAAGTTATGACGCGCCACACGTCTCTAGCTAGCCATAACTGTATACTGAATCAGGGTCGTCAACCAAGAGCATAATAAATTCATACTTAATTATTTTCATTTTATTTTTCCTTCTTTTCCTTTTTCACATGGCTATTATTTTGCCATTTCAATGAAAATGCATTACAGCTCCAGCATTGAGATGGAACTACTATTAGAAATGAGCTTTTTTACACTGCCCAGTGCCCACCTTCTACCGCTGGAGGGGAGACCGCCCTCGAGGAGGACGTGTGATGGCTACACCGGAGGGCTGTTCACGGACCCTGTGTGCGGTCGGACCGCACACAGCCTCCAAGCTCCGCCCACTGCGTCCCTACGTCAGCCTTGCGTCACCGCACACAGCGACCGCTGTGGCCGGTCGGGACTGGCCACAGCGGACCGTCCACCGCACGCAGCCGTGACGTCAGAGCCGCCTACCCATCCCCTACCCCCACGCCTGCTGGACGTACCGCACACACCGCACGCAGCAGTGTGCGGTGCCCGTGAACACCCCTCGGGAACGCACGCGGCGGGCTCGAGATTGGCACTGAGGCCCTAACGCCTTCCACTTTCAACAATGTCATGTGGACCCAATGGCGCCGCCAGAAGGTTCATCAATTTCTCCGGATGAATCAAGAGTCCTTGCCCCTGGACCTCAGCGGCCCATCGTCTAGCGCCGCGCCGATGCACTGCTACCGACGCCACCGGACCGCACGTGCCGCTCGCAGTCGGCTCTGTTTACGTTACGATGACCCAGTACTCAGTAGTGCCGCGCAGTGGCCGGGTCCACTCCAAACAATGGGCCGACTTCGGCGTCACCGGACAGCGGCCTGCAGTTGGAAGCGATCGGTCGAGCGGAGGAGCCTTCCGTCCTCCGTCCGAGCGGCGCCGGGAGGGCTAGAAGTGCCCTCGCGCTCTTAGAAGCACCAGCGGTGCGTGAGCGTGATCCCCACCAATAACGGAACGCCGCGGCTGGCCTGAGCATTGTGGCGAGGTTCAGTCTCCTAGACTGTCCAGTGTCCACCAGGACGTCGATCGGTATGTTGTGGATTACGCTGTGTCTCGTGCCGACCCTGGTCGCCGCCGAGGACCAGCTGTCGGCCGTGGAGCAGCAGCGGCGGCAGCTGACCTCCGTCGACATACAGCCACCGGCGCACGTCATCTACGGCCTGCTGGTGGAGCCGTGGCTCAACAGCAGCTCGCGCCACGCCCGCCGTCTGCCGGAGCAGCCGCCGCCGGCGGACGATGAGGCCGCCCTCGCCGACCGTCGCCAGGCGCTGGTGGCAGTCGCCGTGGTCAGCGCGGCGCTGGAGCGGGCCGACACGGACGCCGCTGACAGGCTGCGGCGGGTACTGGCCGAGTACGACTCCGCGCCGGCCGACCAGCAGCACAGCCTGCTGAACAGCTCCCTGGCCGAGCTGGCCGAGCATCTGCACGCGCCCGTGATCCGGCTGGAGGCGCTGCTGATCGCCCAGCAGGCGCAGTTGGAGGCCGTCGCCGGGGCTGTTGCCGCGCTGCCGGACAGCTCAGACGCGCACGATGCCATCACGAGGTTCGTCAACTCGGTGACGGCCACGGTGGGACAGCGCGTGTCAGAGGCGGAGGTCACCATCAACCGACTGAGTGACTCCCTGAGACAACTGAACGAGTCCATCGCCAGCGACCGACCGACCAAACCCGACCGGTCTGAGAAGGAGGCCGACCCGGTCCCTGCACCACCCGGCCGCTGCTGCGACCAGCTCGAGGAGCGGCTCGCTCGGCTGGAGGCGGCAGCTGCTGACCGGGACCAGCTGGCCGAACGGTTAGACGCGGCGCTCGCCCGGCTGAGGGACCTGGAGGAGCGGCAGATGCTGCTGCCGCGGCCCAGTCCGGCAGTGCAGGGGGGCTGGCGGCCGGCTGGTTCAGTGGAGAAGGAGCAGGACCTTAGTACCGCCGGGTCGGAGCGGCTCGACACGCTGGTCGTCGGCCGCAGCGCCTCCACCGGGGAACAGGATATCATCACTGCCGACAGCCTGGTGACGGCCGACGACATCGGGGCGCAGGTGGTGCTGGGGCGCTCCATACAGGTCGCAGACAGGTGGGTACACGTCACACGACACACCTCAGTTTCCTCAGCAAGTCAATCATTCAGCGTCAGTCAGTCAGTGACGGACTGCCAGCCGGTCGGTTGGTCGGTCAGTCAGATTTTGCCGAACAAATGACCGTCAATAACAAGCAGAACCAACAGTCAATCACAATTACGTCGGACTAAGCCGCAGCTTATCGCTCAGAGCAGTATAGGTGAGACGAGTTATTGTCAGCCCCCGAACATTTTTTTTTTCAAGACCCAAGATATGTCAAAGAGCTTGTGGCGCGAATGTTAGATAATGTTTGGCGTTGAGCTATTGTCATGGAATTACATCGTGCGTGCTGCAAAAATGCGTCGCCCGTCCCCGCTCTAACCACAATTCCCCTCTGTTGCGGCAGCGCCGGTGCGCGGACGCGGAGCGGACTGCCCCCTCAGACTCCTGTGGCCTCCGGTCGCAGTCTGCACAGTCTGCTGCTGGGGGGCGGCACCCCGGACCGACCCGACACCAGTGGGTGGCGACCGCTGAACACCGGAGCTGCCGCCGAGCGGCGGTCCCGTCTGCTGCCGGCCTCGGGTGGACCGGGGAACACTGCAAACAGTGGACAGCCGGCCTCAGCAGAGACGGCAGACAGTGGTGAGACAGAAGACACGGCGGAGAGTGGCGAGACATCCGAAACATCCGAGACACCGAGCGGTGAGGTGACGCCAGACACAGCAGATCCAACCGAGTCGCAGTCAGCCGACACGCCTGTCCCAGCCGAGGCGTCCGCGCGGGCCGCTGCCGCCGCCGCCGCTGCTGCTGCTGGTGACCAGACAGCTGAGCCCAGTGAGCTGTCACCGGCGGTGGCTGCGGCCGGAGTGGCGCCGAGACGAGGGCGGCCGGCGGGACCGTCCGTGAGCCGGCCTCAGTCACCGTCCATAAGCCGGCCTCGGTCGTCTGTTTCCCGGCCCCCGCCGTCTGTGATTCGACCTCCTCAGCCGGTGGCCCAGTCGCGTCAGGGCCGCATCGGGCCCGATCTAGGCACTGACGGGTATGTTCGCGGCTCGGGCCGACCGTTCCAATGCCAGCCGACAGCTCTGTATGTCCGACTGCCGGGTATGTACGAGTGGTGTCAGTTCAACTGTCCCATCTACTGCCCGCCCTCACACTGCCGCTGTCAGGGGTTCAGGGGTTAGAAAGTCTACAGTGCTATAGCTGCCGCTCTATACTTACGTAGCAAGAACTGGCGGCGCTGCCTTCTGTTTAGCGACGTCGTTCGGTACACGTTCGCGATCACAATTCAGTCAGTGCCAGAACAACCATCGTGTCGTCCTTGCCGTCTTGGTAATATCGTCACTCAGTGCGCATTGCGTAACGCTCCACTCAATGCGAGGTTCTCCAGTCACAATCTCAGATGTGATTGCCGCTGAAGCGCCCTGTATTTGCCGCCGTACCGCCCCATGCCCCGCAGAGAAGCACCAGCCCCGGTCATAACATTGCCGTCAGCCCGCTGTTAGAACGACTGGCCGACCTAGCGCCCAGATCCCGGCCCGTCACTGCAGCGTATACACACACGATACATCCCTCGGGCGTGTGTATGGCGCGCGCACTGGCCGGGCCGCAGCCGGCACACCTTATCACACGGCCGGAGTATGGGCGCACACAGCGCAGCTCCGGCACCGGCAGGCCGCCCGCCACCACAGCACACCGCCAACCAACAGACCGCACCGCCGCGACGGCGGGTACACGTACAAAACTGAGCGGGCGGCGCCAGCCAGCCCGCCGCTGGCCTGGGCACAGGCTCGGACCCGATCGGCGCCTGAAGCAAACAACAAACGGCCAGGGACGACCAAACGAGGCGTGCCACCGAACTAACACACAAGCTGCCCTGAGCCTGGATACTTGCACAGTTTATCGTAATAGCTAAAAGCGACACCTGATTTAAGGAAGCATACACGTTACCCGGGCTGAGTCCCTTGGTTACATGAGCACCAACGTCTCGGCGGCGGGCCTCGTTTGATCGTCCCTGTCCCGCGGCACGGTAGGCAGACACAGACGCGGTGACGGCGAGCTACCCCCCCCCCCCCGCCCCTGCCGTATACGGTCAGAGGGGAGGGACGGCGCGCGACACCGCTAGAAGACGCCATAGGTACTCAGTGATAGGTCTCAGGTGGGCGGTCATACCGGCAAACGAATACACACTAGTCCGGCGGACAACAAAATATGACTGTGTTACGTATGTCTCGTAAAACGGCGATCCGGCGAGTCAGATCAATAACGGAGCTAGCGCCGCGCGTGGACGCGCATTTTAGTAATAAAAATAAAACGCATTCGAGTAAATAGGCACTGCACATCATTTGATTCGACGCCCTCCCGCTCATGACACTTCAAATGGTACAGGTCGTTAACTTGACTTTGCCCTGAGCAACATAGCGTCTCGGTACATATCGTGGCACGGCACGCCAAAATACTTAACACAAATACGGTATTTTGACTGTACAGATTCAGCGTCGCTACGCAACTGAGCAAGCATGGAACGGTCGGTATTTGACTGTGCTACGGTGTCGGCCTACGGCTCAATATGTCTGGGTGGAGTATGTCATAATTCCAGGTCATTTATCGTATAAACATAGGCATCCAATACGAAGAGATGATATGCAGAATCATCACATCAAATCTTCAGAACTCTATTTCAATGCACGGTGCTTTGATTTGAGTACAGATTCCAGTACTGGTTTGCTGTTGTGTGTGTTTCTCTGGCCAAACAGAGCGGCTGGTGGCGGCCGGTGGGTGCTGACTCCTCTGTACGGGGTAGTGGTGCCGCCCCGTCCGACTCACGGTATCCAGTCGGACTGAGCGGGTGACGCGGGGGCGGCGCACCGGCCGGCCGGCGGGCCTCACTTGCAGCTGAGCGGCGCCGGCCGGCCCAGGCGCGGTCAGGTCATCAGCATGCCCACCCGGCCGGCCAGGCTGGAGACGATGGCCGGCACGATGGAGAAGCCGGCCGGCGCGCCCGTGGTGCGCTGCGACAGCGGGCCCGTCTTCAGGCCGACTGCCGAGCTGTACGACTGCAGGAACAGACAGCGGACCGCGCGCAGCCGGGACGACCGTCTGTGGAGCATAGACATGACGTCACGAAACCGAACTGCCACACTACACAGACACACCATACGCAGTCGGGACGACCGTCTGGGGAACACACAATAATGATGTCACGGGATTCAACTGCCACACTAGGTACACGGAACACATGGATCGCAGCCGAATATATGGCCGTCCTGGGGAGACACAGTAATTACGTCACACTTCACAGGAACGAATAGTGAGACTGACAAGAGTGAGAGAGCAGACACGGTATCGCTCACATACGGAAGAGCAGCTGTGCTAAACACATGAATGGTATGACGACGTTCTGGTTGTGTCAATAGATCAACCGTTTGATGCAGTGCCACTAACCTGGTTTCTGGCTGCTGCTCGGTGCTCTGTTCGCCGGATTCGTCGATTAGTGTCGTGGTGGACTCAGTGAATTCGTGACCCATCGAATTGCTGAAAATAACAGAAGACAGCTAAAAACATAGTGAATGACCGATAAAATGTACTCCAGTTTTGAAAGGTAACTGCCTATTCGCGGGGATACCAACGTCAAGCATTGCGAGGAATGCCGCCTGGCAGTAGGGGAGAGTGGGGAAAGATGCCCAGGGTTTTGCTATGTCATATATTATTCGAAAATGACGATCGGAAAGCAAAAACTTGGAGTTTCTACGGAAGCCGACATCATTTTTCTCCAAAAATATCACACTTTCGTGCCTGAAATATGATAACTTTTTTTTGCTATTAAGCATTTTCCTGAAGAAGTGAAAGGGGGCATCGTACCCCACAGGGTGGGAAAGACGCCCCCTGGCGTTGGGGAAGATGCCCCCTGCACTATAAGTGACATAAATGAGCACGTGAATCGCCTGAACGAATCAGTAGTCCCTTCGAGCCTGCAGTAGACACCAAACCTCATCGTAAGGGCCCTCAAAAGTAGTCTTAAGGGGCTTCAGAGGTCATCGTTAGGGCCATCATAGTCCAGCGCCGCCAAACAAGCCTCCGTGGTGGCGTTCGGAGACCACTGTGGGGCCCTTATAGGTCTTCATGATGCTTGAGGGCCCTCGAGCCCATCGTGGGGACCTCAGATGCCAGCGAGGCCCGTGGAGCCAACGTGGGAGCCCTCAAAGGATGTCGTGAGGGGCCCTGGAGCCAATAATGGGGCCCACAGAGGCCGTCGTGAGGGCTCTCAGAGTCAGATGCCGCCCAAAAAGTCGCTGTGTGGGCCGAGAGACCGGCATGGGGAGCACCCGACCGTACTGGACTCTCAATAGTCCCAGATCGGCTTTTGTCTCTCATCACAAGTATGTAATAAACGATTTGACGGGCTGCTTGATGGACAGCCTACGGATTTAGGGGGGCGTCTTTCCCCGTCAGAAGAGGGGGCATCTTACCCCAAGGTACCGAAGTAACATTAAATCAGTACAATTTGTTAGCCATAAAACTTCACCCTGAAACAAACTATTTAGGACACAGTACACGCATGTTAACCCGCGAGTTGCTGGGGGGGGGGGCGTTAAACGCCCCCACTTTTTTCGCCGGGCCATAGCATAAAAACAGCGCGCCGCAGGCGCGCCAAATTTTAGGTACCTGTAGGGAATTGATTGAAGTTTATTGTGGCAAAGTTTCAAAAAAATCGGTCGGAAAATTTTTGAGATATCGAGGTTTTAGTGACGTCATGATTTATGAGTTTTCGACCAAAAACGGCATATGTTCAAAAAATCATATAAAATCACAGAATAGACATACAGACATGCCGTAAACGCCATTAGACTGCCAATACCATGATCAATCAAATGGCTATCTTCGATTATTGATTATCGTTCCGTATTTTCCATAATCTTGAACTGAATCTTGGCAATTTTTCGTGACCACTTCGCGACCATGATACATGCATTTCTTAAATTGAACTTTTTGAGCCAAACACGTACACATATGATAAAATGAATGTCACCATCGTGTTCTACGCCCCAAATTACCTATTAAACATGTGTCACAGGCTGCGAATATCAGTTTTGATTTTCGGGGATTTGTGCCTACCCGGTTGACCTGACCTTGACCCTGACCTATGCTTGACTGACCCCTACATGGGGCTGACACTCTTGTAGGCCTTATATGATGGATTGTGCACCGTTTTGACAGAGTTTATGACGAGAGGCGCCCATTGCGAAGTCCTGAAGTC
This sequence comes from Amphibalanus amphitrite, assembly GCF_019059575.1. NCBI lineage: Eukaryota > Metazoa > Arthropoda > Thecostraca > Balanomorpha > Balanidae > Amphibalanus > Amphibalanus amphitrite. The sequence goes on along the minus strand of NW_024882205.1, from coordinate 279,411 downwards.
CGTGCTACTGAAAGCCCGATTTCAGGTGTTTGACCTGACCTTGACCCGACCTGTGACCTCAAAATTCAACTTTAAAGTACTCATCTGAAGCGTCTCGTCGCGTTCTTTCGTTTGCCGCCTCGTGCGTTTCGCTGCGCCTATTGGTTCTCGAGTTATCGGCTGGGGGCGTTTAACGCCCCCCCCCCCCCCCAGCAAACGGTGGGTGGCAAAATACCCCAGCAACTGCCGGGTTAAAGGAAAAGGGCCACCTTCGTGAAATATGAAGATATCGTTGTTTTTCATTTTGACATTATTATTTTTCATTTTCTTTTTAAAACTGGTGCCAGAAGTGCACAATTCGCGAAAAAGTATTTAAAACTATTTAACATATTGGTACTATGTTGATACTCTCTACGGCACCTACTGTATGATGGCATAGCGATGACGTCACACTCAAGCCAATCAGCGTTCAGAAGACAGACTCGTCGGATTGTGTCAGATAAGCTGATTGGTTAAAGCTGAGCTGGTTGGAGCTGATTGGTAAAAAACCAAAGCCTCGCCGCGGGTGGCTGTATTGTCGGATAAGAACGCATTCCTGGGATAAGGACGCATTCCTGGCGTATTTTCTTTTAAAATTGCCGATAACTACGAATGGAGGCCGAAATCGGCCGTAAGGGGGTAGACAGATAGGTTTTCGGACACGGGCTACAAGATGGCTATCTCAGTTTTAATCCCCATGTTAAAGGTGGCCCTTTTCCTTTAATGTATCACGACTATAGCAAGGGACGCAAAAATTATCTACCTTCTTTGATATTTACAATGTTTTGACACCAAAATATTTTTTGAAAGCAACAAATAAAAAACATGCAATCACCAGCCAGCCGTTGCCCAACTGAGCTTCGCAAATTTGTGTGCAGTTAACAAGGCAGGCTTCCGCTTTACGCTAAGAACATTAATTTCCAGGTTCGATTTTTTGTTTCGCCGCTAGAGGGGGTGGGGCGTCTTTCCCACCCTGGGCATCTTACCCCACTCTCCCCTAATATCAGATGATACGGTATGAATCCTTAGCTAACTGCAGGAGTGGCCTGTCAGCCGCAGCACATAAACACAATACCACACACAGGATCGTATGGATCAGTCTCACTAGCTGCTGCCGCGAGAGTGTATACCTAGACGACCCAGGTGACCCACAAAACACTGCCACCATATCACACAGACAATGCTACGGGTGATCATGGAATGATGGTTAGTTTCACTTACTAGCTGCTGCGGGAGTGTGTTGACGATCCATGTGATCCGGAGCCGTTCACAGAGCCGGACCCAGTGATCAGCTGCCAGCTGCGGGCCGGACGGGGACACCGAGCGGTCAGACGGGGAATGACAGCTGGGCCCAAACAATCTCACACGCAAACACTTATAAAAAACAGCATGGCAGCAGCTCGAAGAAGAGGTAATCACTGCGATCCACCCGAGCGTGCCTCTTCATGCATGAAAGGAACAGGGTGATAATTCAGACTACTACTTAGAATGAAAAATCGGTCAGCCGTCAGGCGATTGATAACGCCTGCAGACAAGTTACCTACTCAGTAATCGCCAATCACATCCAACCTTCCCTGAAATCCACCATCAGCGCCCACCCCTCCCCATCGTCCCCCATCCTCCCCCACCGCGCACATACCTGCCCACGGAGCCGCAGCTCTCGTGCCGCGCCCGACTGCCCCCGGCTCCTGTCGGTACCGTCACGGGACTGGTGCGGGGCTCGTGGTAGGAGCCGCCGCTGAACGACCCCGCCTCGGAGCGGCACGGCCGCAGCTCCGGCCGACTCACCCAGTCGCGCTGCCGGGGACACGGCGGGGCAGAGGGTGAGAGGGGGCGGGGAAGTGAGAGGTGGGATCGACCAGGCAATGCTAGGGACCAGAGGCCAGTTTTACCAACAGAAAGATAGCCGCCTGCCGGTATTTTTTTCAGACCGCTTCACATACAAAGCGTAAACGCGATGAGCATATAAGCAGATAGGGCCCTATAACCGTTTACGCTCTGTATGTGAAGCGGTCTCTAGGCAAAAAATTCCGGCAGGCGGCTATTTTTCTGTTGGTAAAACTGGCCTCAGCTGTCGAGACATCGAAATACGCAGTCAAGCAAATAAAGCTGGGAATAGCACAGCATGACTAAGTGCCGATGACTCAGTTATATGACATAAGAAGTTCCGTGGTATTTGACACAACCGCTGACATCCTGTGAGACAAAATACCAGCACCGCTCAATCCTGCTGCCAAAAGACGTTGAGTTATTCTGACGGCCGCGTGCCACTCTGGCTGCTCTCACCTGTTCTGGTAGCGACTCCAGCGAGCCGGAGCCCTGACGTTCGAGCAGGCGCACCTTCCGCTCGGCCCGCCGCCGTGCCGCCGGGGAGGGCGAGGGCGAGCAGTCGGCCGGTCGCAGCTCTACCGTCTGGTAGCTACCGACCACCGGCGGGGGCGGGGGCGGTGCAGCGGCGGCAGCAGACGCGGCTGAGGGAGCTTCAGGATCGTCCCGGCGGCGTCTCCGGCCGCCCCGCCGCCGCTCGGCCCGCGGCCGGCCGGAGCTGCACGATGACGACGAGGAGAGCTCCAGCTCGCTCAGACTGGCCTCCAGCGAGGTCTGCTGGTCGACGAACGGCCACGCCTCGCCGGAGCCCCCGCCGGCCAGCAGTGTGGTGGTGGCGCAGTCAGAGGTGGACGAGCTCGAACTGTGGATGCTGGAGGCGTCCGTCTCCAGGCCTTCGAGCAACACGCCGCCCACCAGGTGCACGTCTGACTCTGTCCGCTGCAGGCCCGACGGTGACGGCTCGCTGACGACGGGAGAGAAGGAACAACGTGAGCACGGCGCATGTGGCTGGGAAATCGACTCGGAAGTCTGAAGAATATGCAGAATCAAAACTGTAGAGATATCATTCAAGAAAATATTTTTCCATTGAGGCTTGGGCAAACAAAGGTTGGAACCATAGGTGGAACTTTGTGCCGAGCGGAGGCCCGGGCGCAACAAATCAGCCACCTCCCTAGCCCGGACATCCGCCGTCTGCTGCGGCTCCAAAGCCAAGCCGGCCTGGAACTGGGAGAGCTCGGGCACCCCCAGCTCGGCACAAAGTTCCACCTATGGCTGGAATGCAGTAACACTCAATGCGGAATGCTCAATGTTTCCGGTCAACAACGTATCACGGGTTACGGCCGACATGCGACTAACCCAAAGTGTGAGGCGCTGAACTCGTCGCTCTCGATGTGTGTGAGGAAGTTGAACGCGAAGTGCATTATCTCTTCGTCCTTAGCTACCCGATCCTCCAGATTGTGACCGAACAGGAACCAGTCGTAGGCGAGCGTCAGGTATAATATCTAAAAACAATCAGTGTTAAGTGTCACTCACATTCTGGCGAAACCCAGGGGCGATGACCGTAATGAGACTGCTAAACTAATTATTAATAATGTGACTGTGTAAACTAATTATGACACTAAGAGTCAGCAGACAGGCTACATCTGGTAGAATCACCATCTGTTGTTCATTGGGGCTGCCTTTAGGGCGCGTCGCCTGCAAAGGTCATCTTGCGTCCATAGCAGACCCGCTCGTTCATACCTGTGACGCGTCGAGCGCCTGGTGTATGAGCCCGTCGGCCCACAGTGTCAGCCGGAGCAGGCAGACGAAGAGCGGGGTCCGGTCCCATCCGGAGATACAGTGGATGAGCAGGCCGTCCTGACTGGCGTGCAGGCAGTGCAGCAGCAGACGCAGGTAGTTCTGCGTCAGCTGCACAATGTCCCATGTCTGTCAGGACAGAGCGGGGGAGAACACATCAGTGTGTTAGTGGTGGAGGGTTAGATGCACAATGTCCGCAATATGAGCTCAGCCGCAGATAGCAAGTTCGAGTTAAAATGAATTTTTGTCAAATGGGGTTTCCAATGTGATGCCTGGCATTATGCACAACATGAAACTCAGCCATCCGACTGACCAACGGCCAACGCAGTTTCCTTTTGTCACGAGTTACGTGGCCACGACATCCACCGTATCTAAAATCCAGTTGAGCTCCAGTCCAGCTGCCCCACGGTCGGACTACATCCTCCTCCGTTACTCACTCTGTAGAGGTGCCACGGGACCTCCGGCCGGTCCTGCAGTGGCGGCGGCAGCACCACCTCGGCGTCGATGTAGCTCTGGTTCCAGTCGAACATCAGCCCCGTGTCCTGGTAGCCGTGCTGGCAGTACTGCTGGAAGAACTCACAGCCCGGGTACGGCAGGCTGAGCAGCTCGAAGTCAGCGTAACGCTCCTGCTTGTCCACCTTCTCCGACGAGGAGACGCTAAAGGGAGAGAGGGTGGTATGGTAAGACAGGCTACGGACGGGAACGTGAAGCAGACAGATGACTAGGCTCAAATAAACAGAAACCCTCGGTAAATACAGTGTAGCGATTGGATCCGAACTTTGAAGCAATATGATAATTTCCGAAGAATCCCAAACAATGAAACAGCAAGCAATTATAAATTTTGTAATCTAAAATGTAATACGGAATGCAAAAAAGATCATCTCAAGCACGACAAAATAAAATAAAAAAACGGTCGAGATATGTTACTTTGTCAATGCCTGTGCATACAATAGGATGGGTATATACTTACTAGACTCCAAACTTGACCTTCTTGTTCTCAACCATCAGATCTGCGATTGTGTGTACGGAGAAGAGCCGCAGCAGGGTCATGTCCATGTGTCGGAGCCGATCGAACAGCTGGGTGGACGACTCGGGGGGCGGCGGCGGACTGGGCGCCGGCGGCCGCTCCGGCTCGGCGTCCGGCGCGTCGGCGTCAGCGGCCGGCGGGGACGCGGGCCCGCCGTCGCCCGCCGGCCGGCCGCCGAATATCGAGTGGAAGTAGTGCCGCGGGTACATCTCGGCACCGACGGACAGCGTGGAAGACCTGCCCGGCGGAGCGCGGCGAGGGTCGGAAACGGGGCACATCGGTGCGTTCAGGGTGGGACTGGAAGTGCGCATCATGTGGATTGTGGAAGCAGACAGAAGAAAACGATTTATGCGTCGAATCTGGGTTTTTAATCGAGCATTAAAACCATTGGTTGTCCAAATATACAATAGATATCTCAGTCTCCGTGAACACCACCCAAAAACGTAGGTAGGTACCAAGACTACAGAACATAGGGTGGCATGATAGCAAAGCATTAACTGCATTGAACTACTAGCCTCGAACTACGACCCTGCTTCTGATTCCGCATCCCGTCTTTCGATCTCGAATTCCATCATTCCATTTTGGATCCTTGCTCTCAATTTCGAACATCGTATTTCGGGCCCAATTCCCATCTCTTGATCCTCAGCTCCTGAATTTAGCTTCCAGCTTCGTGTTTCAAAATCCGAACTGTCTTCCAATTTCATTTACCGATCGATCCGATCACAGACTATCCTCCCATTTCGACACCCAGTCCGAGTCCCGACCTCTGGAGCCCTCCGAAGTCCGACACCGGTCCGGCTCGCTCCCTCACCTGCAGATGTGCCGTCCGCGGTAGAGGATGACGCTGATGGGGAACCGGCCGCGGCAGCGCGCCATCCGTGCCACCAGCGCCAGCCGGTGCAGCCGCGCCGAGTCGACCGCGGCCGGGGAGACGCCGGCGGCCGGCGCCGCCGACAGCAGCACCATGCGGGACGGGTAGTTGGAGCCGAGCTCGCCGCCCAGATTGGAGAGAATGTCGGCCTGGTAGTCCAGCCGGAACAGATCCACCACTTTCTCCATTACAGACTCAGACTGAAATCATTGGGTTGGCATCAGAATGAGTCATCTCACACTAACCTACCCTGGAGGAAATCAGGTAAATAAAAGCTTTGAAATATTTTTGGAAAGCATCACCTGAGGAAATGTCGCCAAACAGTTACCTACTTTACTAAAACGACTTAAAGTGGGATGAGAAACTGCACTGAGAATGAACAACTGAAGGCAGCATATAAATAAAAATACACTTCACATTCAGGAGAGTAGGTAAACGATGTCACTTTATCAACCTAGTTTAAAGTAGGGTGATAATTTGCATAAGAATAGGGAGCAATTAAGGCAGCATAGACAGACACACTTCAATTTGAGGAGAGTAATTAAATAAACATTGAAATAGATAAAATGATTGTTGAAAAAGTGAAATTAGCCACCATGAGCCAGTGAGTTTTAGGGAGTTATACAGAAAAAAATACGCATGCATAAATAAGGGTATATGTGTAGATGAAGTATCAAGTAGGTATGGTTGGTAGGTAAGTTGGTAGGTTGTAGGCTGTAGGTTGTAGGTTTTAGGTTTTTAATGGGTTTGCTGAAACATTAGTACAAAGTAACTGGATGGGCAGGTAAGCCTGTTGGTAGATTGTAGGTTTGTAGGTTACCTATAGGTTGGTAGGTTCAATGTTGTAGGTGAGTAGGTAAGGTTAGGTCAGGTTAGATAACTCCACCATACTTCATCTTCACATTTACCTTGTTCACTTTCAGTCATATAAATACAAATACTTTAGCTACCTATTCAAAATGAGTCAAGGGTTATAAATGATAATGAACATACGAGATAAGAAACATAGCTTACCTTTTTATCTCTGTCTTGCACTCTATACTGTGTTTTAAAGGCATGACTTAACAGATCTTTTATCTCAGCTTTGGATATTGACTGCATGGTCACTGACGATAACATATTGTGGTATTATTAAATGTGCCGCAAGACTCAACAGAGCCGTTTGAAAGAACCAAGGACAGCGATTTGGGATAAACAACTTCAGAGCCAGACCAGCTTAAGTTAAATCATTTCTTATCTCCGTGGCAGCTGCACTTCATAACAGTAGGCGGAACTATGGTCATGAGTACCCAAATATAGGAACGTCCCCATTTTTGGGAACGGAGTTCCCAAATATGGGAACGGGCGTTCCCATTTATGAGAACGGAAGGCAATTTTTCGGCCGTTCTCCCACTAAAACTCAAAAGTGCATCACGTCTCAAAAAAGTGCACGCTGATTTAAGTATCTACTAAATCTCCATAAAGTTATCTTTAATCTGACCGTGGAAGGAGGAAATTGACCGTGGAATGATATTTTTAATGATTTTTTGAAAATGACAGAATGGTGGAAATATGGGTTATACGACATTTAACATGCAATTTTAAGGAAAATGAAGCATTTTTTAGTTTGAGGTAAAGTATAATAATTTTCGCCTGGTTATGAACTTTCATACTATCGACACCAGATGCTGACAAGTGCAAGCGAAGACGCGGACGGTCCCGAGGTAATATTGTTGACTTTTGTGTCGGGGCGGACGACCGCGTGGAACGTGAGTGAATTTACCGAGCTACTGTTGTAAACTCAGTTTAAGCGGTTGAAAATTATCCAGCTGTATTTTATCATCCCGGAAAGACATATTTTATTTGGATGCTAGCTGTTTAGAGTTGTTTTATAAGGAGCGTCATGAGCGTGGTTTTTGTCTTCCGTGTTTCTAAGCGTGATCGTTTTGGGGGAATTTCTCTTATATAGCTCGCTCTGTGTGGCTTATTTATAATTTTTATGCTGATTTCGATAATTCCTCGTGCCCATCCTACCAGGCCTTTTGCCACTTACAATCATCAAGAAAGGAAAAAACTAGATTTTCATTGGGACTAGGTGTTTTGAGGGTGTAACATATTCAGCGTTCCCATTTTTGGATACTTCCTTGTACTCGTCAACTATCGGTGATAAACAGACAGGTGCTTGACATGTCTCCACCCTCAGCGCGGACGGTGGATATAGGTATGGAAGACCTTGTTGAACATCGCTGAGCGTTGTGAATTACGTAATCCTGCAGAGGGGGGCGTGCCCGCTGCGAGATCGACGGGAATAAAAGCGCAGAAGACCGGGCGAAACATGCGACGGTCTTGCCGGAAAGGTCATCTGATGATTGTTGCGTTAACAATAATTTGCGGCGTTGGACGTGATGCTTGTTAATGAAAAGAGCCCCTGAAAGGCGTCGGTGAAATCGTTCCCAATTTTGGGTACGCCGTTCCCATAATAAGGAACGCTTGCAGCGCCAGTGTACGAGAGCGTTCCCAAATTTGGGCTCGCGGCCCGGACGATGGACTGCTTTAGAAATAGGGGAACGATTTGAAACTACGATGGGCCTTACAATATCAAACTCTTTCCCAACAATATTGAGACAAATATCAGGCGGTTCACCATCGTTTTATATTTTTTGGACGTCATTTAACGGTTCTTTTTCTTGTTTTAAATAATGCCTACATGGCGTTCCCATATTTGGGTTTATCGTTCCCAAACATGGGAACGAAAATGCGTTCCCGAAAATGGGTACGCTTGACCATAGTTCCGCCTACTGATAAGGGCGAAAGTCACATATGGGCGTTTCCGAAACTTTTTAGCGGCAGGCGCTGATTGGCTTGTGCGCTATTTTCGGTCAATTTAGACTGTTCCCTATTGCGACAAATACTGCCTATTATTCACAATAGCCAAAGCAAACACGTAAACTTGTCTGAGACATTTAGAAACACCCTAATTCGCCTGGCACCTCACACGCCCCCATCGACGCAACACACGTTGGGCCGAGAGAATAACAAGAGGATGTAGACTGTAAACATTCGTTGTGAGATTGCAAGAACAAGGTAGACGGATAAGAAATTATGAACTTTGATTGTGATGACATATTTTGATGATGCCTTATCCATAACATTTTTACTTTTAATCGAATTTCAAAAGTTTTTAAATATATAAGTCAATTTTATTGTTTTGTTAAAAAAATTGTTGCTTAACAAAACGAATTTTGGAAGAAAATATTGAAAATTCGTTGTGAGTTTACATATGACGTCATATTTTAAGATATTCAAAATCGAGCGAACAATGATTTTCAGCATGCTTGAAATATCGTGCCACGAGGTCTTTGAGTGTGTATTAAAAATGCAAATTACATAATTATAAGAGTTCTTTTTAAACTTGATCGTTCAAAAGTATACCGTTTACTATTTATAAATTTACAAGCAATTGTATTCTATCCTAAATTTAACATAAAAAATGTATGAAATACAAAAAACGATTCAACTTATCGTAAACGTCATCAAATATATTTCAAAGTTCTGCAGTGATATAAGCGTGATTATGTCTCAGAAGCGCCTTTATCACACACGGGGCAAATAGCTAAAACGCAGCAAATCCTGATGCTCAAAAACACTCTAAACTAAATCAATGCCAAAATGTTCACAAAATGTTATTCCCACACAAAATGTTGTAGAACTAACTCAGTCACAGCTAATCCGTGAATTTCGAGGCACCAAACGTCCTTCGCGTTTTATAAAGGCATAAACACAATATTTTGTTTTCACAATGGAGTGATTATCACCTTTAAACTAACAATAGTGTCATACCAATATCATTATTATTTACCTACCATCGACGGTAAACACGGGCCCGACGGGCAAAGTACCCCGATCAAAACTTAAAAAATACATCTTATACAAATCACAAATTGCATGTATTCAAAACCCATAGGTACGTAATGCGTTCGCTTCACAACATTATCGTGATTTTTCTTTTACAATCTCGCCAAATTTCATCATCACCATGCCCATACTTTAACATGTACAATAATACCACTTTACCCTAGCCTAAATGCCTTCATTATTTTTCCAGATTGATAAATGGGCTTCCAACCGGACACATGTTTCATACGATACTTGAAAAGTTAATCGATGCATATCCAGCTAGCAGAGCCAGCCTCGTGAAGTCTGAATGGTAGCTGACTGACGCAAGAACTGGCGACCAACGACCCGGCATCACGTCTATTTATATACGTTAGACTGGCTTGCTCTGATGCCAACACCGCTATGAAGCAAATGGGATGAGGATGAAAAGGAAAACATCCTGTTCCGAAACATGGAAAAACAGACCTACGAGTACATAGGTCGGACGCACGATGGCAGCGATTATACATATATACCTTCGACAAACGCAAGGTACCTAGCATTTTACTGACTATCTCTACAACTTGACTGGCTTGGACTCAATAATGACGATTACACGATAATTAATTAATGACCATAACTGCCGGTTCGGCGCAGTAGCTGCCTACACGTCCCGCGCCGCTGCGGTCCGCGGACTCGGGTAGGACTCAGAGTCGGACTCAGCGCTGGACTCTGAGGAGCCAGAGCGGGCCCACGGCTCGCGCCACACGTGCGACGTGCCGCCGGTGACGTAGCACGAGCAGCCGGACGGAATCCGCACGTCCTGTAGACGGGGACGTACGAACGGGTTGCGCGGGTCCGCGCACAGCATCTTGACCACGGCGAACCGCTGCACGCACACGGAGCTCATGCACGGCGCCAGGAAGTTGCAGCGGTGTCCCTCGTACCTGCCAATGGTGGAAAGAAGCGAGAGCTGACATATTTAATACTATAAATGTCTACAAACACTAGGGGCCAAACGCTGTTTGAGGCAAATCCATTTGAAAACACATGACTGTAGTGAGGCAAACCAAATTGGATATGCTAGGTGAACAAGACGCAGGGTGGTACCTAATAAGTGGAGAGTAAAAAGCACCCGAATCGGACTTCCGATCGTGATGTTGATAAAAGACACTATAGTTACTGATCGACCGGGAAAAGTGAGGACAATTTTACGTTGCGAATCTGTATTCTGTATCAAACTAGCCAATGAAACAAATATTGGGGGGGGGGGATATACCACGCTTTGTTTGGGAGGGGTATATGAAACTTCTGGACTGACCTGCACCGCTCGATGCGCACGGCCTGCGGCAGGGCGGCCGTGTTGATGACCAGCTGCCAAAGACCGGCGAAGGTGCGCGCCCAGCCCGGTCGGCTGTAGCGCACCTCCGACTCACACACAAACTCGCCGGGACCGTGGCGGGCCGACACGGAGTCGGCTGCCGTCCGACTCCTGGAGGTAAGGGACACACAGGGGTCACAGGTCAGGTCACCGCAGGGAGGTCACAGGTCACGAGTCACGAGTCACAACATGGGGCAGGGTGAGAACGAATGAAGAGCGACATTATACTGAAATTCGTCGTTTTTCCACCGGTTATTCGCAGCTCTTCCCTGAAAGCTCTTCACTTATCGTAGGCATAATTTTTTTATTCGTAATGATGGAAAAAACTGCGACTTGAACCCTCCAAGCCCTATCCCGATGGCATGACAGAAACCCATAAAAGTTTAGTCATCTATGGCACCCGGTCCTTAGAAAAATCACTTTTCGTAACAATTCGTAGGACAAAGCCCTCATTTCTGATTTCCCGATAAATTGAGTCAGCCAATGTGTCCGCTAATGGTAACGAGTATTCCCCCTCCCCGAGCGTTACCGGGAGTTGTCCAGCGTGCCGTTGTCGTGCCAGCGGAACTCCTCTGGCGGGTACTGGTACAGCTGTTCGTACATCTGACGCAGCTCGTCCGTGTACCGGCCCACGATACTGTCCACCGTCGACCTGACGGCAGCGGCAACGGCAGGGCAGCGGGGTCAGATTAGCGAGAGCACGTCAGGTCAACAGTGAACGTTCAACAAATTCAAAATGATCACAAACTGGGGGCACATGTGTAATGGAACACAATTGAACAACTGGCTCTTCAAAGAAATATCCGATGAACGACTGAATGATAATTATGAATGATGGAATGAATGATTGATTGATTGAATGAATGAATGAATGAATGAGTGAACCAATGAATGAATGAATGAATGAGTGAGTGAATGAATGAATGAATGAATGAATGAATGAATGAATGAATGAACGAGCCGAAAGAACAATTGACCGACCGACCGAACGAACTGACGAATAGATGAATGGATGAATGAAGCATTCCAGCGTTCGCTCACCGTGGGTAGTCGTCGTGGTCGTAGTCACAGATGGGCTCCTCGGCGGCACAGCCGACCGGTCTCTCCGGAAACAGAGCCGGCCGAGACGGCGGAGAGACCAGACCGGTAACGTCCACCTCACCAATCTCCTGCAGGGTCGCCTGACCTCCTGCTGACCCCGGTCGGTACCGGGAGGGTCGGTCGGGGGAGGAGTGGGAGTAGTGACCGCCGTACTCTGGGTAGGACTGGTGGGAGTTGTCTGCTGGGTAGGACGGTCGGTCACCGGCGTTGTAGGAGGGACGGTCACTGTTGTAGGATGGACGGTCTTTGTGGTAGGAAGGGTAGGAGGGCCGGCTGGAGTGGCCACTGCTCTCCGGTCGGTAGTGGGCGCTGTCAGCTGCGGTGAAAGGGTCACCGCTCTCCGGGTAGCGGTGTCGGCTGGCGGCCGGACGAGGTAGGAACTGACTGCTGCCTGTCACCGTCTGGATGTACTCTGAAACAGGACAAAGGGGGGATAATATTAGCACAGGCGACGGAAAGCTGCAAGTTTTCCGCAGCAGGTCAGCACGAAGCACAATTTGAGTACCAGTCCCAGTCGGATTATTACCACACTCGCCAAAACACAACATTCACTTCAGGGCTAGAACAATGCTCAAAACTTTCTAACTGAAAACCGATTAGCGGATATAGAATGGCATAAAGTCATATCTATCCGCAGACAAAAAAATTGCACGAATCTCGGACCCGGCCTGGTACGGACCGATGTCACAGACGGCGCGGCACTCGTCCTGCGTGATGAAGTTGTTGCGGTTGCCCTTGCAGCCGCCGTAGTGGAAGGTCTTGCAGCGCTCCTCGCCAGAGTCCCAGTACCAGGCGGTGACGTGACCCGAGCAGGGGCCGGCGTCCGGGTACTGCTGGCAGGCGGAACGTGGTATGGCCGGCGTCTGCGGCTCGGCGGTACCGCTCAGGATGCCGTGCTCGTGCTGCCACGGCGCGTGGCGCCCCTCAACCGCCGCTGGCTGGTCGGGGAACAGCACCTTACCGGAGCCCGAGTCGGAACCGCGGCCCAGCCGGGACACGGTGCCTGGAAGAATGGAGAATTGCGGTTAGAAATGGCACAAAGACTGAGGACAGGTAGCTTAGCAGTATTGTAGCGAGTGCTTGGAGCATGTAGCTAGTCACTTGTCCATCGTACTACGAGCAATTGTTGCAATTTGCTGGGCAAGATGTGCTATAATGATGACATCAAGAGCATTAGCATTCGCAGCTCGTCATTTCATTACATAAGGGCTTTGCTGACTACGTGAATCAGCAGCATCTGAGTCGTCTGTTCTAGGTCAGTGTTACGCTGATGTCAGGGTCAGTCTCAACGAGCCACGACGGTTGTACTCTGAGGCGGCACGCAGAGGCCTAGGTCAGGTCACGCACCGTATCGCTCGGAGGGTCTGTGTTTTGTTTCGTGCGCGGGCCGCGTGACGACCTTAGCGAGGCTCGCACGGCGTGGACAGACAATGGCTCGTCTGCGACCCGTCTCGTCCGGCGGAGCCGCGTCGGAGCGTGACGTCACGGGTCAGCAATCACCCTCCACCGATGGTAAGAGGGTGGGTACTCACCGTTTGGTGCGGCCACCTCCTCTATTGCTGCAGCGAGACTGTTGTCGACCGCAGAGCTCAGCGGGGATTCCGAGACGGCGGCAGTGGTAGCGATCCACAGCAGCAGAACCTGGACGGCATGAGAAATGTTAGAACAAGGGGATCATGGAATGATGAACTCAGGTGTATTCGCATAGCATTGAGTCTACGCGATCTTCGCTTAACGGCGTCTCCTTAAAATTGTACGCATCTAATCACTGAGACGTGTTTTTGATCCCCCATCAGGAAAATGTGCCGCTTCTATACATGACTCTTGGTTTGAAGTTTGAACATAGTTTTTTTAAGGTGGTTACAGTTTTGGAACTCGGAAACTAGGAAACGAGCATGATGCACGAGACCTACTGCTTTGATAAGCCAAGATCCCATTCAAAAAAATCAAAACATACCTACTTGAAATGTTTATCACAAAAAGATATGTAACGTCCTAGCAAGTACCCTGTAACGTAACGAGTAAAAAAGGCAAAATGCCACATCGATAACAGCACGTCATAAGTGGCGAGCTTACCAGTAGCGTTTCTCGGCACAGCTCCATCCCTCGGCTTGGGGTGCTCGCTTGTCGAGAAAAGTCACGGCGAAAGCTAGTCAGTCCTCACAGTGGCAGAAACGTACCGAAATAGAACACAAGTCTCACCGACCAGCAGATCCCGTGCCCCTCAGGCTACTGTTGACGAGTCGTCACGAGTCGTCCGTTCACGAGTCCCCTGCCGTGAACGGACCACCTACCGCCGCCGAGTGTCGCCCCAGGACCTGTGCCGGCGGTCAGACCCTGGGCCTTTCTCCGCTGACCGAGGTCAGCCGCAGGTCGAGGTCACGGCGCCGCCGGCGACCGCTCGGGTCACACCACCGTGTCGGCCGCCGGACGGATGTGCCATTGTGCAGGCCGGATCTACTGTTCCGCGGCGGTACCCCCGCCGGAGTGCCGACCTTGAGGACAGTGCATGTCGAGGTACAGGACGCAGGGGCTAATGTCGCCCGGTGGTGACGAAATCGGCCCAAAGGCGTCACGGAGGGCTCAGAGATGACAGGCCGAGGTTACGGTTCGGTTCGCGCGGTTTGCAGCAGATCCTCAGGGACAGACAGGACTGGGCCGGCTGCTCTCTTGGGTTGATACAGTCCATATCAGTAATGTACACGTACGGCACTCGTTGGAGGCGTTGAAAGTTAATAATGCGTGTTCGCTCGAATAAGGTATGCTTCATAACAACTCAGCCACAAACACATTTACTTATGAATTCATTGTTATTGTCTAAATGACACAAACCATACAAATTGAACACAACACAGATTGCCAAGCCCTAAATACCAATGGCAGTCACCTATCTGACTTAGAATTGTTGACTCTCAGAAAGTACTCAAACCACATCGAAAATAGCCATTCAAGAAGGCTCAAAATGACAAAGCGTTTTACAAGTTACAACTGCCATAACCCATGCACAAAAGCCTTCATCCACACATTGTGCTGAGACGCCGTAAAAAAGGCCCATCGTATCAAACACTACAATCCATCCTGCTTCACAGAGATCAAACAAAGAGCTGCATGACTGAAAACGATCACACCGCTTCACAAACCTCTAACCCCCTCCCTCCCCTTGGCACAAAACCGTGATCAGACACGTACCACGGGCAAAACTGTAATACAGAGTGACTTCTGCTGTGTGGCAGTGACATCATGGTACACCGACAGTCTGTCACAAAGACAGACAGCCGCCAGACAGTCAAAGTATATACCTCCCCCACAGCGAACGAAGCCACTCACCACTCACCAGTCCCCGTCCGGTCAGAACGGGTACGACGGGAAGGACAACATGAACGACGCGGCCGACAGCTGCGGCTGCTGCTGCTGTGACTGCGGCTGCTCGCTCTCAGCCGGCGCCGGGAGCTCGCCCGCCGCCGGGTCGTCCTCGTCCACTGGCGCCGGCTCCTCGTGCACGCGCTGTATGTGCGCTCGCAGCGTCTGCTGGCGTGTGAACGCGCGCTTACACAGGTGGCACTGGAAGGCCAGCGGGCGGCTGTTGATGAGCCGCGTCGGGCCCGGCAGCGGACGGTCGTGTACGGCCTTCATGTGCGCCCGCAGAACGCTAGGTCGGCGGAAGGGTTTCAGACAGAGTCCGCAGTGATGCGGCGCCGGCTCCGTCACTGGCGGACGGTGTCGCTTGGCGTGCGCCTGGTACCGCGCCGCGCCGCTGAAGAACTTGTAACACGTCGGACACTGCACTTTGTTTGGGTCGGCGTGCTGGCGCGCGTGCCGCCGCAGCAGCTCGGCCCGCGCCAGCACCCGCGGACACTGGTCGCACGCGTGGCCCGGCCCGGTGGCGTGCTTCTCCATGTGCGCGTCCAGTTTGTCCTTCCTGCGGAAGCGCTGGGCGCAGACGGGGCAGGCGAAGGCCTTCTCCTCCTGGTGGACGAGCATGTGCCGCCGCAGCCGCTCGGCAGTGGGTATCTGCAGGCCGCACTTCTCACACACCATCGGCTTGTCACCCGTGTGCTGACTCATGTGAGAGTCCAGGTGACTCATTCGGTTGAAGCCCCGATCGCACACACCACATTTAAAACGTTTCACCTGTGCGTGCACTCGTTTGTGCATGGCGAAGTTGGAGTGCATGCTGAAGCGCAGTCCGCAGACATCACACTGGAACGGCTGGTCGCCCGAGTGGACCCGCGAGTGCTGCAGCAGGTACTCGCGCCGGTTGAAGCCCTTCTGACAGATGGGACAGACGTGCGGCCGCACGGAGCCGTGGCTCTGCTGGTGGCGCCGCAGCCGGTCCAGACGAGTGAACGTCTTCTCACACTGGTCACACGCGTGGGTGGCACTGCCGTGACTCAGCAGGTGTTTGTTGAGCACGCGGCGTGTTCTGAACGCCTTCTGACAGACGTGACACACGTGCGTCGGCTTGTCGTCCTCTACCGGGGCAGGCTCTGGCACAGGCTCGGGTTCACATTCCTCTTGCTCCTGCTGAGTGGGCGGCGGACACCGACCGTCAGTCTCATCTTTGACGTCCTGCGGCGGAGGCAGTGGCGATGACTTCAGTGCAGGTTGGTGGGAGACTGAAGGCAGCGGCAGCTGTGACGGAGCTGATACCACTGGATTCTGATGATGCTGTTGTAAGTGCTGCTGTAGCGAATGTGACTGCTGCTGCTGCTGCTGCTGTACAGGTAACTGCTGCAGCTGTTGTGGGAGTGACTGCTGGTGTTGATGTTGCTGATAAGGGAGCGAGTGCTCCTGTTTCTGCTGCTGATGCAGAAATGACTGTTGCTGTTGCTGTTGTGGCTGCTGCTGAGGCCGCGGTGGCTTCGGTGGCGTGGACATTGCATGAAACGCGGCCGACAGTTGCGACGGCGGCGGGTGAGACGGCGGCGTGTGCAGACCAGGATCAGTCTGAGGCTGAGGTGGCGCGGGCGGCGGCTGGCACTGAGTGGCCACCGCGCCCACCTCGAGCACCACACAGTCGCCGGAGAGCACGAACCGGCCCTGGACGCTGTGCTCGTGCGCGCGGAACAGGTCCACGTGCCCGTCACAGAGGCTGCAGAGCCCGCTGCGTTCCGGCTGGCCAGTCTCGTCGCTCAGCCGGAAGCGCAGCACGAGTCGGTCACCGTCAGCGCTGACACTCCCGTAGAGAAGGCGGGCGGCGCGTCCGCCGGCCGGCTCGGCCGCCTCGGGTGGCGCCAGCACCAGCTCCAGCGGGTCGCCGCCGGCAGCGAACGGCGCCTCCAGCAGCAGGTGGGCGTCCAGCAGCGCCTCGGTCGACTGCGCCGCGCCGCCCGGCTCCGCGTCCGGCCTGGAGAGCGGCGGCAGCAGCTCGTCCACCACCGGCCACAGGTCCCGGTACGGCAGCGGCTCATACTGCAACTCCCCGCCGGCGTCTCCCATCGCTGATACCACCGGAGCCGCAGGTCACAGTGGTTGGTGGATCCAGCAGGGCAACCAGTGATGAGCTATTCAGTCACAATCTGAAATCAAAATAAATTTTTCAAGAACACGCAGTACTTGCTGTATATCAAAACATAAAATTATGATTACAGAAACATTGGCAATGCATTCTTGTCTCATTGTAATGAATGCACCAATTTGTCTGATGGTAAATCGTCTTATGATATAGGTAGTTTCTGTCCTGAGGGAGGGAGAGGGGATAGAAGCATGCCATGAATGGTGTAGGTAATGCTGGAACTAGGCATCATTTTCATGAGTTCAGAGTTTTTGTCCATTTTTCTAAAATTGCTAGGTACTGCATTTCTGATGATGCTTGTGGGAAAAATTCGAGCCAACTGTATGAGCTTCAGTGGAGATACTAGCAATGTGATGTTGGATTGTTTGATACTGTCAAAAATTAATAACATTAAACCATAAGTAATTGCTCAATGCCAATTGGTCACAGCAAACAGTATTCAAACTTTAAAGGGACCCTCCCACCTTCAAAAAAGTTAATGAATTGGCATGAAATGATTTCACTCGGTTCAGAAAGGGCGAAAACAAATATCTACCAAATTTCATCGAAAAATATTCACCGGTTTTCAAGATATTAGACTTTTACTTTTGTGTTTACTTTATGGGAGCTCCGCTGTTCCTAGCTACTTTGCTTGAAAGTGCGGCACTTGCTGCATGCATAGAAGCTGCATGCAATATGCATAGGGTCTCAGACTCGGAGTGTAATCGCCACGCTGATTGTGGATTGCTCTTGATCGTCAATACATACATACATACATACATACATACATACATACATAGAAGCTTGGAACGGTTTACCTCCTAGAGTTATCAATAGTTCCTCCTTAAGTAATTTTAAAAATGAGTTAGACTTGTATTATAAACAGCGTGGGCTAGTGTTCGATGAAATGGTGTAATTGTACCGTGTTTTACATACAGTGTTTGCTCATCTACCTGTAACCTCGTTGGGCCAAAGTGGCCTGCTGTTACATGGAATACAATACATGTTATGTTATGTTATGCTATGCAAAGCAGCATATACCACCATGCACTACCAAACATTTAAGTAAAAGATTTAAAATCATTAGATCTGTGCAGACGCCACACATTCAAAGGGGGCATTCTAATGCATTAGCCCCTCTGAATCCAAGTGCTGCAACTTTGAAATTAGATATTTTCTATTTGAGGCATTTCTTTATCTTGTGAGCGCTCAAACTGGTAAGTGCAAGCCAGGGACCCCATTTTGGCTATCTCAAAACTAATGTTAAGGTGGGATGGTCACTTTATTATAAAAAATGCACCTGGTCAGGGTAGGCACCCGCATGAATTGCATGCGAGGACCGACTGGACCCAACTAAGTTGAAATAGTAACAGATATTTCCATCAAAATCAAAATACAGTCAGGAAATAATGACATTAGGATTCAAAGCTTTGACATAGGCACAAAAGTACCTACTAAAGTTTGCTTGTTCGGCATGCTTGAGCTCGAAATCCACGATTGCCGTGCACCTTGTTTTATATAAGTGCAACTAGGTCAGGAAAGATTCCCTATTTAATATGCACCATTTAATGCACCATAATATGCATCCCTATTTAATATGTCTGAGCCAGGTCTAGATAAATCAGCAAAAAAGATCGAATAAATACCCAAAATAATATGAATAATAAATCGTCACAAAAGAACGAAACTGACTCGCTCTGATCGGCGGCTGGCTAGTACTCTTGCCGGCGCTCACATACGTGCTGGTTGCCCCGGCAACGGGCTATTGACCAATGAGAAGCGAGGAAAGTGCAACGTCACTGCGATTTTTCATATACCTGTGCCCCCCGTAGCGCGCTTCTCATTGGTCAAGAGCCCGTTGCCGGGGCAACGTGCACGTATGTGTGCGCGGGCTAGCGCGCTAGCCGGCCGCCGAACAGCGCTTCGGCAACTCACGTCATTCAAGGTTGTCGAAATTCCGACTTCCGAGCGCTCTGTCAAATAAGTCGTGAGTAAAATGAAGCTCATGACGTCATTGGACCGCCTGCCCAAAACGTGACGCACCTCCCCCAAGGCGGTGTTTCACGGGCCCTGATCGGCGGCCGGCTAGTACTCTTGCCCGCGCTCACATACGTGCACGTTACCCCGGCAACGGGCTATTGACCAATGAGAAGCGAGAAAAGTGTTACGTCACTGCGATTTTTCATATACCTGTGCCCCCCGGACGTGACGTAGTGTGCTCGCGCGCGTGCAGGGTCTCTGCGATCGAAAAAGAGCGCTAGCAGCGCGCCACTCGACGCCGCAATTGTCAAAAGCGGCGTGTTAGTATGCTTTATTATGAATGATGTGTGTAAAAGTGAGTTTTTATGTTGTTTATTTGGAGGAAATGGTTGGAATAAATTAAGTTATTTTTATTTCTGTTGGTTGGAGTTTTTATTCAAAAGATTTCGGTCTATACCATTGATATTTACTGAAAATACCTTCGCTTGAATAAATTGCAGATATTTGGCAACTGAAGTGTTAGGTAAGCCTAAATGATATGTAAAAAGGTAAGAGACATCCTGATTATCATTTGAGAAACGAAAATATATGAATTTTCCTTATAAGACTCGCTCAATATGCTACTCCGCGGTTTATGCCCCGAGGGTGTCCGAGGGTTCCCGTTAGTTTGTCGTTGGCGCTCGGCTCGCGCGCGAGCCGACGTCACCGCCTGTGACGTCGGCTCGCGAAATACGTCATACCCTGCACACAAAATAGCCGGCTGCCGAACAGCGCTACGGGCCGCTGCTACCACGCTGCTATCAAATTGCGCGAGCTGACGTCATACTTGTGGTAGTGTTGGAGCAATGGGCCTGTTGATGTTTCCATGGAAACCCAATTTGACACGTGTAAAAGCAGCGTGCTGCTATCACCGGTGAAACAGGGCCCAAGATTACTTTACTTATACACCTCCCCTCTCCCCCTAGACCTATAAAGGCGCAAGTTACTTTACAAAAGCGGATATTTGTTTTTTTTTGCGTCCGCGAAGGACAATTACAACTAGTGAAAAAATAAATCCCAAGTTCGCTCAGAAAGAAAAAACGCCGGTATTCGTCAATAGTCAATTGTTTTATTTCGAATCAAAATTCACAGAACCGTGCACCCTGTGTCGCCGGGACAGAACATTTCTTTAAAGCCTTTTGGTGTTGCAAATTCACCGCTTAACACCATTTCCCTTGAGTGCTGACCAACAAAATCCCAATCATGAGGAACCCTCCCCTAAAAACTCCCGTAAAAACCAATAACAACCTTCGCGGAAATTCTGCGACAAGTTGGGCCAGCTTGCGGGAGCCGGTCCACTTGATTAGTCCCTAGTCACCAGAGAAGCCACCTCTGGCTGCCATCTTGGGGCGGTCATCACGCGCCCACCATGTAGACAAGCTGGTCGCCGATGGGCAGCGGCTGGCCGGCGCGTCGACACGTCACCTCCTGACGCGCCGTGTCGATGTGGAACGTGACATCCTCGCCCAGCATCTCCTTGCCAGCGGCTGGCTCTCCGAACACGGGCATTTGCCGCGGCCCCAGCTGCGGGTCCGTGTATCGCAGCAGGCGCACCTGGGTGGCGTCTGCCGGGGAGCGAGGCGGTCAGCTAATACGAACAGGCCTACGTACAGAGAAGGGGCCAAGTGGAAAAGGGAGATTAGGATAGACAAGCACCCAGCCCATATCCCAGCTGGACATAGTTATATTTCAGACATTGACTCATAGCGAAGCTTCACGTCATATTTCATGATCATGAAAATACGCTCGAGTACGCGACACACTCCCTAAAAAAAAAAAAACTTATCCCAAATTGCAGCTGTCTCTTGAACACTTTCTTCCTCATGCGTCAGCTACCCCGCCCCGCCCACCTTCCAGCCATCTCACGAACCTTTGACGGCGCGCTCGGTCCTGGCGAGCCGCACAGCGACGCGGCGCGGTGTGTCTCCCTCTCTCACGGCCAGTTTCACCTGGAACAGGCCGCTGCCCGGCTGCGGGTTGACCGCCACCAGCGGCACGCTCGGCTCGGCGCGGTACTGGACGTACGGGGCGCCCGGACAGCACTCCTCGCGCACACGCTCGTCGGGCGACTCAGTGGAGAGACGCAGGTTCAGGCCCTCCAGCTGTGGCGAACGAAGGGAGAGGGTCAGAGAGCGTCAGCAGGCAGGGGTAGGTATGTAAAAGACCATTTGAGGTAGAACAGAACGTTACGTGTCAGAGAGGGCGAGGCAAAAGGAGGGACAAAAAGCTAGACGGGGTAGCGGGAGAGCTGGTCGCAGACAATCACACAGCCGTAATAGAATCATTAGGGCAGGAGTATTCCTCTATACTCCAAACAACACACGAAGTCGACGGGTGGTAAAATCTACCTCATGCCATCATGCCAACATCGCTGCAAGATCCCGTATCCCACTGCGAATCTCCTCGCGCGGGGAGGGCCTATTGCTTACCTCGAGCGTGCTGACCAGGTACTCGAGGTTCGCCTGCAGCACCTCCCGCTCATCAAAGTCCAGAGTGAGGTTCAGAGCCTGCATACCGACGATGCCGACCTGTCGAAGGAAGATGGAGAATCGGTTGATGTCAGCACGAGTCAGGATGTCCCGTCAATTTAGCAGCGTCCTACCAAATGTCACATTATTTTGTGAGTGATCGATATAAAGATTACTTCCACCACCGACCTTGTCGATAACGACTGACACGAACGGCATGATCTTCTTCATGTACTTTTTCAGCTCTGCCTTCTTGCCCATCTCTGCAGCGATGGCCTTCTTGTCAGGGAAACTGCCCCCGTTTGCCTGAAGACACACAACGAGTCAGTGGTATATTCTACACCCTCAACCCGCTAATCAGCGGTCAACAATAACCGTGTCCGGCTAACTCGGCGATCTGGCCATAACTCATCACCATACCTTACCAGACACCAGTTATCAGGGTAAATCGACATACCGATTAGAAGTCCATGTTTGGTGCTACACAGGTTCAAAATCAATGGCATGGACGGAGACCATAGAAAAGATAGGAGGTTCAAGAAACTCATGACCCTCTATCGATAAGTTGGAGCTCGAGGAACATCACTGAATATCGTTACAACAAAGCTCAGCTGGCAGCTGCCCGCCTGGACTCTAGACCCCAATCTAGCGGCAGTATTGAAGCAACCGTCAGACATCAGCGCCATACGACACTGCTTCACTCCGACTGAGTGGACACGTCCAGCCCTTCAGTGCTGCCAGTGATGACCACAGAACCCATCTAAGTACACGACATCAGAGCCAGCCCCTCGGTACGGCCAGCGAGGGACGGCAGAACTCACCGTGTGCATCTCTTTAAGCGTGGTGAGCACACAAGCCTGCCAGGGCGGGTAACTGTGCGCGATCCACACCGTGCCGTGAGACGGAGCCTCCACCACGCGCGGCGCCTCGCCTTTCTTCGGCTTGCCTGCGGAGCGCGGCGAAGGGGAGTGAGACTCGGCAGTCAGGGGCCCTGACATGCCCTGACTCAGGGCATGAAAGAACGGGTGGTATAAGAACGAATGATTGTAAATAATGACAAAGCAAGCTCAGATTATTGGCGCGCAAACCCACAGAACTAGTTGGCTAGAGCTTACTAACGTGATTTACTTGTTCAAGAATGCAAAAAAGCAAAAACAGGAACCATGAGCAACAATTGACATTATCATCATGGGACACCTGCAGACATTAAAAGCTACATACATTAGGTACAATCAGAACACTTACATGCCATGATTACACAATATCATATAAAAACCCACTGACCTGGCGTCATGTAGTTCTTGTACTTGATTCGGAAATCGTGCACGGCGTTGGTGAGGTATTCAGCCTTCTTGAGCAGCATGGGGTCCACAGGGTCGGCTGTTGGCCACCGCGCTGACTGGATGCTCCCCTCCTGAACACACAAACAGATGGTAACACTATCGGGCGAACTGAATACTTCCGTCCTAAATACAAAGATAATAATGGTAACACAAACAGAAACGGCTGGGTGAACGGTGGAAACACGTCTGCTCAGTCCGTAGACACTATAACATGACGAATCGAACTGAGTGAGAAACACCAAAAACCAACCCACGTTTTGGATCAAAATCATACCATGACCACACATCGGCAACAATAAATAATTGGAACATCAATCATACATCTATCTGAATTGAGAATCGCCGGCTGACCTCCCCCTCCCCCTCTCCCCGGCCGTCCACTCTCGCACATCCCTTACCTTGCCGATGAGCTGCCAGATTTTCTCGGCCACGTGCGGGCAGATGGGACTGAGCAGCAGCGCCTGCACCTCGATAAAGCGGAACACCAGATCCACGTGCATACCCTCCGTGGTCTGCTCGCGGTACGTGTCACGCACCTGGAACGGACGGGTTGTTATTAGACCGGTGGTTGACTAAGTTAGTTATCGGACACTTCAGGTTCCACTGATTACCATACGTCAATGTCTGACACCAATGCCCGTGGAAAGAAGACGTTTTGGGACAGCAGAGACCGTCATATTGAAGGTGTGGTACACTGACTCACATATTAAGTTATACTGTCCCACTTGATTCGGCAGTTATAGTTTTTAACCTTAGTTCATCAGTAAGGTAACATTGCGTGGAAAATAAGGTTGT
Source organism: Amphibalanus amphitrite (assembly GCF_019059575.1). NCBI lineage: Eukaryota > Metazoa > Arthropoda > Thecostraca > Balanomorpha > Balanidae > Amphibalanus > Amphibalanus amphitrite. The sequence goes on along the minus strand of NW_024882205.1, from coordinate 255,415 downwards.
GGTTGAATATGTGGCTGACCATCGAAATGATCTACACTTTATCGCCCCGACCCGACAAACCCACCAGCTGCAGCTCGAAGAAGCCCGTCTTCAGGGCCTCCTTGAAGAGACATTTGTCGTAGTTGGCCTGGGTCTGCACGATCTGGTGGTTGATGGCGCTGTAACATACGTACGGAGACCTCAGCGTAAGCGAAGGGTGTCACGTCACATCGGGTAAGATATGGGGCAGACCATCACACCCGAGGGTCCCAGATAAAGAGAATCGGTAATCAAAGACGATGGGCAGGTCGGAAACAATAACAGACCAGGCAGCAAGACTAATCATTTTGTCAAGCTGCTGACAGCAGCATGAAACAGACTGATAATGGTTAGGTTCCTAATCTATTCATTCAGCAATCACAAAACCTCATAAGTCACACAAGTCCTAAACAGTCTGGGATGTAGCTTCTTGTCGTACTCGTCCCGCTTAGCCTGGTGACCTACTTGAGGAAGACGCGGTCGTTGAAGCAGCTGGCGCTGCCGGCGCGCAGTGACGCCTTGTTGGCCACCATCTCCTTCACCCACTCCAGCATCGTGTACAGGCGCAGAATGCCTGCGGAAGGGAGAGACACAGGACGTCAGGCGCGTTTAAGTGAAGCTGACAGCACCAAACTCACAGACTTCAGGGAGATCTAGCTCAGCGATACAATCAGGCACAATGACATTCACCGTAACCGTCCAAATCATGATCATCGATACAGCTGCTATCTGCTACATACACTTGGTTACATTCAGTATTTTATCGAAAACGCCCTTGACAACATCATACACCCCATGTTACATTGTTACTTGCACCATTTGCTTCCCTTAACCCATACAGAAGCACAGTAAATGCCCCTGACAAACATTTTACAGCCCATCTCCTACAAAAAAAGATGCGCAATTTACTTATTGCTCTGGGATCTACCATAATTCTCAAAGACACCTATACGCTATACACATACCGGCGTCAGCCATCGACTCGACAAAGTTGGCGTCCTCTACAGAGTCACCGGCGTCGGCCAGCGAGAGACGCATGCCGTCGGCCGAGAACTTGTCGATGGCCTCCTGCAGGGTCAGGAAGTTGCCCGTCGACTTGGACATCTGTGAGGGGGGTGGCAGAGGTCAGTCAGCGGGGCAGACGAACGGCACGAGCGGAAAATATGTGTACGCTGTGTAGATTCAGAGAACCGGCTGAGCGTTGAAAATACCAATTAGCACTCCAGAAAAAAAAATATGACGAAACGCGAGAGACGCCCTCACAAATGAATGAGTGACAAAATTATTGAAATTTGGAAAGTAAATGGGACTGAAGCGCCCATATCTGCTGTCTGATCTTGTCCTTTAGTTGAGCAGCAGGGCCAGGTATCCTTCGGCTCCGATTCCCGACCCAGCATGATATACAAATTAAGCAGCAAATGCTTTCTTTTCAGCCCTACCTTTTCGGAGTTGAGCAGCAGGTGGCCGTTGGCGCGGATGGCGCTGGGCCAGAAGCGCGGCTGGTCAGCCCAGATAGCCGTGTGGTTGTACATGTAGTACGTCAGGTGGTTGGGCACCAGGTCCTTCCCTGGGGGCGGGGTGGGCGGTCAGGGGATTAGACGTTACCAATCATTACGTGATCACGGCGGAGGCATAGTATAGCGACGGTTCGTGCAGACAACAGGATGAAGCTGTAGATACGCAACAAAAATAACACGAAGTAAACCCGATTACGAGTGAAGTGCGCTTACCGAGAACAACGTCGAATCTGCCCTCTGTAAAAGGATGAAGTTTTGGCGACGTACAGGCACAATACGAGTATGCCGCTGACTCTGGTGTTCCATTGTCGAACTCACCTGACACCCGCAGGTCGACCGGGTACCAGAACTGAAACTCGCGCCGCATCTTGTCGAGAAGGTTGCGCGGGATGTCGGTTTTCGGTGGTTTCTGCGTTATGCAGAACACGTAGTCCCATACGTCGGGCGTCAGCTGTTCGGGCCTGCCGGAACGGGGACGGGAGGAGACGGGCGAGTCAGGAGCGTGGTGGTGGCTCCTAACGGTGATCCAAACAGGACGGCCGTCCGGTGTCACAATTCTCACAACGATACACAGATCACGAAACAAACAGTACGGCAGGCAACAATGTCACATCAAAGAGTGAAATTAAAACAATGAACACCCGAGGGCAAAGGAGAACAATAACACAACCACTAACTACCATTAAAAGTTAAAAGAAATAGACAAAAAAACTTTAAAATACCACCATGATCACGGCTTTACGGCCCTACACATCAGTAATCGTCAAAAATATAAGTCAGGGCCAATACCAGAAATGGATAGCAGAACATGCTCACTGCTCAGCTTTCAAGCCACGAACTCCGCTCCAAAAGCACATCTATAAACTGCACTCACCTCACCCTCCGTTTCCGACCATTCCTCGATTTGCTTATGAAGCAAAAGAAAAAGAAGAAAATGTATCTGATGTGTAACGGCATTTAGCAAGGACGAGATTACACTAAGAACTGAATCACTTAGCTGCTGGTTAATAACCCACCAAAATGTCAAAGATTCGCGGCATGAAAGCCAGAGCATCAGCATAGCCAACAGAGTAGAAGCAGAAATAACTAAGTGCCTGCACCTAGCTGCAACTTCAGGGCTTCAGGCTGATTTGATGTCGACGCTGTAGAATCAAACACCAGCCACTATAAAAAGCAGCTATATAAAAGCCAGCTAGGAAACTCGTGTGAATCTAGTTATAAGCTCGTATCAAGTGAAACTGACGGATATAACAAGAGAGGGTGAGTGATCCATCACCAAGATTGATCAGCCTATCCCCTGTCCTGATGATGCCCCTATCCTCTGACCTGATGGCCGGCTTGGGCGCGGAGCCGTCGATGACACCCCCCTGCAGCAGGTGTGCCACCGTGTAGTAGGCCATGTAGATGGTAGAGTCCGATAGAGACTCGATCAGCCAGCGCTCGTCCCATGGCAGGCGGGTTCCTGTTGGGGAGAGAGAGTCAGTGGTGAGTGGTTAGTGGTCAGACGTCATTGGTCAGTGGTCTGACGTCATTGGTCAGTGGTCAGACGTCAGTGGTCAGTGGACGACTCAATCAGCCAGCACTCAGCTCACGGCAGACGGGTCTTGTCGGGGAGGAGGGGTCATCAATGGTTGAATTGTGTTGTTGCGTGTTTTTTTTTTCTCGGGGAAAAGAGGGCGCGAATAATGAGGTTCGAATGCCGGCTAATTCTGAAACAATGTGACGACTAGGGTAATCAAATTGGATACAGCCATACTTCGCCGACATCAGAACCACAATTTGCTGTGCAAAGGTACCCCAATCCCATCTTAACCCTCGCCCTATAGGGGGGGTCGAACGGACCCCCCCCCTGTTTTTCGCGAATAACTCGCGTAAAAAGCGGCCGATCGCGACAAAACTTTCAGTACCCTCGCGTTAATCAATTTTACACCTACCCTGAAAATTTCATGACCCTGACCCTAATGACCTTTGACCTGTGACCTACTTTTCGAGACCATGTTTGGCCGGAATCGCGATTCGGCGTATGTCGGCTCGCATTAGCCGCGCGTTAGCAGTCTTTTTGTGGTTTCAAGCGTTCAAACATGGGATATGATGTTGCTCCCATGCATTAGGGTGGGTGTCAAGGTCACCGGAAGGTCAGGTCAGGTCATTGACCTTTGATGACCTCGGTTCACTTTTTCGAGTTTTACATGTTTCTAGGCTAGTTTTTGGAGCTGAATTCGAATTTAGCAACCATTTGAACATTTACGAAGCAGTTTTGGTGCCTTCGTAACATGTTACGAAGCTGTCAGAGGCTACTACGAATACCCGGCAAAATCCTTACTGGTTGACCTGACCTGACCCGACCTGGCCTTAATGCATGAAGACATCATCAGTGATCATAACTAACATGATATTCGTGATCACCCCGAAAAACCCCGTAGCAGCCACGTTTTACGACGTTCTAACAGGTCCCGATTTTCCCGACTTTTGGGTCATTGACCTGACCTGGAAGGTCAACCGATGACCTAGGACCTTAAAATTGGGTATCATCGGCTTCCTCTCGTCGCGGGCAGCACGCTCGTTTTTTCCGCGAAGCTCTAGCTCGATCAGGGGCGAAACGGCAAGGGGGGTCCAACGGACCCCCCCCCCCCCTTATATGTTCGTGGCTGGAAAAACACCAATACGGGGGAGGGTTAAGTCAAATTAATCGTCTATCGAACTTCTTTTCACCCCGATCATCTCTCCTCCCCCGGGGCGACGCTGCAGGAAGGCCAGGAAGGCCGGTACCCACCGAGTCCGTAGGTGCGTGAGCACGCGTGTTCGTGCAGCCAGTCGAGTGTGGCGGCGAAGTTGCGCCGCGTCTCGTCGTGGTACGTCTCCATCTTCTCCAGACACTCGGCCGTCTTCTTGCGCCACGAGGTCTCGCCGTAGTCCAGGTACCTGACGGACAAAAAGGAACAACTCAGCTATAGAACCTCTGACCCGTAGCAGGAGCACTTACAGAGTACACAACTGGCCGGGCGGGCAAGATTCAGACAAGGACCACATATTTTTGGCCCAATAGTAAGCTACCTCCCAGTAAGTTACGCAGAGTGGCATAGCAGACATACGTTCTTGTCACTTATTTGCTGAGTAATACTTTTTAGCTGATAGCTTGATAGCCAGTAACGCAAATCACCGATGGATTTGGTATTAAGCATCTGCGGCCAAAATCTGCATCTACATAATCATATGTGCTTTGCTCTAGTAATTAAGGCTATCGACTCCCAGTTACGATATTATAGGCCACCGAAGCGAGTCTGCTTTTAGCACCCTTCTTTCACTGCCCCACTCACCACTGGTCGCAGAGCGCCACCACACACTCGTCTCCAGAACGGGAGATGATCAGCTTCTCGGGCTCCTGGTAGATGACGGCCTGGCCGCTCTCCACCAGTTCCTTCTGGATCGGCTTCTTCACGTCCTGTACCTTCTTGCCCTTGTGGGCGGGCACCAGCATCACCTGGCGACGGAGGCGAGGCCGTCAGATGGCGAGGCAGATATCCAGCCACCGAACATATCCAGCACAGGTATATTCAGTGAATGGTGAAAAACGATAGCAGAAACGGCCACAAAAATAGGCATGAAAAATAAGCATCCCGACGTGAGGCGATTCTCCGGAATGCGTAAGACGAGGTGTTCGTAATACGGATATTAGTAGACGGGGACAACGTCCAACTCAACTCAAGACAGGGACGAAGGTTCGATTACTAGCATATGTGCGTTGCAACACGTTCAGAACGCCATTGCAGAATCATCATGAATGAGTAAGAAATGGATGCAGCAATAAACAAGCCCACATGCGCCCCAAAGCTTCGAAGCTCTGGCTCCTTATTTTTTGCCTTTGCACGGCAACTGAGCTGCTTCCACATTCCAACGCCCTAATTCGACGGCTTATCGAGTGCAAAACAACCTTACCCACCCTCATGACTCACCCCCTCGTAGAATCCCTTCAGGTAGACCTGCTCCTTGGCCTCCGCCAGCTTCTCCTTATCGTTCTGGCTCTGCACCTTGAGCGCGTCACAGGCGGTGACGGCACTAAGCGGACCCAGGCCGGGCACCTCGATAATCGGCACCGGCTCGAACGGCAGCACCATCTCGTCCGTGACGCCGTACTTCTGGCGGAGCGGGGCCTTGTTCTTCAGGTCCCGCAGCGCGGCCAGGTCGTCGGGCGCGTCGGATGGTACGGAGGTCACCACACCCGTACCTGGGGCGGTCACAGGGGATGGCGCGTTATCTATCTGATGGGGTTTAAGAAATCAATTGAGACAGTTTGTGCTGGAGATGCACAGTGATTGCGCATTGGTTCACTTCGTAATTCAACAGCTGAAACCGATGCAGAAGCCCACAAGTGGAGCACTATTCAATAACTAGCCTGCTCTGCATGATTCTAAAACTTAACAAACGGCTCAGTCACTGACCCATGACATTATCCCAAGTTGCTCAAAACTATCCCCTTCTATTCTGTCACCATCGTTTTCCCCGACTTCACCCTTCGCCCGTGTTGTCACCCCCACTCACCCTTGTCTTCCTTGATGGTCAGCATGGGCAGTGTGTAGATGGTATCGTATGAGGTGAGTGGCGCCCGCAGCGGCAGACCCATGATGTCCTGACCAGTCAGCTCGGCCAGCACGGGGACCTCGCCCTCGGACGGAGTCAGTCCCTGGTAGGACATGTTGCGCGCCGCCCGCCTCGTGCACACAAACACCTGCGCATAGAGAGAAAACGATAAGGTGATTTCACTGAATTCGTCAAGTGAATTCGTCACCAGCACAATTCGTCAAGGGAGTAAGTGATTTAGCATTTGAGCTATCTGTCTGGCTAGCTGGTGATCTATCTACATAAATCTATCTATGTAGCTGGCAAGTGAGCTAACTTTCGTCGGTGAGCTAACCAAACCAAATCGGGTTAGCTACACCGATTTGGTGTAGCTAACCAAATCGGGAAAGGTAGGTCCTGATACAAACAAGTTAACACCGCAGAACGTCGTTACAAATTTCCTTTCAATACCAACGACAGAGCCCATATCGGTAGCCTAGACTGTACAGTGTCACCTACCTCGCCGTTGCTAGTCTCGAAAGCGATGTACTTCATATCGGGCCGCACCCAGCAGTTGGTCTGGCCGTACATGGTCTCCGGTCGGAGAGTGGCCGCCACCAGGAATACCGGTTTGTTCCCGGCCGCCCTGTCAGAGGGAGTACCACGGTCATCACACTGGTATGCTCAAACGTATCGAGGCAAGATATCGACGCAAGACAGATAGTGAGTACTCTAAACATTCACAAGAAAATAAAATACATACACTGAACACGTCGAGGCCAGTTTTGGCGAGACTAACCGAAAAAAAAAACAAAGGCACCAGCCGACACAGTCATGACGATGCCCTGATCTACCGCATTTTAGATCTGCCCGAAGTTCGAGCGTGCGCCGTGCGGCATCTTACTTGAGCGCGGCCGGCACCGTCTTGGCCCTCATCTTGATGAGCGTGTACTCCTGGGGGCCGACTCCCTCGCCCGAGCTGCGGTCGTGGTCCATGCAGGGCTGCGCGTCCCTCGGCGAGTAGATGGTGTACCGTTTGCCGAACTCCACCTTTCCCAGCTGGCGGAGTCGGAGGAACTGCCACCGCACGAAGGAGTCGTAGTAGGGGTTGGCGTCGGTGGTGATGAAGCTGCGCCGCCAGTCCACCTGTCGGCAGGGTTGGAGAGCGCAGTCAGTGACGGATTTAGTGACGGCACGCAGTGGCATTGTCCAATGCCAGGAAACGGCGCCAGAGTCCAGCGCCGCGGTTCAGCACCGAGATTCAGTGGCGGGGCTCAGCGGTTGAGCGCCGGGCTACCTTCCTTGCCTTTCCTTTGCATCCGCAATTCCATTATTTCTTCCGTTTATCAGACCCCACTCTTTTTCATCCCACCAACACCACCATATCCTCTCCAAGTTTCCGCCCTCGGCACGTCCATCCCTCCATCGGGAGCAGCTCCATTTCGGCCATCAGCAATTCTTCCCCTCATTCACCAGCAGTTCCTCTCCTCTCCCGGCTCTCCCTCTCCCGCAGCCAGCCGTTCCCGTCCCCCTCCCGTCAGACTCTGAAGCCGCTGCCGCTCACCCTCAGTCCGAGGCGGAGCAGATCCTGCTGCGTCAGCGGAGGGAAGTAGCGCAGCCAGTGGTCGGCGTCGGCAAACTTCTTGATCTCGTCATCGGGAAGCCCAAGACTCTGCATGATCTGCCACTGGTACTTGCAGCCGCCGGCCTTCGCCGCTGCTTTGCTCTGGGGATGGACGCAGACATCAGGTCAGGCAATAGGATATAACCCGGCAGTTGCTGGGGTATTTCGCCCCCCCCCCCCCACCGTTTGCTGGGGGGGGGGCGTTAAACGCCCCCAGCCGATAACTCGAGAACCAATAGGCGCAGCGAAACGCACGAGGCGGCAAACGAAAGAACGCGACGAAACGCTTCAGATGAGTACTTTAAAGTTGAATTTTGAGGTCACAGGTCGGGTCAAGGTCAGGTCAAATACCTGAAATCGGGCTTTCAGTAGCATGGACTTCAGGACTTTGCAATGTGCGCCTCTCGTCATAAACTCTGTCAAAACAGTGCATAGTCCATCATATAAGGTCTACAAGAGTGTCAGCTCCATGTAGGGGTCAGTCAAGCATAGGTCAGGGTCAAGGTCAGGTCAACCGGGTAGGAACATATCCCCGAAAATCAAAACTGATATTCGCAGCCTGTGACACATGTTTTATGGGTAATTTGGGGCGTAGAACACGATGGTGACATTCATTTTGTCATATGTGTATTGTGTACGTGTTTGGCTCAAAAAGTTCAATTTAAGAAATGCATGTATCATGGTCGTGAAGAAGTCACAAGAAATTGCCAAGATTCAGTTCAAGATTTTGGAAAATGCGGAACGATAATCAATAATCGAAGATAGCCATTTGATTGTTCAAGATATTGGCAGTCTAATGGCGTTTACGGCATGTCTGTATGTCTATTTTGTGATTTTATATGATTTTTTGAACATATGCCGTTTTTGGTCGAAAACTCAGAAATCATGACGTCACTAAAACCTCGATATCTCAAAAAATTTCCGACCGATTTTTTGAAACTTTGCCACAATAAACTTCAATCAATTCCCTACAGGTACCCAAAATTTGGCGCGCCTTTATGCTATGGCCCGGCGAAAAAAGTGGGGGCGTTTAACGCCCCCCCCCCCCCAGCAACTCGCGGGTTAAATCCAGGGCTGCTGAGTTCAGGTAGTGAGGCATGGGCGAAAAGAGTGAATGCATCGGGCATTAGTTCGTGAAACTGGGCTTACTGGGTATCGAGTGCACACTTAGCACACCATTGATTTCAGTAGCAGCAGTGAAAAACGCTCAAACATTGAAGGTAAGGAAATGTTATGATGTTGCTCCATCCAGCTCGCATTTCGATCCCTGAATACACTCATCCTAAACTGAAACTTAGACAGGTCATATCCTCTATGAGCAGACCGTGGCCACCTTCTGGTGGGTATGCACTCTCAGTGTCTGTATCTACCTTTTTCCCCTTGGCCTTGTCCTTGATGATGGGCTCGCCACTGTCCTGCTGCTGGGTCTCATCGTCCCGGTTCTCCTCGGCCGGGAAGGTCGGCGGACAGCCGTACGTCTCGATTTCGCGGCGCAGCTTGTCGGCGCACGCCTTGATCGGCATACCGGTGCAGTGGAAGCCGAACGGGAACAGGCACTGTTTGCCCTGCAGGCGCTGGTAGCCGACTGCAAACTGGAAGTGGGAGCAGACATAGGCCACATGGTGAGAAAACAAACACTACAAAAAAAAAAATCCAGCACACTTGCACAGACATCACTGAAGTCAAAGATGTGTCTTTTTATGAACCAGCATAACGCCTTTTGGGGCGACTAACGGAGCGAGCGAGAGGGTGAGCCTTGCACGTGCGAAATTTCGAGGGGGTACCTCCAGCTGACTTGTGCACGGCACCTTACTAACCGGTCTCTAGCAATGTGCCAAATTTGAGCACAATCGGCCCAGCCGTTCTCGAGATCTGGAAGCGGCACCCTGCACGTGCGCACGTGCAAAATGGGTCCCAACTGACCTGTGCACGGCACCCTACTAACTGGTCCCTAACCGTGTACCGAATTTGAGCGCCATCGGTCAAGCCGTTCTCGAGATCTGGAAACGATCCCTGCACGTGCGCACGTGCAGCAGCACCCCAACTCTGGCACATAGATATGCAGTGCCTAGTGGGTGCCTACCTACATGCCAACTTTCAGCGCAATCGGCCAAGTAGTTACCGAGATATTGCAACAATTACAAAACTGACACCCCTTCGTTTTGCACGTGGCAAGTGCATAAGGGGTCACCCACATGCATCGGGAATAGTCCAATACTTGGTAGAAGGAATGAAGCTACCCTACAAAAATTACCGCATGTAAATCGGTCAAGTGGTTGCTGAGATATAAGCGTCGCAGAATCGTGACCACGGCCGGCCGGCCGCTGCCGGCCGCTCATACTCAGAAATTTCCGTTATTCTACGGAAGACTCCGCTCGCTTCGCTCGCTCCGTAATAATGCGAATATAATAGTAAGCCATCATGCTTTTTGCCAATATGGCAGCTGCAGCTCTCCTATCCCACAAATAACTAATATCATTGCAACAAGTAGTAAATGTAGAATTGAGCAAACAGCCTTTCTAGTGGTTGATAGCATAGAGCATTCCAATCTAGCTTAAAGATCAATCCTGTATACTCAACAGTCACCATTCACAGCGCTAAAGCAAGCAGCTAGCAATACATACACCAGTATAACGCCTTTGGGGCGAGTAACGGAGCGAGCGAGAGGGTGCGCCTTGCACGTGCGAAATTTCGAGGGGGTACCTCCAACTGACTTGTGCACGGCACCCTACTAACTGGTCTCTAGCGATGTGCCAAATTTGAGCACAATTGGCCCAGCCGTTCTCGAGATCTGGAAGCGGCACCCTGCACGTGCGCACGTGCAAAATGGGTCCCAACTGACTTGTGCACGGCACCCTACTAACTGGTCCCTAACCGTGTACCAAATTTGAGCGCCATCGGTCCAGCCGTTCTCGAGATCTGGAAACGACCCCTGCACGTGCGCACGTGCAGCAGCACCCCAACTTTGGCACATGGATATGCAGTGCCTAGTGGGTGCCTACCTACATGCCAACTTTCAGCGCAATCGGCCAAGTAGTTACCGAGATATTGCAACAATTACAAAAGTGACACCTCTTCGTTTTGCACGTGGCACGTGCATAAGGGGTCACCCACATGCATCGGGAATAGTCCAATACTTGGTAGAAGGAATGAAGCTACCCTACAAAAATTACCGCATGTAAATCGGTCAAGTGGTTGCTGAGATATAAGCCTCGCAAAAGCGTCCGCACGGCCGGCCGGCCGGCCGGCCGGCCGCTCATACTCAGAAATTTCCGTTATTCTACGTAAGACTCCGCTCGCTTCGCTCGCTCCGTAACAACACAGCAATGTGATATCATCAATTCAGTGCTGGAAATGAGGCCGCTTTCTGGTCCCGGCGTTTTATTCTCCTCGCAGGTTAATCCCGTCCAGCGTTTAGCCTTTCGGGACCCACTCAGGGTCGCGGTTGTTTTCGCCGCTCGCCCTAGTCGAGATGCAAAGTTAATAGTCACACGAAGCTTATTTAGGGCCAGCCAAACCAGTCTAGTCTGGAGTTACTGTTAAATGTATGCATATAGATGAAAGTAAAAGGTTTTGTAGAATCGATTTATTTCGAAGTCGTATATTCAGAGGCCCCAAATAAACTTCGTGCGACTATCAACTTTGCATCTCGAATGGACCGAGCGGCGAAAACAACCGCGGCTCTGAGAGGGTCCCGAAAGGCTAAGCGCTAGACGGGGCTAACTCACCCGGAGAATAAAACGCCGGGACCAGAAAGCAGCCTCATTTCCAGCACTGATCATCATCGTTATTATTTAGTCTGAGCATCAGTGAAAGGGATTGTACTTACCTCGCATTTAGTAAGGCTAAACGTATGTCCCAAATGCAGTCTTCCATTCATGTACGGATATGGAAAAGTGACAAAATATTTCTCGCCTTTTCCTGATTTTGATGATTCTGGGGCATTTTCTTCAAAAACCTTGTCTCGTGACCATTTTTCTTGCATGTCACGTTCGATCTCCTTTAGGTAATCGACCTTGAAGGTACCCTTCCTTTCCATTTTTATATCACCCATTTTGGTGCTGGGAACAAATCTGAGAACAACAAAAAAAAAAAAATTATGACAAGTACACACTAACACAAGACAAAAGCAATCATTGCTAAATAAAAATCCTGAAATTTTGAGACGGCAGCAGCACAAATTACAAAACAGAATAGGCTTAGGCAGAGACACTTCAGGGAACTACTGAGTACTCATACTCATAGCTCAACATGCTGAGCTCAACACACAAGAAGTTGAGTAGGCCCTACTACATAGATATGGCAGCAGGGGCGACGTCTGCTAAGAGAATACCGAATTAAGTGCCAGGACCAGAAGCAAGCCACAATTTCGATGTCGACAGGCTGAGTCCGGTTTTGATAGAGACTTAGAACAGGGCCCTGTTTCACCGGTGATAGCAGCACGCATTGCGTGAGCTGACATAATGTGATGACGTCACACTAATGATGTTTCGTGTAATCCATGAGCTTTTCCATAGCTGCGTTTGGAACAGAGTTGCTGTCTTGTTGATTGTGTTTGATAAATTTGTTTGATCACACGGCCATGAAGATGTTGGCAGCAATATTTGATGACATCACACAGATTGACGATGTCATGGTTTGTTGCTGTTTCCATGGAAACCCAATTTGACACGTGTAATTAGCAGCGTGCTGCTATCAGGGGCGTTCCACGACAAATCGACAAGTGCCCTGCACCCTCATATTTTATTTTTTGCTTAAAATTGGTCTAATGGGTTGTGATGGGCAGGGAAGCCAGCTGTGGCAAGGATTTTTTTCTTCGAACAACGGTTTCCGAGATAATAGCCCCGAGCAATTCCTGGAGGTCGCGCTGCAGCCCTATGTTTGGCGGCCTATAACTCAGAAACTATTGGTTTTTCTATGATAAAAACTTTATATGGTTCAACTCACAATCAACCAACAAACATTTTGGCTATCCCGAATTTTCAATTTTTGAAAATGTTGATCACGTGACCTTTTGACCTATTTTTCGAAGAGTGACCTTGATATTTTCCCCACTGAAAGTTGCAATTTTGTCTAATGACGATTAAAGCCTTATCAATTATCATTCATATGCGATAATAAAAAAGTGGTTATCGCCCTGCGTTGACCTCAGGTCAGGTCATTTCTGTTCAAAATTACGAGCGGGAGCGTCAGCGAGATCTCGAGAACAAAGCAAGATAGCGACAAGCGGTAAATGGTACAGGGTACACACGGATAAGGTCTATAATGTTTACTGAGGTCATTTTCAGGTCAGGTCAAAGATGACATCACAGGAGCAAAAAGGAAGTCAAAATAGCGGCACTACATATATATGAAGTTTTTCTCGAATAACTTTCAAGGTATCCCAGCTAGGAACAAACTAATAGCACCATCGTGATCCTCTCGTCGATCCACATCAAAACATATGGATGTTGACCTCGAAAGGTCGAAAGGTCAAAAGTTGACCTTAGGTCACGTGACCAAGGTCAACGCAGGGCAATAACCGCTTTTTTATTATCGCATATGAATGACAATTGATAAGGCTTTAATCATCATTCGACAAAATTGCAACTTTGAGTGGGGAAAATATCAAGGTCACTCTTCAAAAAATAGGTCAAAAGGTCACATGATCAACATTTTCAAAAATTGAAAATCCGAGATAGCCAGAATGTTTGTTGGTTGATTGTGAGTAGAACCATATAAAGTTTTATCGTAGAAAAACCAGCAGTTTCTGAGTTATAGGCCGCCAAACATAGGGCTGCAGCGCGACCTCGATGCTCACCATAGATAGTAGATAGGAAAGAGGCATAGGGAGGGACGCCGGTGAAAACAGGGCGCCGGAGGGCATATTAGTCACGTGACATTTGGAGCTTCTCCCCCCTCCAATGGCCTTCAAGATGCTAAATGTCACGTGTGAATTTCACGAACCTTGATCAAATCGCCCCAGGCGCCCTGTTTTCACCGTCGTCCATTGGGAGCGGATGCTCATAGGATGCTGCCTCTTCTCAATGTCATATGACGGTCATATCTGTTCTTGAAAGCGTTGATGCTTGGAATCAGTACCACATGTTCAGGCAGTTGGTTCCACTGGTCCACAACTCTTGAGGAAAAATCTCCATGAATTGCTCGAGGCTATATTTTTTTATTTTTTTTTATAAATTTAGTCCGAACCTTTTGATAGGAAGGATTCACAAGGACAGAGCCACCGCTAAGCGAAGCTTGTTGCGGTGACCCTGCCCTCTACCCTCCGATCGCGCAATTCCGGTTCTATGGCAGAATTTAGAGTCCAAAGTTTAACGTGCGCACATAGCCGCGCACGGCCGGTCCCCTCACTGACTTCGCCTGGCTACGGCCTGCCACCAACCGCAACCATACCTGTCAGGAGGCCCATAAATGTCAAGCGCCCGTCGCGCTTCGAACCCGGACTGTCGTAACCGGGAACGCGTGCTCTCACCACGCGGAGTCCAACGCTCTACCAACTGAGCTACGGGACCGGCATATTTTATTCTTCATTGAAAACTGGTTTAAGGGGTTGTGATGGGCGGGGAAGCCAGCTGTGGCAATCTCGGAAACCGTTGTTCTAAGAATAAAATCCTTGCCACAGCTGGCTTCCCCGCCCATCACAACCCCTTAAACCAGTTTTCAATGAAGAATAAAATATGAGGGTGCAAATTTAATTTTTTATTTGTTGATTTGTCGTGGAACGCCCCTGCTGCTATCACCAGTAAAACAGGGCCCAGGCAAAAATTCCTAACAGTTTCAGACCAGTCCCACGCACAAGGGGGAAAAGCTCAAAAAATTGAGCGCTCAAAAAATTGAGCGGGCCCCATTATGAAGGAATAGGCGAAACGATGGTATTTTACAATGCCTTTAGCGTCACACTACGGCAAATATCGTATCCAAATAAGGTATCAAATGGCAAGAGAGAGCAACAAGGTTTCTTCTCGAACACTCGCCGTGATAATTTATATCGGTGTTTTTGGAAAGAAAATGCCCTAAAGACGCTCAACTTTTTGAGCGCCACTTGTCGTTCGGGACCGCGATACTCAATAAATTGAGCGCCACGACAGACGACAGTCAGCTGGCGCTCAAAAAATTGAGTGCCGGCCAGCATCTACACTCAATTTTTTGAGCGTTCTCCGTGACAGGTGAAGCCGGTACTGGCTGCCATTTTTGATGTTATGTTCGTTGAAATACGTTAAACTGAGTTGAAACAGAAATGCAGGAAGTTGAATGCTACGTAGTACCTAAACTTTTCACAAACCCATGGCATCATGTCACATTTTCCGCTAGTAGTTTTATCGGTCTGTCGGATTCGGCACACCTCAAATAATTGTATAAGGCTTGAATAATCCGTATGAATACTGTAATTGATATTCTCTGACTGTACTGGGAGAAGGGAATAGAATACAGAGATATCCACCCACCCTTGAATATTGGAGAATTATAGCAGGAAAAACTGTATTGCCACGGTTACAACTTACAAGGCCATCGGCCGCAAACAAACAAGAATACTATACAATGTGGGTTAGATTCACAAACATCATCAAGTGTGGAACACAGAGACGAGCAAAACAACATCACATTATCGCATGCCAGCCCGACCACATTGGAACCGGGTCCGGGTGACCTGCGACCGGAACCTGCGTCTTGCCAGCATACATCACAAAAGCAGGAGGCAGTGTCGTACTGCTTTGATCCAAAATATGCCATATAACAAATGATATAAACGACCTAAGCTCGGACTAAGCTTTTCATTATCAAATCCTTAACATGTAAAAGACGAATGGAAACATCGAGTCTCAGACCAGCAGTAGCAACGATCACAGTAGCAACATCACAAAGAACACGCGTCATTATCAGACAGCCGTTTTGTTATCGGGCTACAGGCGGCGACGGCGTGGTTGCAGACCAGCTGCGAGGTAGCGGCGTGCGGGCAAAAGACGCGGGCACACCTCCATGTGGCCGTGCGGACAGTGCGCGGTCGGCGTCGCATAGTGGGCGGCATCGGGCTGTCCCGGGCCGTCGAAGCCGCACAGGTTGTCGGCGCATGTGGGCGCGCGCGGTCACCACGGCCAGCTGCTCACCGCCAGCACAGACTGCGCAGCGTCGCCGCTCCGCCGGCCAGAACACGCAGACAACCCTTCTTGCAGTCGCACAATACGTCGCCAAACTCATTCACCTGCTCCACCATGTTGTTGATGTCACCGAGTCGTTCGAGTTGTGGCTCGTGCCGTCGAGCATGACCTGCCCGATCGGACACGGGTCAGCGGCTTCTGCTCCAGCGAAGTCTTCATCTTAGTGACGTCTTGCTGATCTCCACATAGGCTGAGCAGATGACCTTACCCACAGAGACGGCCGACGTCCTCGCCAGCGACCGCTTGGTTGTGCAGACCTGCCAGAAAAAGAAAAGCTGTTTGGTGATCTCAAACGATTTTTTTCTTTATGCAGTGGAACAAAACGGAAAATATGTCATACAACAGGAACTAAAAAAAAAGATGCAGCCTAGGTCGTCTAAGAAATGGGTGCAACATTGATAAAATTCTTCATTGAATGAATTCTGCAAATGCTTTTGATAAAATGTGTGGTGATTATAAGGAGACCACTTTACTATAAAATTGCTCAGGATTCCCTATCTGGACCTGTCAAAAAAATCCTGACTGCACACCAACAATGAGCATTAAATCCAAAACCTCTAACAGGTACCTAGGGATAATTAAATTCTGATTCAGGAAAATATTTCACATCATACAAATAAAAACCTTTACTATATTGAAACTGAAAATGTGATGCTGATCCAGTGACCTAAGGGTCTCAAAGTATAACAATGAATTAATCGATTATAAATTTGGTGGTGACTGCCGACTGGCGTCTGGCGGCCTAGACCTTGAGGCTTGAAAGTGGCCTTCCTTTTCCGTTGACTCCGATCCTCCAGATGGAAATGATATAAAGGATCATTTTTATCTTATTTCATATGAGCGAGCCAGTCAGCAAAGTGGCTATCCTGTTTCAGCATTCACCCACACAATAGTTGACTGTCAGTCTGTCCAGCTGTCAGTGTTGTGAAGTAATGAAGGAGTTGAGTTTTGTTGATTATAAATTGTGATGTTATGCAAAGGACTGGAAAATGAATGTGAAAACTATGGAAACATATTGGCAGAGTATTGTCACTTACTATCAGGACATATGGATAGAGAATACATTCAAATTAATAAGAAATGCCAAATATCAAGCCTATCAAGGTACTCAATCACTGATAGCAGTGGACTATCATATGTTTTAATGTCAATTATATGAAAGTTAAGACTGAAACTACCTTTTACCTCATCATAACTAATGAAAAATTGTGTGACGAAAACATTCACAGCCTCTTTGAAGCACTTAGACCACTAAAAAACAAAAATTTTCACGTAAATATGTTGTGTCTCCTTCCTTCAAAACATCATATCGGATGGCGCCACTTTCGTCGACAGTTACTTATCTGCACGCAAATCGAGGAAAACGTGAATTGATTGACGTTTACGTGTTTCCAAATTTAAAATCACAGCATATTCAAACTTTTCAGTGTACCTTTTAACATCTAAGTACAACTAAAACGATAAAAACTTACCCTCAACACAAGGACGACGACAACCACGCGACCGGAGACGTCGCGACGAAATAAACAAACGGCGCCGCCAAATGAAAAATATTCTCCGATATGGGTAATGTGAAATTGAATCGCAATCATTTTGGGTAGTATGAAAAATGCTCTTTCCAACAGAACCCTAGTAAAAAACGTGAATGGACAAAAAATAACTTTTATTTCGACATAAATATTGGCCTGTTTTTAAGTCATCCTGGTATGCCGTAAGATTTCGACCTATAAATTGGTGTTCCCCCAATCATTGAAGCTTGAGCAGTGAAAAATATGAAAGCCTAATCTGTTTTGCATCATTAGTGATTCTCCTAGGGTGTTGCCATTTCTCCCTAGGTGTTGCGAGTTGCTTTTGCAAAACGTGTTCCTGAAACGGCTCAATTTTTTGAGCCCTCAGCATTACGCCTATGGGAGCCTCTGACGTCACACGCTCAATATTTTGAGCGCTCAATAATTTGAGCTTTTCCCCCTTGTGCGTGGGACTGAGACAGCTAACAGCTGCATAAGAATTCAAACAGCTGTGTAAATTAGGGCAAAATTTTTGGATCTTGGGACTATTTGATTCTGGAAGTCGAAGTCAAGTGGAGACCAGTGACCACGCATCGCCAGCGAACCCAACACAGCACAACTCTGCTTCCCCGCTAGGCGCCAGCCACGGACCACATCAGACCACATAAAAAAAATGACTACCACGGCTACCCACACTTCTACCCAAAATAATGAGTTATCGGAACATACCAGTAATAATAGACATTAAAAATGATACGGCAGTCGGCAACCCAGCACACGCTCACCACCATCACACACAGCGCGCGGCAGGATCGAATGCGCCGTTTCCGCCGTTTTCACACCACATCCGTCTAAGTCCGACGCAATCGTCTGCCAGAATCCAAATAAATGACGTCAGAAGAACAATTTGTGTGCGCTTCTCTTTGGAACTGGAGCCTGGGGGACATGATATCTTCTTGTTCAAAACTCGTTTTTTGCTTATTTTTTCTCACATTTCAAATGTCAAATATCTGTCGAAATGAGCTTGACTGCCACGACCTAGCAATGCACATTGTGATTTGCATAAGAATGAGTCATAAGTAGTTTTCTATTGCCTTGCATAAAACCAAGGCCAAACCAAGGCAAGTCATAATTCAAGTCATATTCACGGATCTTATTCTTGCATCATGATAATGACAGAGGAAAATGACGACATTTACGCGCGACATTACGGAAGAAATAGTAGCACATTCAAGTGTGCTTATATCATTATATAAATGGACAAAAACGAATAAGAGCTTGGATGATCAGGAAAGCTTATGGCCTGCATTCCCATCTACATCCATCACTACGCATGAGCAATGAGCATAATATGCAGGCATATGCAGCAGTTACGTCATATTTTTAGAGATTCGCACATGATCAATTATGAAATACACCACTTGTACACCACCCCTTGACACCACCCATTGTAGAGTTCAGTGACACCACCAGATAAACAAGACCCTTGGAGATTGCGGAGGAGATTGGGGCGGTTTAGAGCGGTTGTCTTTGTTTTCCGGGCTACGGAACCTGCCGGAATTTCGATCGACCCCATCGTCAATCGGTGATAGGGCCCCTATCACCGAAAGAGGCCGTGCGAGGACTTGGTTGCCAGGTTGAGGACGGGTCTGACCAAGGCAGGTCTGACGATGCCTACGCCAACCTCCTCGACCGAGACGACTGGCCACGGTTCGTCGGCTAGACGAAAGCGTCGTGCGGGTGTCGACGCCGCCGCCGTCCCGCCGGCCTTGGTCCAGCCCAAGGCTATATAAACCAGGTAGAACGCTCCCGACGAAAAAGTGGTGACAAGCGATAATTAGTAGCCGCGACCCTCTTTTGTTCAAAACTATATCCGCAAGCAGCATTTACAGGCTAGCGGAAATCGACCAATCGGCGTTCGGCAATACTCAACGCTGATTGGCCCGATGCTCGTGACGAAATTGCGGGGGACTGCAGCTATTCCCCTATGGCGTTTAATAGACTTACGGCTTTTGAAGGGGATTTGTACCAGTTTTTGTTGGGTTTGAGGCCATTTTTGAGCTTGGATATTCTTTCTGTGACTTTTGACTGTGTAATAACGACATTTAATCATAACATTTCTATATACTACCGGTGTCACATCGACCAAAAAGACCGTAAGTACATGGGATAGACGGACCACTGCTGATGGGGCCACACATGCCGGCGTGTGGTCATCGGAGGCCCATGAGGGCTCGACATAGGCCCTTCATGGGTCGGTATAGGCCCGGTGGGTCCAGTGCAAGCCTATCAGGGGCCGGTGCTGACCCAACAGGGCCCAGTGACATATAATGTAAGGCCGTCTAGGGACGTTGAGGGCTCATGGGGGCCATATAGGACCAATAGGGACCACATAAGCCAATCAGGGGCCATTTAGGCCAATAAAGGCACTTCAAGGGACTTGAAAAGGTCATTCAAGAGCTGTGGTGGGCCCATGAGAGGACGGCACCGGTCCAGCAGGTGCAGTCAGGGGATGTTGTACGGGTTTCTCAGTGGCCCATTTGGGCATATCAGTGACCAATTTAGACCCAGCAGTGGGCTTTGTAGACCTATCAGGGGCTGGTGATGGTTCATCAGGGGCCAGCGTTAGTCCATCGGGGCACGGCATATGCCCATCAGAGGTAATTGCGAGCCCACGCTGAACAATGCTGGCCCTTCAACGGCCCCATGGATCTACATTGACCCATGGGCCATGATGTGTCATGTATGCCCCTATGACAGGCCTACTCAGACCCCTGATGGACGTTCCCGGCCTCTGATGACCCTATGCTGAATGCTGATGGGGCTCTAAGAGTCTCCAATAACCCTTCGTCACCCCATTATTACCATACGCTGGCATTAGGGACCCCACATCAGCCGCAGGGCAGTCCGTACCATGACAGCATGTCTTTTCGGCCGATATTTCATCGGTAATATTTATCAAAATCATGATTTTATGGTGCCATTATATAGGTAACAGTCATAAGAAATATATTTCAACTCGAAAACAGCTCGAAACAGCATATGATTTTAAAGAAACCCCTCCGAAATCCAAAAGCCTATTCGGGTCCATAGAGAATAACTGCGGTCCCCCGCAATTTCGTCACGAGCGTCGGACCAATCAGCGTCGAGTACCGCCGAGCGCTGATTGGTGAATTTTCCGCTAGCGTGTAAGTACTGCTCACGGAACAAGAGTTCGTCGACAATCCTCCACAAACGTCTGTCACCATTTTTCATAATGCTTAACAGCCGGAGCGTACCCCCCTGGTCCAGCCTGTCCCTAGCTCGACTACCGGCGTCGGCTGCTCGACTCCCGGGAGCCCGGAGGTGGATTTCTTTTTGGATTTCGTGGCCAGCAGCTCGGATGAGGACAGCGATCTTTGCTCGCTGTTGAACGCAAGGCTGAACGGCTCCTCTGCCTCCGCTGACGCCGCCGGGCGCCGGGCCTACACGGATGAGGAGGAGCACACCCTGGCTCGGCACGTGCTGCAGCTGCGGCGGAGCGGCGCCCGGCTCGGCGGCCGGCACGCCTGGCAGTGTCTGGAGCGGCGCCGGCTGCTGCCCGGCCGCAGCTGGCAGTCGATGAAGCAGCACTGGCGCAGCAGCATGATGCCGCGACTGTTCCCCGAACAGCCGCGGCACCGGCTGGGTGGGAAGGGCCGGCCGCCGTACCGCCGCTTCACCCGCGCGGAGGACGAGGCCATTCTGCGCTACCTGGAGGCCGAGGAGCCGTGCCGCGCGCTCCGGGTCGGCGGCCGCCGGCTCTGGCAAGACATGGCCCTTCAGCTCGGTGGCCGCACGTGGCAAAGCCTCAAAGAGCGCTTCCTGAAGCGGGTGGCGCCCAACCTGAGCCGGTTCAGTGAGGTGTCGCCGGCGCTTCTGTCTGCCCTCCAGTCGTGCACGTCTTACCTGGTGTTGGATATGGACGTGGAGAGTCGCTAGGTCTACCATCGCCGGAGGACGACGATAACGCAGTCACGCAGTAACCCAGGCTGTGGCAAAGAGTTTGTTGATACAGATAGTTTGTTGTTGATGCAGAATGTCTTTTTTCTTCTGTTCTTCTAATCACTAGCTCAGATGCACGAATAAAAAGTAGCGTTTGTTCTGATTGTTTTCATATCTTCGATAATTCCGATCGGCAGATTTCGCTTGCGCCGAATTTCAGCATCATGGCATGTCAACAACTCCCATTAACTTTCGCTGTTAAGAAAATATAGATAGTGTAAGCTGAACACGTGAGGCTACAGCATTTCCTTTCAATCTCAGCATTCATATTCAAACGCATCACCATTCAAATACATGACCTAACCTAACCAAACTTATTCCTGCTGTAGGAAGGGACCATGTTGTGCAGCTACTGACTTCCCAATAGGCAATAACCGGCCGATGAAGTTTTGGGGCCTTGGGCCGATGAAAATGACGCCAAAAAGCTGCGAGTTATAGCACCTCTTGCACCTTGCGGACTGACTCCCCGACTGTCATTGACGGGCGCCCTCGAGCTGGTACCTCTTGGAGTCGCTGGATGGCGCCCTCCACTGCCACTAGAGTGGACGGCAGCCGGCACCCTCAGCCGTTGCTATACGGCGCCCTTGATGGTCGCTGGACGGCGCCCTCGATAATTAGCGCCCTGAGGGTCGCGAATGGAATTACTTCAGGCTGTCGCTGGATGGTGCCCCTGCGATCGCCAGACATTAACGTTCTCTGTACACTCTACACTGGGTAGCGTCCGTTAGCGTCCCTTTTAGAGACCCTTTTAGCGTCCCTTTAACGGTCTCTATGTAGTCATTGGATATCGTCCTCTACATATACGGTCGCTGAACGGCGCCCTCGAGAATTAGCGTCCTTTAGGGCCGCTGAACGACGCCCTCGGTGGTGTATGGACGGTGCCCTCGACTGTCTGTATATACGGCGCCCTCGGCGTTTTCTGGACGGCGCCCTCGACTGTTTTGTACGGCGCCCTCCACTGCCGCTAGACGGCGCCGGCCACTGCCGCTGGACGGCGTCTTTTTGTCCTGACGCCGAGCAGCTCGATCACAGTTCCCGGTAGTGTCAGTAATGGATAGTGACCGACCGAGCCATATCGAGCTGGCAACAACAAAGGTGCGGACGTAGCCGACAATGGCTGCTCGATCTGAGGAATATTGCTTCGCATTGCGGACGTTACCGCCTACCTCTGTGTATGAGAGCGTGCGGTGGTTCTCGGAATGTGTCCTTCAGTGGCGTCCGCATTCAGATGACGGTGGCAATCGGCATAGTTGCCGTTCTGCCAAATGGCAAATAATTAGGTCATAGCTAACATCGGCTTGGGGGGAATCGCAAACTCGCGAATGGCAATCAATGCTCCCGCCCCTCGTCCTGAAATCAAATCAAATTCCTTTACTGATCATGCTGACCCAGGCCGTGATGGATCAATAGTCAGTCATTGGTAATGTTGAAATATGATTGTTTATGCCGTTTGATTCGCCGTTTTGATCTTCCTACTGTTACCTTTTATCCGTACCTACACTTCCTTTTGCTGGTTTTATTTTGCGAGAAGGCAGCAGCGGTTGCTCCTTGTTGACCGTCGTAAGCTGAGTCAAGAGCTGAGTGAGCTCCGTATATTATCTCGTAAACACGGGCGCCGACAGCGAAGAGCGGAGGACATAACAAGTGTAACGATGCCCTGTCCCCGCTCCAGCCTCGGCCTGTCCGGTGAGGTCAGGGGGCGGGGCGGGGTCAGGGGGTGGGGCGGGCCGATATGTGAGCACCGACCGGGGTCGGGGGGTCAGGGAGGGGAGGGGGCCGCTCGGTCGGCGCCGGCGCACACTGGTCGGAAACGCTCCAGCGAGAGGCCAGCGGCCTTTCCGCAAAAGTTTTTTGCTTGTTATTCCACAACTAGTGAAGCAAACTTCATAAAACTTTGCATACCTTCTCTGTCATATGTAATCTATCATTTGGATGTCAAGCACTAAATATGTGACGTGAATTTGTTAAGTTATGACGTCATAATTGAGTATAATACAGGATCTAGCACCACTTTAAGTCAACAAGGGAAATTGGGGGCTGCTATTCGGGCACCGGGAATGGTTTCATGCACTTCTTGCAAGGTCCAGTGCTTGACTTAAGCATTGTTGACTTTGCGTGACGTCATTTATGACGTCACTAAGGCCATATAAGTTTTTCGTCAATAACTCCTGATCAGATGGAGCTAGAGAGTCGGGAAAGCCACCATTGGACTCAGGAAGACCTGCCGAATCGAATGATATGCAATATGACCTCATTCAACCATTTTCGTGACCTGAGGGGCTCCGATCTGACCTTGACCCGAGGTTAACACCTTAAGTTGAGTTCACCCGAACACCAAGTATAGCATTCAACGCGCCTGAGCTAGACAAACACGATGATGCCAAAATCGCGGCAGTGCGACCATTTTTGGTAAAGTAATTAACCTAAAACCGAACCCGTGCCTTGTGGCACTTACCTGACCTAAGAGGTCACTGGCTGACCTAAGACCTTAAAATCGGGTAGCACCTGATTTTTGCGTCTTATAACGGCACACAAGCTTTTTTTCCGCCAGGCTCTAGCTCAATTAGAGGCGAAACGGCGAGGGAGTTGTACCAACCCTCCCCGGTCAATATAGAAAACCAATCGGTCCGGCCCGGGGTAAATACCGGAATTGTGATCTAATGTAACTAAAGACGGCCCAAGGTAACCCGACGTCAGTGACAGGCGTCCTATATTTGCAGCGTCTTATATTCACGAAGGTTTCAATTTCCACTTTCTTCAGCCGAGTGATGGTTGTCAATAGCTGATAGCAAGGCTCTCTAAATACAAGCCGTAATCGCCACGCAATATGTGGAAGGCTTTTGATGTCAATACATCAACATAAATGCATACATAAAACGCGCTTTTCACAAAATTCATAAACTCAAGCGCATCTGTTTTTAATGACCAGTCAACTACGCATGGATGCGTGCAGGCCACACAGGTCAGCGTAAGCCGGGCGCGGCGGCCGAGCCGAAACTGGGGCGGGGCGGGCGGTAGTTGGGTAGGAAGAGCGGCTCCTGCAAATTTTGCGCAAATATGCGCAGTTAGCTTTTATGTTGCCCTGGTGTAAATTTAAATCCTACTTCATCTCACAAAAAATCAGAGTGGAACTAGATGGGACTACCTGTTGTTTCCTTACCTAAACTTTGCAGTTATATTCCAGAATCACTGTAGGAGAGCCTTCATAAAAAGCTATAGTACATCTTAGTTAGGGATTTAGTATGCCAAAAATTTTGCACTGACCAGTCGGCAACTTCATAACGAACATTTTGATGCATAATATGTGGGATTTCAATTTGGTGTCTATCAGCAATAAGACTCTGAATATCCGGCTCAAGAAACCTCTTGCTCCGCGTCAGTTTCCGAGTTCTGGGATACCCCATCTTCGGGGGCTGATTACAGTTATTTTTGGTCACCCGGATTAGTTTTTTGGCCTAAG
Source organism: Amphibalanus amphitrite (assembly GCF_019059575.1). Taxonomy (NCBI): domain Eukaryota; kingdom Metazoa; phylum Arthropoda; class Thecostraca; order Balanomorpha; family Balanidae; genus Amphibalanus; species Amphibalanus amphitrite. The sequence continues at coordinate 230,552 of NW_024882205.1, read as the reverse complement.
TATAATAATTTGATCAATTTCAAATCGATCTATATAAAAAATAATCCGAAACTCCGGAATCGCCCGTGGCCTCTCGTCAGGGCGTTTCCGACCAGTGTGCGGCGCCTCGTTATCGGTTGGCTGCCGGAGGAGGGCAGGGGAGTGGAGGGGAGGGGAGGGCCTAGACTGCGCGGCGGCCGCCCGGCAGACAGCGCGGCGCCGCCCGGCTGCTCGGAGGCCGCCGTCACCGACCGACCGACCGACCGACCGACGCGACGGAGGGACGCGGCGCCCACAGGCACGGCCGGCCGGAACTGAGCACTGAGGGAAGGTGAGTTCTCGACAGACGACCGAGGGGCTTCCAGGGAAGGTGAGTCCGTACAGCAGACGGCTGAGGGGCCGAGGGAAAGTGAATAGTGAGCCCCGTCAAGCTGCGCCCGAAGGACTGAGAGAACTGAGAGTGTGGGAAGGTGAGTCTTCAGCAGATCTCCGAGGGACTGAGGGAAGAAAAGTCCTCAGTAGACGATCGAGGGACTGAGGAAGGGTTAATCCTCAGCAGACGACCGAGGGGGCGGCGGAGGAAAAATGAGCCCTCATGAGACGGTCGAGGGACTGAGGAAAAGTCAGTCCTCATGAGACGGTCGAGGGACTGAGGAAAAGTGAGTGCTCAGTCGAAGGCCGGGGGGGGGGATGAGATGGGAATTGATTTCTCGGCAGATTTCCGAGGGCCTGAGGGAAAGTGATTCCTCAGCAGGCGGTCGGGGACTAAGGGACGGTGTGTCTTCAGCGGCCGATTGTTCGACCTGGCACTGAGAGTGGACGAAAATGTGCATTATTTTGTCTTAAGGTCAGTTTGTATGAGCTATTGGTGTTGATGTTGCCTGATATCATTAATATCCTTGCTGAGCGTATGAGTGCTGTCAAATTACACACCGCGCTCTAGACTTTCGCTCGCATCAAGCCTATCTATATATGTAGAACATAGCTAACTTTTTCTATGGGCTAGTTGATCATGTGACCTGCGTGCGTGTGTTTTTGTTGGACAAAGTTTTGAACAAAATCGGTTTTGTTCCAAGTGTCTGCCTAATTATTTACCTACACCGGGCTCTGCTTAGGCTTTAGATGTAGAAAAGGAAAGCCTAATAGTTCGACTTCATGACTTTACTAATCACAATATTAGTCATTGGAACTGTTCTGGGAAACAGATAAGCCCGCGCACATGGCCGGGCATGCCCCGATACATGGTTGACACTTGACTGGAAGCTCCACAGAATCGCTCTCCAGTTCCGAAATTGCATAGGTACGTAATTGTCCGATAATTCCGATTCTCTATTTTCAAACGGTGTTTGATAGTCCTGATAGAACGGTCAAACCATGCGCAATGCGATGACTGACCTAGAGTCCTTGACATCACAATGACGTTAGAGGCCACATCAAGGGGAAAATCATCCATATTTACGCATACCTATCCACGCTTTGGACGCTAGTAGCCGTTTAACATATCACTTTTGTGACTCAATGTCAAATCATGTTACAAAAACCCGGTACGCATAAATAAATAAATAAAAGTTAAAAGTTAAGAAAAATACGTTCCATTCAGCTCGTCCCGACAGTGAAAATACGATCACCTATTCTTTTAGCGATTTCGTATGCACTACCGGTACCGATGCATCCAATTTTATTGCAAATAAAAACGTTTTCCACCATTAACACCACCAACGTCAGTTAATTGCTTTTGCCCTCTGAATGCCAAACCGCTGACTTTGAAATTGAATTTAACGAAGCAGTAGAGAGAAAGGCATAGGCGGCGGAACGGGGAGGGCACCGGGGCACCCTGCCCCCCTTTGATTTTGGCATTTTAACATTAGCCCTATGGGCGTTGCATGGAAAGAATGGGACCAAAAGTCGGCAGTGCCCCCGCTTAACCCTCGCATGTGTAGGGGGGTCGGATGGACCCCCCCCCATGGTTTTTCGCGAATAACTCGCGTAAAAAGCGGCTGATTGCGACGAAACTTTCAGTACCCTCGCATTGATCAATTTTACACCTACCCTGAAAATTTCATGACCCTGACCCAAATGACCTTTGACCTGTGACCTCTTTTCCGAGACCATGTTTGGCCGGAATCGCGATTTCGCGTATGTCGGCTCGCATTAGCCGCGCGTTTGCAAGCTTTTCGTGGTTTCAAACGTTCAAACATGTGATTTGATGTTGATCCCATACATTAGGGTGGGTGTGAAGGTCACCTGAAGGTCAGGTCAGGTCATTGACCTTTGGTGACCTCGGGTGACCTCGGTTCACTTTTTCGAGTTTTACATGTTTCTAGGCTAGTTTTTGGAGCTGAATTCGCATTTAGCAACGATTTGAACATTTACGAAGTAGTTTTGGTGACTTCGTAACATGTTACGAAGCTGTCAGAGGCGGTTGACACGTACTACGAATACCCGTCACGACGCCTACTGGTTGACCTGACCTGACCTGACCCGACCTGGTCTAAGTGCTTAAAGACATCATCTCTGATCAAAACTAACACGATATTCGTGATCAGCACCTCGGAAAACCACTTAGCAGCCACACTTTACGACTTTCTAACAGGTCCCGATTTTCCCGACTTTGGGTCATTGACCTGACCTGGAAGGTCAACCAATGACCTAGGACCTTAAAATTGGGTATCATCGGCTTCCTCTCGTCACGGGCAACACGCTCGTTTTTTTCGCGAAGCTCTAGCTCGATCAGGGGCTAAACGGCAAAGGGGGAGGGGTCCAACCGACCTCCCCCCCCCCTACACATTAGAAGCTGGCAAACGCCGCACACATGCGAGGGTTAATTGAAGGTGCTCGGCCGCTACTGGAGAAAGGGCCTTGAAATGATAGGTAATCGAATCCTTGATGTCATTTAATTAAACGTCAAAATCGATAAATTTTGACCGAACTATAGGTAAGCACTTCTGGTAGCCTGACCTTTGAATTATTTGTTACGAAAGTCATTTATATATCACTTTGAAACCCGTTTAAACACCATTTTATTTTTTCGCTTCGCTACCTGAGTACCCAGTAGCCAAACAGAACAGGAGCGAAAAAACGCCGTCCTCTTACCCTCCCCCGTAAACTCTATTTCGGTGTGTGAGTTACTCTATTTAAACTCTATTTCGGTGTGTGAGTTACGGGGGGTTTCTCGTGTGCCGTTGCCAAACGCAGCAAGAATCCAGCTCAAAGTAGGGGAGAGTGGGGTAATTTGGCCGCTTTTTTTAGAAAACGATGTAACTAAAAAACGACAACACATTTCTGCATTTTCTCAACGCTGACAGGTGTGGCATACATTTTACTTTACTGGACAGTAAACTCGAAATGATAGAGTAACTACTTATATTGAAATTGTGACGTATTACAAAGGTCTGCAAAGCGGCCAAATTGCCCCACTAACAGGGTTATTTGGCCGGGGGTGTGGGGCAATTTGGCCGGTGTTAGTTTGAGGCCATGATTTTTGTTATAGGCGAGTCAGCTTCACATTCAGCAATGACTCGTGTCCTAAGACGCATTTGAAGCATTTTGAAGGTTGACTCAGCCGTCACAGGGGTCGAAAATAGTCAAAATAGCGGCTCTAGATGCGATGACAGTTTTTTTTTACGAATAACTTTTGAAGTAATCAAGCTAGGCCAAAACTAAAAGTACCATCGTAATTCTCTCGTCATTCCGCATCGAAACATGTATGTGTTGACCTCGAGAGGTCAAGGTCAAAGGTTGGCTTAAGGTCACGTTACCTCAGGTCGCTTGACCTCAAGGTTACGTGAGTCATCATGTCATCATGCATATCATGTATATCATTCGATGCGCCTTGACGAGCTGAACACAATGAGACCATTTGCGCGGCTGTATCTTTTTTCTGTAAGTATTTATTAGCAAAAAATCGTTAGGTAACCTTTGATGACGTCACATGCATGGCATCAAGGTAGTCAAAGTTGGTCATGAATCATGTCCTTTATGGTATAATTGACCATGACAACACGGCCGTCCCAGCATAGTGACTCTGAGCGCACCGGCCAAGTTGCCCCGCTAGACCCGGCCAAATAACCCCACATTGCCATTCTGAAAATTTTTGTCTATAAAGTTGTCATGGCTGTACAGAACTACATGAAATTGTTCTTGGAACCGCTGAATACCCTCAAGAATGGCGCTATAATGTTGGAATTCGTTTACAGCCCAAATACTACATGTTATACAAATTTTTAAACGGAAGTAAAAGTTACCATTTTCTAACGAAATTCACGTTTTATTAATTTTGAATAAAACTAAGAGGGGGTAAGTTTTGACATTTGTCCTCGAGTTAGTTCTGCCGATGACAAATGAATAGAGGCAAAAGTTATTTCATTCACTTTTATCAGCTTTCTTACAGGTGGGGGCGGCCAATTTACACCACCGGCCAAATTACCCCACTCTCCCCTACCTAGGTGACTTTTTAATATTCATCGCACACGTTCTGGCAAAATAAAAGTAAAAATTAAAATGCCGGTTCAGGTCAGATCCCAGAGCGGGTTTGTTTATTCCACCTCAGAAAAGTTTGCAATCACGCCAGGGCTAGTTTTTTTTAACGCAGAACATTTTTTCTCTTAGAATTGATTTGGGGATTAGTGCAGTATCTGTATTTCAGAATTTATATATGCTTGACCGAAGGTAACGTCAGATTCGTCATCATCACGTTATTTAGGTACAATACAAGCCCATGGGAAAATATTAACCCTCGCCCCGTTGGGGGGGGGCCATTTTGCCCCCCCCCCCCTGTGGTTTTTCCTAAATGCCAAATTTTTAGTACCTTCCGGGGCATCAATTTGACACCTTCACACCAAATTTCAAGTCTTAGGTCACCTTAGGTCAGGAGTTATTGAGGTCAAACTGAGGTCATGTTCAAGCAAAAATGAGCAAAAAACATGCAATCTTGAAACGCTCACCAAATCTACAGTTATCAAGCAATTTCAAAGTTCTTTATATGGTCTAGTAGAAAAAAGCGGTGCTACAAAACTGTTATCTCGGATTTTCAAAATTGTGGGTTTTTGGCCCCAAAAATTCAAAAAATTGTATTTTTTAGAAAAACTAAATAAAATCCAAAACTTTTCCGAAGTTCGAAAAAACGAAATATCTGTGATAGTCCCTGCGCTCTTCTATATACATACCAAATTTCAGATCGATATCTCGTTTTTTGGCCAAGTTATAGCGAAAAAACTGTTCAAAAATAATGACGTCAAATTTTTGAACTCAATTTTAGCGATTCTAGAGCACGTACGGCAAAACAAAGACCACCATTGAACTCCCCGTGACGAGCTGCATCGATTTGATACCCATTTTATGCAAAAATATTAACTTTGAAATTTGACCTAATTTGACCTGACCTTGACCTGACCTTGACCTGACCTTGACCTGACCTTGACCTGACCTTGACCTGACCTTGACCAAAACGTGACCCAAGCTGACCCCAAAGGCTGCCTGACCCACATAATCGCATTTGTCATGTGAAATGGACCATAAAACATGTATCACACGACACTTTCATATTGTGACCCCCCCGTGACCTGACCTCTGTGACCTGACCTGGTATCAGTGACCTCAAATAGCAAAATATGTGTTTGAAGAACATTTCCCCATCGATGATTTTCGATGAAATGCATTGTACTCGATTTTACAACGCATTTCTTGAAATGCCTGTAAACGGTGAAAATTTGACCTTTGACCTGACCTGTGACGTCATCGGTTTGACCTAGGTCAATAAAATTGGGTCACAAGGTAGTTCCCCGTTGGGGCTATCCAACACCGTTTGCCGCTTGTCGCTAGGTTGCGTGGTTCTCGAGATCTTAGGGGGGGGGGGGCAAAATGCCCCCCCCCCCCAACAGGGCGCGTTGCTCGGCAGAGCCCAACGGGGCGCGGGTTAAAATGCGTCCTGCTACGAATTTACAAGTCAATACCACCTTATTACTTCAGCATTATGCCATATTATCTGATCTGCAATGGCCCTGGTGCCATTTAGGCACTGGCACGGGCATTGGGAAAAAGTCATATGAGGTCATGTAAGGCCATTTATAGTTTTTTTTTCTCTCCATTAATCCCGATGTGATGGTGCTAAAGACTTGTCATTGGTATCAAACTGCTTGCCTATTCTTGACTTGACTGCTTTGAAGCATGACCCTCTTGGGTCCTACCGGCCCTCGACATGAGGTCAGATTTTGACGTTGACCTTTCAAGGTCACCGAAAACATGCTTCGAACCGTCTTGATAAGAGGGACACGATACTGCCAATTTTATGTCTCATTTTATTAGTTCAATACAAATAAAACGAAAAGTTACTTTCTTCAGAACATTTTATTTTTGATGACCTCAATATGACCTCAACATATGACCTGATATATGACTATGACAACAATATATGAATATATGACATATTTTTGACTCCTTGCATACCTCAACACGGTAGTGAGGTTCATGCCACATATGTTTTACCTTGCTAGAGCAATCGCTGTGGCATTTCAAAAAGCTCTGAATAAAAAAAGAAATTATCGTCAGAGTTGCTTCCAAATCCAGCTTACTTATGAACCTACTTATATTTTTATCATTAGGTTAAACTTGTTTTAGCATTCACAATTCACATATTATTGAGCAGGAGCTTGTAGTTCAGATGTGATCCACCATCATTGGTTCTGAATAACATCCAGGTGTTTTCCTCGCCTGTTTAGGGAACCAATCACTCGCATAAAATATTGATTATCTCTTAGCTCTTTTGCTCTCACTGCCAGCGAAAACTAAATAAATATGCATGTTTTTGACGTTTTTACCTACCATTGAAAATTTAAGCTGATTACAACTCAACGGTTTAATTTAATTATATTCTATTATGGTCGTAATAAAAACAACGACAGCACCTGCACCAATTCCTCTGATCGGTAATGCGCCTTTCAACAGAATCACACAGAAAAACCAACCTTCTGTCCAAGCTTCGATGGTTTGAAAGGTTTCTTCTGCAAGATCGGGATTTTTCTGACAGGCGGCTATAAAAAATTGACAGCTGTGAACACAAGAGAAGCGCTTGGAGAACTTCATCCGCAGTAACAGCACAGCTGGAGGGTGTCGCATCAGTCTGTTTTGTCTTTGGCTGACGTCAGTTCCACGAGTGAAATGCGACGCTATGCCCGCTAGCTAGACAGTAGGTAGGTACGACCCAGGCACTAAAGAGCTGTACGACCTCTGATGCACTACACAGGCACTGGGATCTACCGTGCCTCCCTGTGACGGTTTATGGTGGTGTATTCGAGGAACGAGATTTTCTGCGGTCCTGGGTGTCCCATGTGCCCCTATGGTGATTTATGGTCATTTATTCGCCGTTGCGTCTGGGATATCTTAGCCACTGACGGATGGCTTTAAAATTAGTTCACTGAAGGTGGCAGCCGTGAACCGAGCACATGTTTCATAAAGCACATTTATGAGTTAAGCACAATGGGGTCGTTGGTGCCTAATAACCTGCAAAGTAGAAGAAAATTACAGAGCTGCTGTATAAATCGTTCACCTTAACAACACGGAAATGATACGTGCGCTGGGTTGCCCGGGTCGGCCGCTCCTGCCGGCCGGCCGACACATATTGGGGCGGCAGCGGGGACGGTGACTGGCAGCCGAGTGGCCTGCGCTCCTCAGATTGGTCAGCCAGCGTGGCCCCCGGTCCGCAGATTGGGTCAGCCAGGTCCGATCGATGAAGGCCGGCCCCGGCGGACTGGGGAGCGGCCGCCGACCGGCAGAGGTCGAGGGTCAGCCGCCCGGCGACGCACCCTTCCGGTCACCGAGTCTCCGACACTCGCGCTTCCTGGGTGCTGAGCGCTAAGCAATCCTTCCTGCCACTGAGCCACTGGGCTCCACTTTCCCGGTTCCGAGACTCCCAACAGATATTTCCTTGGGATGAGCCACTCGACAGTCCCCCGGTGAGAGGCTCTCATCAACCGTTTGAGCTGGATGGTTTAGCTATATAACCTTGAAACTGCCCCTGAGCAGAGGTCTGGCTTCCTGACTACTGCCAAGTCGGGGCTGGCCCCACTCCCACCGCCAATATGTCTAGGCGGCAGCCGACCTCACCCGTATAAACGCGCCCCCTTCGACCTCCGCACCGGTCTCAAAGAGAACTCTCGGCCGGCCGTCAACCGTGCTTTCACGGTGCATTGTTACGTAAGTCCCGGTCAAGTGCGACTGGAAAGCCATTGGTGCGCGCTGGTGCGCCCGCGTGGGCGCAATGTGAGCTGACGGCGGCTGATGGCTCGTCCGCGCTTGGTGCGCAGCTCTAAGCTCTGATAGCTGCCACAGACGTAAAAACCCTGCCGGAACTCTAAATAAGAGTACAGGGGAATTTACTTATTAAGCTATCAACTCAGTCATCTTAAAAATGCAATGTTTCGTAAATTGCTTTGGTGATTCAGATGCCGTTTTAGCACAAACGTTCAGGCGGATCAAGTGCCTTTTTACATAGTGCTTCATCCATTGACCTCTGTACACCTGTGTCCTGTGTACAGAGGTGTATAGGTCTATGTTTCATTCTCACCTGCTTTATTCTATTTTCATGCTTTATGCTTTGTTGTAATAGATTCTTTAACTTGCGTTTTGTAACTTGCGTACAGAGGTGTATAGGTCTATGTTTCATTCTCACCTGCTTTATTTATTTTCATGCTTTATGCTTTGTTGTAATAGATTCTTTAACTTGCGTTTTGTTTTAGTGGGTACCTATTTAAGTGTCAGAATATGTACTTCTTGATTGTCGTATCGCGGTCGAAGTATTTTCAAGTAAATATTTATAGAACCATATCTGCCTAAGTGTCCTTAGTTCCTTCCTTTACAACGCAGGAGGATGACTTTTGACTTGAAATGATTAATTTGCTAGAAAGTAGCCACAGTTTTCGTTCATGCGCCAGGTAAAACTACCAATGCATATGTTTGGCTATGGAAACGGAAATTCTTTTGGCTTTATCATCTCACGATAGAACTTCGCACTCTGTTGACGTCATTTTGATACATGGATATTAAGCAGAAACCACAAATCTTCGAAGAATTGTGTGGCTTTGCTGGTGAAAAAAATGATGTAGCCTCCTGATGTCAGACTATCGCATGTATTTATTTGAGCGGCCGCTGTTGGGTTTTGACGCTACGACCTCGCACATCTCTCCGCCTCTGCCATGGTGTTTCCGATTGCCTCCTGTCCGTCCTGCCTCCCTGCCTGACCCGACCACCCCTCCCCATGTCGGGGTCCGATCCTGCGGTAATTGCCGATCACCTCCGAGGAGGCGGCAGCGGCGGCGGCGGCGGCGGCGCCACGCGGCCGACGGGCCGGCCTCAACTGGCTGCAACGATCCGCGCCCGCCAGCTGGCAGATAATCAATGCCCGCGGCCGGACGGGACGGCACCGGCCGCCGGGCCAGAGACGGACGCCACGCCGCCGGGCGGAAGAAAGACGGCGAGAGACGGAGACTTTTAGCAGGCAGGAGACGGGGCAAGTTACGGACGGGAGACGGACGCGACGCCGCCGGGCGGAAGAAAGACGGCGAGAGACGGAGAGTTTTAGCAGGCGAGAGACGGGACAAGTTACGACCGCCGGGCGGGAGATGGCCGCGTACTGCAGCAGGTCGAGAGATGGAGACTTTTAGCAGACGAGAGAAGAGACGCGAATGGAATGGACAGTGGACACGATGGTAGACGGCCGCGCCGCTTGCGGCTGCCGGGCGGCAGGGGCGCTGATGGTGCTGGGGACTAAGGTAAACGAATGAATATACATTACATATGTAGTTACAGATACGCGGACGGAGACTAGGAAACGGAATGTTGATGACCGTGCAGTCATGTCGGTTCACTTTGAATGTTTGCCAAAAATTAGTAGTATATGTAGATGTGTCTGCCTAAATGCCCGAAGAGCGGCAGGTGACGTCATGACATAAAAGTCGATGCGACATCGAAAAGCCTCCGTGTAAGCACGTCTCCACTGGGCCTTTGTACGGTGGTGGATGATTCGGTTTCCCGTCTCCGCCTACGGTCAACTACGGAAATGACATTACCTTCCGTGGACTATGATCTTATTGTGCGGCTACCGAATCAAATGTCGCCGGGCGGGTCGGCAGTCGATACAAGGAGCCTTCACAGACTATGGAGACAGCGACCAAAGGATCAATTGATTGCGAACGACATGGCAGCCTCAATTTCAGCAGTGGATCAGAAACACTGCGATGGAGGCGATGATGCGACGTTGCGACGATATGTTTTAGCTCGTATCCGATCCGCAGACGGGGAGAGAGATCTGCATTCTGCAGTGTACTTGGTGCAGTTTCCGATCGTGCAGCAGTTACGTATGCAGTATGAACACGAGCAAATTATTTTTTCTAGTGAATATGAACAAAATTTTATCCTAGGCTCTTTGCAGGACGTTATATAAATATTTCTTAACATCCTAGTTTCAGGAGCATTTAATGTCGCTGTGAGTGTATTAACATCTCATTCCGTTTTTTACCCTCCTTCCTATATTTGCTCTCTTGCTGTTGCTCTTTCTCTCGCTCTCTCCCTGTTTGACCACCCCTCTCCCCCCTCCCTCAGATCCGGCGGCGGCGGACGGCAGACGGTCCGCCATGGAGAAGGTCTCGGAGAAGACGGGCGGCAGTCAGACGATCCGCATCCCGGGCGACATCCCGGCACCGAGCGGCGGCAAGTTCCGCCAGTGGGTGCGAGAGAACCTGCTGCTGGTGCTGACCGTGCTCGGGGTGTTCAGTGGCTCGGCTATCGGCCTGCTGGCCAGACAGACCGAATACTCGGACGAGGTGGTGCTGCTCGTCGGGTTCCCCGGCGAGCTGCTGCTGCGCAGCCTCAAGATGCTCATCCTGCCGCTCATCATATCGTCGCTGGTCTCAGGTGAGTGTGACGTCATATCACTCGCTGGTCTCAGGTGAGTAGGACGTCATATCACTCGCTGGTCACAGGTGAGTGTGACGTCATATTACTCGCTGGTCACAGGTGAGTGTGACGTCATATCACTGGCTGCTGCAGACTCTAGCGTGAGTGTACTACATATGGGTGCTGCTTATTTTATTAGTCGTCTTGGGTAAGTGTGATTTGAGCATCGCCTTCCCTGGTGGCTTGAACACAGGTGTCCTGTGCGCTTCGCACTGTAAACAGCCCATTATCTGTAAAAGGAAACAATCACCGACATATACAAGTACATCATGATCTGACATACAGTCCTGTACCAAATGTGGCATATATAATCGTTTTCCTCAGTTTAGACTTTGCGCTTTATTGCAGCGATGCAAAACAAAACATTCGCAATCTAGAAAATGAGAAAAAGAAAAAAACTTGACTTATCTGCCAGAAGCTTCGGTTTCATTTCGTTTGCTTTCCTGGATTGCTCCGAGTTGTATGAGTGATGAAAGAGATCCGATGAAAACAGAGCCGAAATGGTTTCCGGTTATTTGGGAGAGATCCGGCAGCCTCTCCTTTCAGATGCTCTCAGCTCTGCGGGAATTATTCTCTCCCCGTCCGTCTGAGAATCCAGTGGCTATTCCTTGGGATGATGATTATTCGCGCCCGCAGTTTCCGCGTCGCAGCGCGCTGGACCAAGTGGGATGGTTTTTTATATTTTTTGTTTTTTGTTTTTGTTTTGCTCACGATAAAGATGATAAATAAATTGTAACCACACTTAACACTATATCATAAGTTATTGTAAGTGCTGTGTGGCCAGTAAGCAGTAAGCACTGGGACCTGCAATATCTCTAGAAATGCAAAGGGACAGCTACATCTTACAAAAGAGGGCATCTTAGGAATTACGGCCCGTTGCGTCAACCATCATAGGTCAGTAAGCAACAAGATTCAGCTGTCAATTCAATACACCCTTTAGACATGAGGCTGGCTGCATTACGAAAGTAAATTAATAGGCAGTCCAGATCCGGCGATCCCCCCCCCCCCCCTGTCGCGGAGCCTCTGAGTCTGGACCCGTCTAACCGATGCAGCGTTTACCTACATCAGCGCGCTGATGGGATTGGGATTTGAGATACGCTGCGGCACAGTATCCCCCAGGCGCTGAATGCTAGTGGCATCTAGCGGCAGTGATAAGAAATAGCAGAGTGTCTTGCGGCACAGTATTTGCCAGGCGCTCTATGCCAGAGACATCTACCGGTAGTGGTACGAATAACTGAGTGTCTTGCGGCACAGAGGTTTGCCAGGCGCTCTACGGTAGTGACATCTAACGGTGGGAATATGGAATACCAGTAAGTGTCTTGCGGCACAGCGTCTTTCAGGGGTCATATACTAGTGACATCTAGCGGCAAGCTTATGAAGTAACAGCGAGTGTCTTGCGGTACAGCATTCGCCGGGCGCTATATGGCAGTTACGTCTAGCGGCAACAACGTGAAACAGAAAGTGTTTTGCGGCACAGCATGTCAGGCGGTATACGCTGAACGGGACAAGCGCCCGGTCTACCGAAGCTGTGGTGTCGACCGCGCAGCCGTTTGGGTAAAACATCCTCTAGCGGTAGGAATGTAACATTTTTATTGAGTGTTTTACAGTTGCGGCACAGCATTTGTCAGGCATTTTATGGCAAAAACATCGAACAGGGGACACAGGGCATATTTTAAGGCACTTGCTGCGTCCCATTCTGGGACGCAGCCCCCTCGCCTTGGGATGTAGCCCCTGCTGATTTGACCCACTGCGTCCCTGCCCTGTGCCCTGTCCGGTTCCCTGACCTGTGCCCTGCTGTGTGCTCTAACCTGTACCGTACCCTTCCATCTAAAATGTCCTGTGCCATGCCCCTGTAACCTGCCGTGCCCTACTTTCTGCCCTCCTCAGTGCCCTACTCTGTTCCTTGCCCTGTGCCCTTAGTCGTAGCACGTGCCCTCTGCTCAACTTTGGGACGCAGTAAACATGTGTTAAAATATGCCCTCGGGGACAAGCGACACACATTCGATTCCTGTGGCACAACATTTTTCAGGCGCCATCGCCAAACAGCTAGTCTTGGGACAAATCATTTGCAAGATCATAAGCTGTGAGTGTGACTTTTGAAGCTTGTGTCTCTGTGCACCGTTTGTCCTTGTGACTGTGCGCTATTTAGGTAACCATATATGTGTCCTCTGTGTGACCCCTGTGACCTCTGTGAGCCCTGTATGATCCCTGTGTGACCTTGATGACGTGTGGCCACCTACAGGACTGGCGTGTCTGGACGCCGGCGCCTCGGGCAAGATGGGCTCGCGGGCGCTGCTCTACTATTTTTCCACGACCATCATGGCGGCGATACTGGGCATCACCGTGGTGGTGGTCATCCACCCGGGCGACCCGAGCAGCTCTGGTAGCCAGCAGGAGCAGAATGCCTCCGGTGACTCCGGGGACGGCGACAACAACGTCATGGACGCCCTGCTCGACATCATCAGGTGACGTCGGACTCTGGGCACCGCACAGTTCAGCAATACGAGCATACGAGTATGACAAGCTCGATGACAGACACTTCGTGCCTATATAGACGTAATTAATTGAAGGATGTAATTATAGACGGCTTGCTCTATAAAGAATATGAGTAGGTTAATATTGAATTGAGATATGATAATCTAAATAGTACGCAGATATTTAACGCGGGTCTTATTTTCAGGAACATGTTCCCAGACAATTTGATAACAGCCTGCTTCCAATCAGTGAAGACAGAAGCAAAATTGGTAAGATGATCGACTATATATGTATGTAGAATATGTAGAATATGTGAGCGTGAGAGAGAGGGGAAAGAAAGCGAGAGAGAGAGAGAGAGAGAGAGAGAGAGAGAGAGAGAGAGAGAGAGAGAGAGAGAGAGAGAGAGTCCTAGCCCTGCGCGCTGTTTACCTGTGCCCGTCCCGCCTGTCCCTGCTGTATGTGTTGCGCCGCCGGCGGAGACCGGAGGCGGTACTGTCACGTTATTGTCTCAGCACGGGCGGCAGTGGGACGGGTAGTTTCCGGCTGTCGGGCGACACAGCGGCTACACAGCCGCCGGAGACGCCTCCGAGGACGGTACCAAGCGAGATTTGTGTGCTCAGTCTGCCGGCCCGGAGACAGGCCTTTCCGACGGCAGAACGTGGGGGGGGGGAGGGGATAGACGAGGGGCAGGGGCAGGGAATATGGATGCAATCGTTGGCCGTAGTAACGATCAGTCCTACGCCAATATTGTATTGCTGCGGGCGAGTGTTTGAGCTATCTCATGTTTGTGACTTTTCTTGAGCATTTGCAACGCTTACAATATATCTCGGAGCCGACCTTTGATGATCTAGCATGAACTGTCTGGCGTATGTACCTTTCTGTTCTGAGATTTGGTCTGCCTTACTGTGATCTGTCATGCCTCAATGTCACCTTCCGCGACCCACTACCATTGTGACCTGATACATATACCATTCCTAATTATGACCTGCCTGTCTCATTACGAATTACCGCGCTCCACTGTGACCTGATCTGCCCCACTGTGACCTGACCTGTACCACCTCAGGTGAATAAGACAATCGGTGAGGGCGCCGATCAGCGGCAGGTGACCAAGGTGCAGCGGGACCTCGTGGTCTCGGACGGCACTAACGTCATGGGTGAGTGACGCGATTCTTTCGGCGCTCTTACCAATAACGTACTGAGTAACTATCCATTCCTACGCAGTGCTGACTAGTCGGGCGAGTTGTTGGACGAGTTGTTGGACGAATGACAATGAAGATGTAACTTATGAGAGAACATGTATTCGATAAATGATAAAGGTAATTTGGGTGTATACTCGATCATTTTGATTCCATAGCTGAAAATCTCAAGTTTGTGCTGAAGTGCGAGAGCTGGAGTGACCTCACTTTGGATGGCTACAATTTCAGGTCTGATCATCTTCTGCGTGGGCTTCGGCCTGATCGCCGGCCAGATGGGCCCCCAGGGCAAGCTGATGGTGGACTTTTTCCTCATCCTGAACGAGATCACTATGAAGATGGTCTGCATCATCATGTGGTGAGTCTCACAATACGGGCCTGTCGATAAGCAGATCATGATCGTTACTTGGATTCACCGGGGATTTACCACTGGGCTTCTCATTACTCTTGGTTAAATTAGAATTCACCCAACAAAAGTATGCTCGTTTGCGTGGGTCGACGAACCAGGATATTCGGGATTGAAGTAATTTTAGCCGGATAAAACCAGACTCGCGTATCCGGGTAGTGACAAAAACTTGCGGCAGACGCGTGTTGGATTAAAATCCAGTCCTGGGTATTTATCGGTACCTAATAAAAGACAGAAACTCAATAAGAATATACGGATTCACTTGAATTGAGCAGAGTGGAATCAACTCGAAAAACTGATGCCGGCTGCTGCGACTGTTGAGTATGCTTATCTTTCCTCCGACCAGTAGCATATAAAACATTCATTATATGTCAACGTTGCACAATACTGACCCCCTTTTCGCGCCGGCCAGGTACTCGCCATTCGGCATCTGCTGTCTGGTGGCCGGTAACCTAATGGCCATCGATAACCTGGCCGATACGGCGCGCAGCCTGGGCATGTACATGGCCACGGTGGTCACCGGGCTGCTCATACACGCCACCGTCTCACTGCCCATGGTCTACTTCTGTGTCACGCGCAAAAATCCGTTCAAGTTCTGCAAGGGTATCGTTCAGGTATGACTGCTTGGTTATAGCGTTAATTTTACCGATATTGCGGTAGTGAGTGAGTAAGTTGTAATCTAATGGACCAGATGTTGAGATTTGTCACTGTCGAGGGTTGTGAATAGTAAGCTGAAGCTAATCTCGCTCTGCAATATGCGCTCATATATTCAAAGTCGGCAAATTATGGTTATGATGACGCTCATCTGGTATCGGCTTCCAGGCATGGGCTCTGGCTCTGGGCACTGCCTCCAGCTCTGCCGCTCTGCCCATCACCTTCCAGTGCCTGGAAGTCAACAACGGACTGGACAAACGCGTCACCAGGTAAGGATTTCTCGCCAGACATCATCTACCCACCGCCCAAACTCGACGGCTGGCTACCCAGGCAAACCACCTAGTCTGTCGCGGAGAGGCGACCCAGTTCACACTTCCTCCTCTAGCGGCTTAGGCTGGTAATACGACCTCAGGTTGCATTTTCTCTTTTCATCTCAGTAGTATCTCTTAGGAAGTCATTTCCTCTTTTCCCTGCTTCTTCAACTTCATCAACTTGCACTTGCCGCGCCCCTTCAGGTGGCTTAGTCGTTCAGTCTCTTAAACATTCTCGCTGATAAACCAATGGTCATCACTGAAAGAGACGCACACTTACGTGATATGACAACATCTGCGATCCGCGTCGCTATATGCGGATGTAATACGTATGTGTGCCGTCTATTGTAATACAATGATAGTGTGTGCGGTGCACTTCTTATTGATTACGTTTACTTATGCTAGCACTCAGGACCGATCATGACCATGATCGTTTGTAAGAGACAAATACGTGCAATGTAGCGCACGACGTCGTAAGTAAATATTCCCAGAGTAAAGGGAGGTGACTGGTAAGCATCCACGGTAACTTCCGTTCGGCATCCCGCTCATACCCCTGGCCGAGCAGACCAAGACAAAGGAGTTGGCGCATTGGATATCGGTAAAATCCAGATATGTAGAGTCCGGAGTCCGGACTCGGTAAATGAGTAAATGAGATAATATGAGGCTGTTAGAAATGAGTAGCGGCTCGGTGGCTGGTAGTCCTTCTGTATGAGATTGGCAGACTTTCGGAATAGTTATGCAGATTAGGGTGCTGACTACTGCCAGACTTCAGGGAAGTAAAAGTCAGCATAATTCTAAGCACATAAGAGAAGACTGTCTTTGATAGCCCACCGGACTGATAGTGTAGTGTATAACCCTTCTGTATAGTTAGAGAAAGTCTCTCTGTTGTAGTGAAGAAGAGTCTTTAAAGCATCTCTCAAATAAAGTTAAGCAAAAAATGCGACCTCCGTGACAGCCGACGGCACTCTGTGGATGGAGTACCTAAGTGCACCATGACGGCTTCAGGTAGCCGTGAGCTAAATAAAAGCATGGTCAATCGTGCTGTCGAGAATGCTCTGTGCCAGTCGGCCGAACTCCACCGAGTAGTTTCGCTGTGTCAGTCGGACAGACTCGGCAGAGTGCCTTTTCTGCGGCCGTCGGCCGCCGCTGAAGTGGCTCCGCCTGTCGCGGCGTATGGCCGGCGGAGTCGGCGACCGAAGAAGCCTGCGAGCCGGCGCCGCTCGAGCCGGAGATTGGTATTGATCGCGCCAGATAACTGGCCTGATCGGAGGCGGCGGTCCGGCGGAGACCGGCAGTGTTACCTGAACGGGAGAGCGGCGGGAGGAGAGGGAGAGAGAGAGAGAGAGAGAGAGAGAGAGAGAGAGAGAGAGAGAGAGAGAGAGAGAGAGAGAGAGAGAGAGAGAGAGAGAGAGATAGAGAGAGAGAGAAGAGAGAGAGAGAGAGAAGCGAGTTATGAGGAACAGCAGTGCTGGCTTTTGACAGCATATTTTTTATTTCTTCGAGCATATTCGCTATTTAGATACCATATTCGCTATTTAGGTACCTATTTATATTTAGGTTTTATGAGCTTAAGCTTTTATATTTAGGTACCTACAGCTTTGTATTCCCGGAGACTCATTCCGTCGGAAAGTTACGATCTTTGATGCGACTCTTGTCGTTTTATTTGCGTGGTGTTTTATGTCTGAATGTTTGTCCCCTCCTTCGTCATGTTTGCGAAGCCTTGTGTGTGCCTGACTGTTTGACCCTACTCCGTCAGCTTTGTTCTGCCGGCCGATGTTTTGTGTTTGACTGTGTGATCCTTTTCCGTCAGATTTGTTCTGCCGGTCGGTGTTTTGTGTTTGACTTTTCGCTCCTTTCTCCGTCAGATTTGTTCTGCCGGTCGGTGCTACAGTCAACATGGACGGCACAGCACTGTACGAAGCCGTCGCATCCATTTTCATCGCACAGAAGAACAACATGAACCTCAGCATCGGCGGCCTCATCACCGTTAGGTAAGGCTGCTCAGGCTACTTTGGGCCGCAGTGGAAAGCAATGGGCTTCCTTGTGGGCTTTATGGGCATCTACAGCAACCTGTGACCTGATTTGTAAACCCGTGACCTGATTCGCTGACCCGTGTCTCCTCCGGCAGCCTGACGGCCACGCTGGCCTCGATCGGCGCTGCCTCGATCCCGTCAGCGGCGCTGGTCACCATGCTGCTCATCCTGCAGGCGCTGGGACTGCCCACTCACGACGTGGCCCTCATATTCACCGTCGATTGGCTCCTGTGAGTAGACCTGTAGACCATTTGTGACGCTACGGATTAGCTATAGTGAGAACACGAATAGGCTCTCTGTGACCGCGATCGATGGTCGCCAGTAAGTACAGTCCACAGCAGACGTAATGTGGGGTTTCAGTCATGGGTATGTTCTGCTTCTGAAGCTTAGGAACGATTAACCAGACTACAATGAAACTTTGAATGTAGCTTATATGTATCGTCACCCTTGCAGCTGCAACTTTAGCTATTGACATCTTCTTTTCGATCACTCCGCATTAAACAATCGCCAGTCAACGCCAACCGTTGAGATTGGTAAAACCCTACATTACTTTAGCGGTGGGCTGTACGTATGTACATTGCCTACTACCTTATACGATAGGGCCGCTGTCTCGTGCAAGTAAGTGCTTACATACATCGACCACTTCTTACGATAGGCTGGCTCATATAACATGTGAGTAGGTATCTCTAGTATCCAATGCGTATTCCATCCACTCATGGTATGACTCCTCTTTAGAGAAGGCTCGTATCCAATTTCGATATCGTTTATTGAAGGTAGAATGGCATTGGAGTTGCACAGTGCACTCGCATTCACGCTCTTTACTACATAAGCTAGTAGATACTAAATATGATCGTAAGTAATATCACGTGCCCACGAAAGATCAGTTAATGTAAGCAACCGTCGCATTTGATACATCTATCATAAATTCATATATAAGACTAAATTTACCTCATAGGATTTTGGAATATCAATCAGTAAAGTGTTTTCATGTGTTGGGGTGTTGCTATTGCTTGAGACTTGATCCAAAGCTAATATAAGCAAATTATTATCTCGTATGAACCATATACGGCGAACTTTTAAGCTTTAAAGATGCTTTACTATTTTCTCAGCCCTGCATTGTTTACAGCGTGTCCACGTGCCAGTCATTTTCTCGGTAATCGCTTACTCTCCCGGCTGACGCAAGCCGTTATTTTGTTCATAACGTTGTTATGCTGTCGTTGGGGATATTTGCCTGGATCGGTTATTGGATGAGCCCGTCTAGCTCATATAGCGACAGCATACCGAATTATTGGGAAAGCGGTGTGAGCTACCAACATTTTAGCTACTGGTCCTGGTAACCTGACCGGTATCTGTTAGTCTGATGATCGGGGCCGTCCCTGAAATCTTATACCTAATTGGTCCTATCTCATCTGCACGTTAGGTGACCGACTAAATTTTCCTATATTCCTGGCGATTTGTTCTGGTGACCAGTGATCTCTTCAATGTATGTATATTTCCTGTGATGAACCTGACCTTCTCTCTAACTCTAACTTATGTCCAATTACTTTCCCTAACCCTAATTCTAGCCACGAATATGTCTGGCGACGGGCTGCCATATTCAACGATATGTGTAGTGGCAGCTCTAAATACAGTTTCATCGATGGGCCTGACCTCCTCAGCCGCGTTCATCGATGAGTGGTGAAGGGCCTGACCTGTATAAAAAAACATCATCATATGCATCGATTTGTGTGGCAATAGTTCAAAATTAAGTTAAATTGATATGTCTGGTGATCGGACTGAGCTCCCCATATTTACAGTGACCTTTGTAGATGGTCTCTGTGACCCCCTGTTCGCTCTCTCCAGGGACCGTATGCGGACGTCCATCAACGTGCTGGGCGACGCGTACGGCGCCGGGATCGTGCAGCACCTGTGCCGGGACGAGCTGGCTCGTATGGACGCCGAGGCGGAGCGGCGCGACCGCGAGATGGCCGAGATGCTGCGCAGCGGCAGCGTGGCACTGAGCGGCGGCGGCCGCGGCTCGCTGCTGCCCCGCGGCTCCATCTGCCCCTCAGTGGCGCCCAGCGGAGCCATGCTGCCGCTGCGGCCGACCGGCGCCCTCTCGCCGGCCGAGGACCGGCCGCCGCCCCCCGCCCCCGGCGCCGCCGCCGCCAGGAACAGCTGGTTCGAGAAGCGTATCCCCAACTCCGAGACACAGATTTGAGGGGTGACGGCGGCCATCAAGGGAGGAGATGTTCCCTCACAGCTGACGGAAACTGCGGACATCGATGGATTCGCCCACAGCGATTGGCCAGGTGGGCTTAATACTGCAGAGCTGATGAGAGTTTATGTCGCAGTACAGGCCGGTGCTTCGACAAATAACACTGTGGTCCTGGGGCAGACTGACTGTCCGTTGTGTCTACAAACGTCGAGGCACACTGGGAGATCAGTGTGATTGTACGGCATGAAAGGGGGATGTGAGGATGGTTGTCAGAGCGGTAGACGTATTTTGTTCATGAAGAGGGTCCGTAGACATTTTCCGCACATTCCACAGACAGGGTTAGAGACGTGTGGTACAAACAGATAGATATATCGTTCATTGGTTACCGTTTATTCCTAACTCGGCGCAGTCCGACGCGTGTGACTGTGTACGCATGTGGATGTCCATATGTCTGTGTTTACTTGGTGGTTTATGAGTGTTGGGATGGGCTAATCCTAGCACAGCCCTGCCCTCATATCTGTGAGATGTTGGCAACTCTTGACGTCTGGGTCGGGCCGGGGCGGGGCGGGGAGGCACCAGACCTGCTGGCCCGTCAGGCTGCTGGCCGCCTCAGTAGATGGCAGCACCGGTAGGCCGCGGGCCGCAACATCCACACAGGGACTTCCACAAGGCTTGCTGATGTCTGGACGGGCCGGCGGGCCGCCTGCGGTCGCCGGCCCTCCGCTGTAGCCTAGAGCTCGGCCGGGTCGGCCCGGCCGGCTGGTGGGCGGCTCTCCCCGCTCGCTGCCGCTCCGGGCCGCCGGCTGAGCACGCTCTCTGTTAGCTAAGTCCTCCTCCCGTCTTGCTGGTCGGTTGTTGAAGGCAGGTCAGACGCGCCGCCGCCGCAGGGTGCAGCGCAGACCGCTTCGGCGTCGTGCTGGGCAGCTCTATATTCTTCTCTTCTTTCTCTCTTATCTGTCCTATCTTCCTCACCTCGCACTGTTTCTCTCCCTCCATCTCTCACGCTCCCCTCTCTCTCCTTCGCACGGTCGATGTTATTGCATGCTCTGAGGCAGGTCTGTTCTCGCAGTACGTGTGATCAGATCAGTCGTCTAGTGTGATTCAGTGTTGTGGACCTGGCTGAATGTCTGTTTGTCTGCCTGCTGTTACGTACAGCAGACATATTTGTCCCACAGGACGGTGTTGTGGAAATCGTACATGTGAATTGTGATTGCTGATCCAACTCGTCGCAGAAATCTCGTCGATCGCCCTCAGCCAACCTGGCTGGGGCGTTTTTATAGTGTTTACTGTTGACCTTTTGTAGCTGTTTTATAGGACGGGCTGCTACTGGATTTACAGCCCGCCGATAGCCAAAAGTAGGGTGCACGTCTCGGATGGAGAGCTGTGCCTTGTCCGTAGGTCTTATGGTGAAAATTGTTATTATTTTTCTGGTCGGCTATTGGTTTTGACGGCATTATTAAAACCTGAATCCGTACATTTCAGTATAGCCCTTGGTTTCGCGTCTGGTTTTCCTTGAAACTTCATTCAATCTTTCTGATTTTTTAAACGATTATGTTAGTAATATTTAATTGTTATACTTGTTGTTCCGTGGTGTAGCGTTGATATACACGTTGATAGTTTTCATAATAATGAGAATTTAAGGTTAAAAACTGTTTTCCTAATTAATTTAAGCGTATTTTATTGTGATTTTCTTGTTTACTAAATAGCTTCTCGTATGACATGTTAAAGAAAAGTTGTCTTTTATATGTGTGTCAATATTATTTTAATACTTTTTTAAGGATTCGATCTTTATTTAAAAGATTTATCGTAGGCCTATTTTTATGCTGTAAAATAATCAAATCCCGTTGACAATATTATGGTTAGGTACCTGGTAAAACTTTGGCGATGACATGTAGTCTTTCCCTTTGAAGAGTCTCCTTTTATATGAACGCATTACCGTTTAAAGGCACAGAGCCATGATGACAGTGACTCGAGCAAAATGCCTGACCTTATATTGTACATATTTACCTTTCACTTTCTGAGAGGGATAGACGTGCAAGGAAATTGTTGATTGGAGAACATATCGATTGAACTTGATACCGACCGTCTAAAATATCCTGTTCTGCGCAACTCGGTCCGACTTTGAGTTATCACCTTTAACCTTACCTTTGCTAGGTAAGGGGCTCATATCAGATACAGTATCGAATGTACGTAACGACACATATCGGTATGGACGCGTGACATCTTGTTTCCATTGTAGTATTTTTATAATATGCCTTCCATTCGTCGATGTACTACATATTTTATGTTTACAACATGGCTTTGAAGTGCTAACTAGTTTCTGTTTCATTCTTACCTATCAAATAATCATAATTTTGCGTGATCGAGGGTTGGAACTCAAAGGAAATAACTCACATTTGCATAAGTAAATATTTATTCCATCTAAATAACTCAATCATTTTGTGACGAGGTTAATCGTTTGTTTTAAATCTGAGACCTATGAACGACTGCTATAATTAAGAAATAAACGTTTGCGAAACAACTTTCGCCGTTAGGCATTTTCTTTAAAACGTTAATTGTTTGGTGTTTGTGGTTGTAAAAACTCCGCATTAAATTGTCTCAATCTTGGCATTTGTTCGTTTTTCACCTTTTGGTGATCACTAAAATATCTAACCAAGTGCGCGGATAGCCTCGTATTCGAGGCTCTTTCTATGTGCATATGTGCTTGCTGTACATGCTTACCTGTGCGCCAGTTCATCGCGCCGCGAGGTCACTTTGTGTCCGCTCTCCACCTGTCCCTCTGTTTCCCTTGTCTTTGATGTACGTTGACCGTCTGTATATGTACATATAGTGTGTGTCCGTCGGCCCGCGCGGCCGGGGCCGCCGCCGTTCGCTATCCTAGTTGTGTAGTCAGCAATAGAGTGTCGGGCACGGCGGACCGCCGCTCGCCGGTTGCCCAGTAGATGAGTGTCGTCCGCCGCCCGCGCAGAGCACATCGCACCGCACGCAGCACGCACACGTCGCGTACCAGCACCAGCACCAGCACCAGCACCAGCACCTGCACCAGCACCAGCGTCCGCCCTCTGAGAGCGCGCACCACGGCCGGTGCCGACGCCTCTTACGGCAGACGCCGCGCCGGCTAGTCATGCATGTATGTAGGTTTGTCGTTTTCAATACCTCGATCAGCACCGAGGTAATCTTGTCATCTTATGAAGTAGGATTTCCCACGCACGTCGCACAGTTGTTACATGGATTTAATGTGCGGCACTTGACTGAAAGGACATGCCATTGTACGCACAATGCACATAAATCATGATCACTGTTATTGAGTGCATACTGTCGTACCATGTTTGAAGCTCCGTGAGGTTAGGACACAGGTGAAAATTTTTTAAGTGAACCGAAACTATAACTGTGCAGCTAAATTCTCTCATTCTCTCCACGAAAGAACGGGTGCAGGGATATCTATGTTGTAACAACACCCTACAGTCAAGCACGGTGTTCCACCTTCCAAAGTGTCATTTTGAGGCCCAGTCGGTCAGCCCTTTTATTTCGGTAAAGTTTAAAGGCACCTCCAGGATGGATTGTGGAGGAGCTTTTCAACATGATGCTGCACAGTGTACCTACCGTTTTGTCATGTTTAATGTACATACAGCATATTGGGAGTGTCAAGTGATTATTATGTGTTGCACTGCACCTTGCACGAACGAAGTGTGAAATGAAGTCTGCTTGTGAGAGAGAAAGCTGATCGAAAATTGGCTGGCTAGCTTATCATGGACTGTTAGGCTATTGTATCCAAATTGCTGTATAAAAATAAGCGTCAGGCTGCTGCGAAATCTAACCCAATATTTGCGCAACGTGGGTGTCGTTGGTAACGTGAAATTGGATGTCAAGCGCCACGTCGACTTTACGAAAGAGTAACGTGTCCTGCACCATACACATCAACATGGATGAAATGTCAAGCGATGGGTGTTGTGTGCACAAATATGCGTGCACCGCTGTTTGTGCGCAGTACATGGGCGTTAGTTGAGCGAAGCTAGCTGCACAAACCGGATGTGCTCTATGCTGCAGTCTCTCCACAGGGCGCTGCGTCGCCCCGGCTGTACGGAGCCGGGACCAGCTCCGCGCGGAGCCGGTCCCAGCTCCGTAGGCCGCGGCTCGCAGCGTCGCGATCCTCTCTCGTCGTTTGGCTGTTGAGACCGCCGTGGCTGCTGTAGCCGGCGTTGGTAGTGTAGCCGGTAGCCGGTGGTGTCCTGTGTCGAGCGGTAGCGGCAGAGGGCTCGCCCTATTGCCGGCCGTTCTGTAGGTGTAGCGGAACTGTCGTCGGACGCCCGCCCCTGTCCGTCAGTCCCTTTGTGTGGAGTTGTCGGCACTCCGGTCCCGTCGAGCGACCGACTAGTTCAGCGTGGTGTGTCTGTGTGCATATCAAATTTAGCCGGCTGGCTGTTAGAAATCGGGCAGCGGAACCCACCAGTCGCACTTTCCTCGAGAAATGACAATAGTTGTCCGCGTGGGGTTCTAGTCGCCAGGCTTCGCGAGTTGTTTTCGTCGTTTTATGCGTGATACTTTGCTGTCATAATTGTCACCACACACAATACCTGGGTTACTAGACTGGTATATGTGTACTTTGGACTAAAGTGATAATACATGTCTGAGTTGGACTGCTGTTTTCCTTCCAATCCGATTCGAATGTTCGAAGCTAGTTTAAGTGACATGAATTTAGTCCAGTATGAACCGTTCAAACGTTCTAGGTGGAGTGAGTCGGGTCGTCCACACTCTGTTGACTTTCCGATCATTTCGATCACTGTCAGTCATATTATCCTCTCGTGCCAGGGGCGAAGCAGCCTTACTGCTGAATCGTCTTTCAAAGCAAAGCTTCATATTCGGGTGAATCACTTCTGTCACGACAGACGCCGCTACCAACTGGGTCAATGATCAGCCGCTCTGACAGAACCCTGGGGAAGATAAATCGAGACAAAACGTATCTTAACCATACGGTACCGCATAATAAATCCAATGTGGCATGTAACCGTTGTGCTTCCAAAACGAAAGTCAACACATTCATAAAGCCTTGACGTCATTACATTTTCAATATATTAAGTGATCTCCATCTAAACATTTGGCACAACAATAGTAAAATCAACACTGCTGCCGAGGGAGTGGGACATTACAAGACGGTGTTTGTGTCCAAACGGGGGATTCACGGTGCCTGGCGAGCGGTCTGCTGTGTCTCCTCGACTGCCAACAGCGAGACAGGGACACGGTCAGTCGGTCTGCCCCAGTGACCGATGCAGAGAGAGCGCTCGTGAGCAGGACCGAGAGCGGTTGGGTGGATCGGGAGGGCCATCTGTTTGGGAACAGGTCAGGCGGGGTGGGGATCGACACACATACAAACACATACGTCCGCGTCTGCTGGGGACAGCGACGCGGCACACCTACCGACACAACAGCTCTGCACGGCTCTGTCGTCACGCAGGACACAACCAGGCCTCGCGCCGGCGCAGAGTGCCCCGGCAGAGAGAAATAAATAACAGATGGTGTCCGATCACCACCAAAGTCCGCCGTCGCTGACTGGATATGTTATATGTACATTTCTCGTCCCCTCCAACGACAACATTACCACATGACTCCGCGCCATCCGCAACATTGCAATCACCCGTGGAAACGCTATGTTCTAGATCCAACGAGGGCGGCGCGTGGTCCCAGTATAAAACTCAGCGCAGAGCAATCAAAGACACGCGAGAAGAGATTCACATACTACAAGAGAGCAACAGGCAGTGTCCGGCAGTGCCGCACACTGAAAAATTAACAAAGGTTTAGATGTTTGAACACGAGACCATGTGACTTCTGGGACAAGTCTTTTAGTGAACATAAATAAATAATTCCAAAATATTTAGCCATCAGCGCCGTAACCTGCCTCCGACCCCGAAACCGTCGCCTGACACAAACATATTTCTTCGCCCGTCAATCTGGCTACTGGGTGAGCGACAGTTACGACCTCGGCCAGCAACACATACGAAGCAAACATTGAGTATTTTCCGCATTCGCAGTCGCAAACACGGTACTGTGCTTCCCGATAATGGCACAGACCGACACTGAACTGCACTCGGCCTCAAACTCTTAGACGCACTCAGAATTGGCTATGTAGAGTCATCAGCTCATCTCGACACCTAGAGTCGGCTTCTCTGACACCAAGTCAGTTCCGCTCACGACATTCTCGTCCCGACTCGCAGGCGTCGTGTGAGAGATCACGTTATCTAGCTAGCAGCATGAACCATTGTCAGGGGAGGCGGGCTGCAAAGTGTGCTGTCAGCGCTCTTTCACAACGCCAGGCTCGACAGGCATAAGTACGTACTAGCAGACAGATGCGAGAGCTCTTTCCGAGACAGACAGCGATTCCATGAACGGATGAGGTCCGGTGGATCCCATGCCAGATATGGATCCACTGTGTCCTTTTAGCGAAGTCACCTGATTCTTCATGGATGCACGCTCAGTCGACCCTTCATACATATGCCTGTGCCATGCGGTTCCTTGGCAACAGCTGTCTGCTCCAGTCACCGACCAGCTCTCAGCTGTAGTTGCCTATAGTCACCGGCAGTCCTCAGCTTTAGTTGCCCATAGTCACTGACCGATCCTCTGCTTCAGCTGCTTACCGTTACCGGTCTCCCCGGCCGCAGCTGCCTGTCTTTACCAGTCTATCGGTCCTCTGGTGGTCGCCCGTGTCCGCCGATCACCTGCCGCTTACACCAGCCCGGCGGTAGGCTCGGCGGCACTGACCGCCGCTGCCGCCCCCAGAGGAGAGTACGGCGACGCCGAGTCACGCGAGGTGGTGGGGCTGGGCTGTGGTGACAGCGCTGAGGCCCCGGCCGCTCCGGCGGCGGCCGACGCGCCCTGCTCAGCCAGCGCTGCCGGGCTCAGCAGACCGGGCAGGTCGGTCATACCCTCCCGACACCAGAGGCTGCGCATCTCCTGCCGGCGCCGCCGCATCAGGGCCTTGTACTCGGAGATGCGCAGCTTCTTGCCGTCGACGATGCAGGTGCGTTTGGGTCGCGGCCGGTACCGGTACTCGGGGTGCTCCTCCATGTGCTGTTTGCTCAGACGGGACTGCTCTTCGTAGTAGGGCTGCTTCTGTTCGTTGGTCATCGCCTTCCACCGAGCACCTGGTGGCCAAACGGAGAAACTGAGCTTCACCGAGATCACACCAGGGATGCGCATAAAGAGTCGAAACCGAGGCCAATCGGATCCCAAATTTCCCATGATTTTAGGACTAAAGTACGTATCGCTAAAGTACGTAGGACAAAAGTACGTATGCAAATGTTCGTACGCAAATATACGTAGGCGATAAAGTTCGTATGCCAAAAGTACGTACGCAAATGTTCGTACGCAAAAGTACGTATGCAAAAGTACGTAGTGCATAAAGTACGTATGTCAAAAGTACGTACGCAAATGTTCGTACGCAAAAGTACGTATGAAAAAGTACGTAGTGCATAAAGTACGTATGCCAAAAGTACGTACGCAAATGTTCGTACGCAAAAATACGTATGCAAAAGTACGTAGTGTAAAATGTACGTATGCCAAAAGTACGTACGCAAATGTTCGTACGCAAAAGTTCGTATGCAAAAGTACGTAGTGTATAAAGTACGTATGCCAAAAGTACGTACGCAAATGTTCGTATGCAAAAGTACGTATGCAAAAGTACGTAGTGTATAAAGTACGTATGCCAAAAGTACGTACGCAAATGTTCGTACGCAAAAATTCGTATGCAAAAGTACGTATTTAGTGTAAAAAGTACGTATGCCAAAAGTACGTACGGTTCGTATGCCAAAGTACGTAGTGTATAAAGTACGTATGCTAGAACTAGAAGTAGGGTATAGTAGTGTAAGTTGAGCCACTTTTTCTTTATTGCTGTTCTGTTGCCATACTACAGGGAACTCATGATAAATTCATACATATACCAAATAATATAGCTTTGTCCATTTTGCCCATTTACTCATCGATAAATTTTGCTTTGCCTTGTAGCAAATGCTCATTAAATAAAGAATAAGAAAGGTATTACACATTGATCAACTTAACCCAAGGGTGGGGTACGTACTTAATACCCTACGTACATTTGCTATACGTACTTTTGTCCGTGACGTAGGCACTTTTGTCCACACGTAGGGTAGACCGGGGCAAGTCGCCCCGCCGAGGTAAAACGCCTCACCGATGTTTCTCGGAACTGGCAGGGTTCTGGGGAAAGATCCTCTCTTCTGGTAACCCGGCCGGACCCGGGGGGTAATTCCAACCACCGCAGCCCGGGAAGGGGCGTTTTCGCCCCCCCCCCCCTATCTAACTCCGTAAATAAGGGAGCTACGCAAACAAAAGCAATACCAAACGAAAGGTCCTTACGAGACGATTCTAAAGCACCCAAATTTTTTTACCTCAGGTCAATTTCCAAGGTCAGAGGTCAAGGTCAAAGGCAAAAACCGGCCACATGTGTAGTGATCTCAAAGTGAGCGTTCTAGAGGACGGCAGGATGCAAGGATGCATAAAACCGGCAAAATTGGGTGTCAAACGAAAGAAGAGAATCTGAGAACTCCGAAAATGTACTCAACATCAAAGGTCAAGGTCAAGGTCATGCTCAAAATTGACCTCAAACTTTGCACTTTTTCGTACATCTTGCGTGTCAACTTCCAAGATGTTTTGAAATGTTTTGAGGCTTATCAGGTCCCTATTTGTGGTTCATCTTACGATACAAGGCTGCTCAAAGGTCAAGGTC
Source organism: Amphibalanus amphitrite (assembly GCF_019059575.1). NCBI lineage: Eukaryota > Metazoa > Arthropoda > Thecostraca > Balanomorpha > Balanidae > Amphibalanus > Amphibalanus amphitrite. The sequence continues at coordinate 201,623 of NW_024882205.1, read as the reverse complement.
ACAGAAGAGAGTCCTTGCTAGAGGCTATTTCACTGATTTAAGGTAGTAATAATAAATAAGACAATTTTGCCATCCGGGGGCTCTAAATAAAGGCTTAGAGGAAAATAGATGCCAGATTCGTGATCAGCGGGTACGAATCCATCATAAACGACTTTTGATGTGTCAAGGTCAACCAAAGGTCATTCGAGGTCACATGAGGTCAACATAAAACTTGCCCTTTTCCAAACAAAATATATATCGTTCGACGCGGCTTGACAAGGCAAATGCGATGGTACCACTGCCGTAGCTCGTAGCTACGTAGCTCTAGGACCATTTTTGTCGAAGTTATTTGCGAAAAACTAAAACCACAGCTTGGGGTCGTTGACCTGACCTCTGAGTTCTGACCTCAGGTCACTAAAACTAATTTTGTATTTTTCTCTAGGTCAAACGCTACACATCCGTGCTCGTAATTTGTCTTTATCTCTAAAACTATTTTTAGCAGCTATTTGAAGTTCGCGTCTGTGACACCGAAGTTTGCCGTGCAGGGGTCTAGAAAAATCGACTTTGTGACGTCATCAATGTGGCTAGGTCCAATTTCTTTTTCTTCAGAAGATGTCAAATTGATGGGAGAAAAGGTACTGAAAGTTTCGCTTTCCTATCCTATCCCTAAGCGTTCGGGAGCTATCGCAAATATTTGCCGGGGGGGGGGGGGGCGAAAAACGCCCCCCGGGCCCGCGAGGGTCTAGTGTATGGGGCCTCTTGCCTCAGGCCGTGGGGCGTTTTGCCCTGGGGTTGGGGGAAAATGCCCCATTTGCAGTTGCTTCATAAAGCACTTCCTAGCTGGGAGTCCGATCATAAGTGAATGAATTTGAAGGGTGGAATTTAAAGTAAAATGTCCAAAGAACACATTGAGCACAAATTTGGCCTTCCAGGTGATGTGAGACCAAAGTAGGTACCTATGTAGCAAAATAAATTATCTGGGGCGTCTTGCCCAAGTCTTTATACCCTACGTACATTTGCTAAGCGTAGGCTTTTGTACGTGACGTACTTTTGCCCATTCGTACTTTATACCCTACGTACTTCTGCGATACGTACTTTTGTCCGTGACGTACTTTTGTCCGTGACGTACTTTTGTCCATACGTACTTTTTACCCTACGTACATTAGCTATACGTACTTTTGTCCGTGACGTACTTTTGTCCATACGTACTTTATGCCCTACGTACTTCTGCGATACGTACTTTTGTCCCTGACGTACTTTTGTCCATACGTACTTTATACAGTACGTACTTCTGCGATACGTACTTTTGTCCCTGACGTACTTTTGTCCATACGTACTTTATACTGGACGTACTTCTGCGATACGTACTTTTGTCCTTGACGCACTTTTGTCCATACGTACTTTATATTGTACGTACTTCTGCGATACGTACTTTTGTCCCTGACGTACTTTTGTCCATACGTACTTTATACTGCACGTACTTTTGCGATACGTACTTTAATCCTACGTACTTTTGCTTACGTACTTTTGTCCTACGTACTTTAGCGATACGTACTTTTGTCCGTAACCCATTTCCCATACATTGACTTTCCATGTTAAAGTGCGTTAGAATTGGGTCGTAGTTTGAACCGAGCTTTACACTTATCAGCATTTCACTCACCGAGTATTTTGCTAATGTTGGAGTTGTGCATATCCGGGCAGGCCTTGAGTATTTTCCTGCGCTCGTCCTTGGCCCAGACCATGAATGCGTTCATTGGCCGCTTGATATGGGGCTTGCCGCTGCTGTCCTTTCGCTGCTGGCGTATTATCTTAGCTCCGAAAAGCTTAGCTGAAATAAACGGGAAATTCGACCGTTAGAATTGTCACCTATGAAACGGATAGGTACTCTTGTACAAGGTTTCATTCGAGGACAGCGATGGTGTTAGACAATGCACAGTTAATCCCAAGTTCTTATTTGAAATGACGCATGATTGCTTTACCACGTTTATTCTGCTCAGGACTCCGGGAGGTCATATGAAATTGCCAGAAGTGGTATAGGTAAATATCAATCATTTGGTATATTTATCTAGCTAGGTGGGAATAAACAAAGTGCACGTTTTCATTCATTCCAATAGAGAGGTTCGCCAAAATGTCCACAGCCACCTCTAAACCAGATCTACCGGACCCACAAATTCCGCGTTTCCGAAGAACCCCGGACGAGTTTTGCGGCACAGTATACTTCAGGCGTCTACTACCAGAGACATCTATGGGCTATAATGGAAACTAATGCTATTGCGGTGCAGTATACTTCAGGCGTCAAACATCAGCGACATCTACTGGCTGGAATCGGAACAACCACTCAAGTCTTGCGGTGCAGCATCTTTCAGGCGCCCAGTGCTGAGGCCATCAATTGGGTGGAAATAAAACATCACCCGGTGTTTTAGGTACAGAAGGTATACAGTTCTCAACTTCTGCACGCATACCGTGCACGGGGCATCCGAGCTTCATTGGACACGTTTCAGTTGTAACGTTTCGAGGTGACTGGCCGTGACCGAATAGCCGTGATGTTCCGGCATACAGATTGCAAGTTATACAGAGCGGAAAATTCCGACGATTCAGGAAAAACAACATGAGTCCAGGGATACTGTTTCTTCATGCTCTAAAAGAAAGAAATGGTGAGAAGCATTGTTGCCTCCAATTAGACCCCCGTTTTGCCCCCAGTCCTGGGTCTGGTTTGTGTTTCGTATTTCCGCCACGTCATGGTTTATAGCATGTGACATCAGCAGAGCGTGATGACTGACTCCCTGGACTCAGCCGGACGTGGACTCCCACTCTGACTCGGGAAGGCCGACTCTGACGTGTCGCGCCATACCAGAGTCATAAACAATTCCGTCACTGGCTGACTCGCCTGACTCTGATGACTCGACTTCACTTCCCGGGTCGAATCATCGGGATATTTTGGGCGTTCGGTCACGCCTCTCTAAAACAGCTTACCCCAAAGCGACTGTTTGCATAACACGCGCAAGCGGCGATCGAAAACTTCGTGTAATATTATCTGATTCATGTTGGGAATTCAAATAAGAAAACAAATTTACAGATATTTCCTAATATTCGCTAACTACAAAACAATCAAAATATAATGTTGTCGCTAGCCATGCTTATGTTAAACATGTGCCTACCTGTTGATTTACTGGCGTAGATTTAGACCCTGTTTACAAGCATCATCACTCCCTGGTGAGGAATGAAATTAACGACAGACACCCACAGCCACTGTACTAGTGTAAGCAGGACCACCCTACCGCCACCGCTAGTACTCACTGGTGCAGGTGGCCGCGGTTCCGAGCTCCGAGTCTGCCTTCCCTGCCTCCTCTCCAGCCCTCCCGGGCGGTGACACCATGGTGAGGCCGGAGAGGCCGTTACCCAGCCTCCCAGTCGGGTACAGCATGTGCAGCGGCAGCGGGCCATCTCTGACAGAGGTGGGTACTCCTCCGGCCAGTGAGAGCGGCAGCCCGCCGACCGGGGACGGACCGCCTGCGACCGACGTCGGCAGATCCAGCTTAACTGCAAAACAAGACACAGACCGTCAGCTTCCAGTCTGGGTGCACCACAATACTCGGCAAACACCGATTCACATAGTAAACACTAAACGTATGTCATGGAAGACGGTGTAAGTTAATGCATCACATACACTTAATCACGGAATATATAGTCTACGACATGTCGTAGACTATATATGTCGTAGACTATATATTCCGTGCACTTAATAGAAAGAGACGTCTGTGTTAGAGTCTGATTCTCTATTTCTGGTCTCCATGTCACATTGCAGACATGAGACAACAATAAATTTTGCTCACATTGGTCGACGGAGGACGGCGGCAGACCCGCCATGCCGGGCGGCAGACCGTACGGCATGAACGGAGACGGCATCAGTGGCTGTGGCGGAAACACGGAGAACGGCGCCGCCGCCGGCTCAGGCCGCTGCTGCTGCTGCTGCTGCTGCTGCTGCTGCTGCTGCTGCTGCCTCTGAGGGCCTGCTCCGGCCGGTGACGGAGAGTCGCGGCTCTTGGTCAGGTTCAGAGGACCGTCATCTGAGGACAGCAGCGGCGGCGGCGGCGGGATGGACGCCTGCTGCTGCTGTTGCTGCTGCTGCTGCTGCTGCTGCTGCTGTTGGGCCTGCTGGTGTTGTTGCTGCTGTTGCTGCTGCTGCTGCTGTTGCTGATGATTCATCTGAGCTTGTGCCGCTGAGGCCCACGAGTATACCTGTGGAGTGTGAATTGTGAGAATGACGGGACGACAGGCATATGTAGGTATCGCTTGCGTTAGTTTTATCCCATCAACGGAGCCAGGTAATTTTCTAAGACACTCTTTTTTATAAAGGGTGTTGAGTGAATGGTCGACTTCACACCACATCATCAATCGACTGGGCGACACTGACCGGATGTGTGGGTGGTGAGAGAGTCGATCCCGGCGCCAGAGTCGGAGTCGGAGTCGGAGTCGGCGGCTGGGCGGAGGGCGGTGCGAGTCCGCGGAACGGCGGCCCCAGGAACGGGTAGAGCAGCAGGGGGTGAGGCACGCCGAGCATCTCTGGGGGCCGGAGTCCGGCGGCCGCCGCCCGCTCCAGACTGTCCTGGTGACGCTGCTGCAGAAACTGCCGGCACAGAGAAGTGCACCCAGAAGGTGTTAGACAAATGTTGCACAAATGTTTTTGCATAACGGACTGCAGAATGTCAGGCAGGCAAAGACACGAAGATATTGGCTGTAACAAGTTATAAGCAAATCATAACTGACACCGCATTGGTTAATGTTTCTATAGAAAGATAAGTCTGCCGTCATAACGTATTTATGTTTAGGAAAATAAAGCTTACTGCCAAAGCTTAAAGTTGCAAGGTTAAAAAGTCGCTATCTCTTACATCTATCTATTTATTGCATTGTCTTTGTTCCGCTGGATCAGTGCATAACCAGCACTCACACGCTAGTAACGTTCACACCCATTAGTGAATTGTAGCGTATTGGCTTTGACTGATTACCCCGCACCGTAATAACATGCGTCCCTCCACCGGAAGGTGACTGGGTGGGTGCCACCGTCGGCGATACTGGGTCGCTGGGATCGCCGGCGATGTAGAATGCATCGGCGTTTAAAGGGCGCCGCCGCCGCCCGGCCACCAAGTTTGTCCATTATGGCGGCAAGCCTAACTTGGACGACGCTCAGATGGGAAATAACGAAGGATCAAAGGCATTCGGAAAGAAGTTTCTTACCAAAAGTTTGGTCAAAGTAGCAAAGTAGGCAGTGTTTGATCAGTTCTCTTCAAAACATGCGTCAGAAATGGCAATTACGTTGATAAGGGTTGATACGGCAAGTCGGAGTCAACTTATGCTATTTACGAACAAGGCATAATAAATGGAAAGCCGGCCGTATTATACCTAAGATAGATAAACATAAGATTTTAGGAGTCAACCATTGGACTTCGGACACTCAACTTCAGGACCTATGAAATGTCGCGTTACTATCGCACATAAGCTCTGTCCCAAGCTTAGCGTAACATATTTCACGATTGTTGCAGGAAGTAATGAACATTAATTGGGCGTAAGGGCGCGTTACCTTTAGTTGGAAGTTATTAAAGACCATCCGTACGCCAGCGAATCTTAAGTCTTATTTTCTGCAGAATTTTATTTTTAGGAACCTTCCTTTGTTAGCCTAGTGGTTGACTAAAATGGAGATAAGTGAAGATAACTTACGACTTATGATAGTTTCCAAAGCTACTTCTATCTACAGTACATACATAACCACATTTTAAAGTTAGCTTTATATAACTACATTTGTAGCGTTCTAACTAGTTTGTATTAAATTCTCCTAATCGCTTGTAAAATAAAAATATAAATATGAATACTTACATGAAGGTATCTCCTATGGATATTTCAAAAATTTATCAGAACTGTACTACCTACATATGCTTACTGAGCTACTGTTAGGAGCAGATGTCGACACAAATAACTTCAAACGAAAATTACGAGATAGTTAACTGCAATAATGACTACACTTCGGGATTTCATGTAACATTTTATTGAGGACATTCCAAATCATTTCTGCGGCCAGGGAAACAGGATGCTACATACTGATTTGGAGTCCCGAGTGGGCACCACTGTTCTGCAATCACCGTCTTTGTTTGACGGCCTAAACGATATAGGCATTAGTCAGCAAGGACTAGCCGGTGTTTGGGTGATAAAGAACAAAAGTATCAGCGTCTCAGCGATGATCAATGACTTTGGCATTTGTTGAAGTTCGATGCTTTCTCATTCGACGCCATTCCAGCATCTACAGCGCCATTTTCTTTGTCCACCCACGGACCTGTCGAACTCGGTGACACACGATCGGACACTGATCGGCGAGGTACCGGACGGGTGGCCGCAATTACCCAGCCGGCAGCGCCACCTATACCGAGCCCAGCCCTGCCCGGAGGAGGCCGAGCGACCGTCCGTCCGACGGGACTGTATGTACGGAGCAAGCGGCCGTGGGCCCGAGGAGAAAGGCCGTCGGAACAGAGTGCCTCCCTCGTCTCCTTTTCTGATCGGTGTGTGAGCACCTGCACATTCGGGATTCGGGATAGTTCAATGGATATACGGGACGAGTTGAAACAGAGTTTATCCCGTCAGTAGGTAATCATAATGCAGAATGTCTATCACCGACCTTCCGGTCTTAGCGTGAATCAGATTGATTTGGTGTAATTGATACCAGATTTAATTTTGTTAATGGACCTAACAGTATTAATGAAGCACAATTGCTAGTTTTTTTTTATTTCAAGGCTTAGGACTAGAGATGTCAGTCGGATACCAACTTTTTGGTATACCGATACCAAACCGATACCAACTTGGTATTTGGTATTTCAATCGTAATGTGTTTGGTATTTTGGTGGTATCATGAACCCTCACTAATGTATAAGAGGCTAAGAAGTCGGTATAAAGTTGGTATTTCCCTCATTTTCCCAAGTTGGTTTGGTTTCGGTATTTCCCCACGGTTTTGGTTGGTATTTGGTTTGGTATCGGTATTCCGATTTTCCGTAATTGACACCACTACTTAGGACTGAGCTCATCGGTCACTGAACAATGAACAGTGAGCACGGAACATCCTCCCCAGATACCAGCGGCTCGTTTCAGCCGCGGCCGCCGCCGCTGACTGACGGCCCTCCCTCCTGACAGACGCACCTTCTCCGCCCTCGGCCGCCGCGAGAGAAAACAAAAGGTCCGCCGGCTGCTGACGGGCGCACACCGCCAGTGGAAACATCGCGTCGGCGAGTCATTTGCGGGGCCGTCCGCCGCGCGCTCCGTCCCGCCGGCAAAACACGCCACCGGAGCACACGAGCGTCAGTCGAGAAAATAAACACGGCTCCCTCGGGGTACCGGGGACGGGCGGCGATCGGCCCGCCCCCGCCCCCGCCCCCGCCCCCGTCCCTGGTCTTGCACTGTGCTCTGCAACTGGTGCAAGATACGGCATGAGGCCGCCGACCGGGCGGCCGCCCGCGGGGGAGGGAAAGGAGCTTCATCGAACGACCCGCCCCCTCTACTTTAGTCACAACAGGTCACTGGCGGGGGAGAGGGGGTAGGAATCGGCGACCAGCGGCGGCCGGCAGAGTGCGGAAGTCAATATCGGCAGCTGGGCAGGCGAGGTGGTTGATAGCTTTATCAAGCCGCGGTAGGTTGGAAACCCCCAGCTCAGCCACATCACGCAATACATAACGCACCTGCCCTGTTGAACGTATACGGCTCCATAAGTAGATTTATTTCCAGTAAACGACAATGATCAGCACGCTTACGAGAAAAGAAAAACGTTTATGTAACTATGGACACACGTTTGTGCTGCTCGTTGCACATGAAACCGGATGTAAACCGTTTCCGAATCGGCGTGCTCGCAGTTCCGGTGGGCGGCCTTCTTCCAGCGACCTGCAGCGCCTGCTGCACATGACTGCCGAGCACCGTCTCGCAGTGCTAGTCTCCACGCGGGTTTTGTATTGGAGCGTAACCAGTGGGGGGCGGCATCAGGAACCGGACCGGTCTCATGAGGACAAGCCACGTGCCAGGGGATGCAGAATGAAAAACAGCTTGGTTCACTCAGCGTTTGAACCCAAGATCTGTCCAGTACGAAAAAGCTTGCCTCCGTTGACCTCAGCGATACCGATGTTTTTTTTTTTCCTTTCGGTCGCGCGACTTTGCCGCGGAGGTGCCGGGACCAAGCAGTCCTTCGAGCAGTGCATCAGTGGTCAAGCTGTCAAGCAAGCAACTCTCGAGTTTTTTCTTGAGCCGTCTTCAGATCCGTCTAAAAGCCGTCTCATATCTCGAACCTCGCATCTCGAGCCTTTTTGCAAGAATCGCTTCTGTTGTGTTCTGTCGAATCTTTCTCCCAAGTTTTCTTACGAGCTGTTGGTCCAGTCATCAAACCGTCTGCCGGCTCCATCTCCCAAGTCTTTCTCCAAGCTGCTTGTTCAGCCATCTGAGTTATCTGCCACGTCGTCAGCAAGTCGTCTAGTCTGTCTGACAGTCCGCCAGGCTGACTCCTGAGCCGTTGGGCCGTCGGGAAGCAGCTCTCTCCTCCGCAGATCGGGACCGGACGGGACCGGACAGCGCGGCGTCCGGACGGCACAGGACGGCACGGGACGGCCATCGGCCGCCTCCCTCCCGGGGGACGGTCACTCGTGTAAACCGGCTCTGACGGCTGATGATAATCCCATCTGGTGCGTTGCCGGCCGCCGGGCACTGCCGCCCCCGCCCCCGCCGCCGCCCCCGCCCCGAACAATGACGGCGGAGTCAGATGTGACAAGGCTGCCGCCGCCGGCTGCGAATGACAACGAGCGAGAGCGACGGAGAGCAGCCCCGGGCGGAGAGGCGCCCAAATCCGACCAACGGGACATCTACGGATTTGGAGAGGACGGAATGTAAAACTTGTGACTGGCGTGCGGCCGTGCCAATTTCAGTACAGCTGGAATCACTGAGGCAGCCGAATTCCACAGTCATAGTCCGTCACATGTTACACGATCTGATGACATTACTGTTTGAAATAAAACAGATATGAATCTATCGAACCGCAAAGACAAACCGTAAAACAGTTAGGTATCGGTCAACTGAATTTGACAAAATGTTTAGATTCATTTCATAACAAACGTTTGCAAAATCATCATCATGTTCATTTCTGTTTTCCTGGCGAATGTTCACTTCCATATCTCGGACGTAAATAGCATTACAAACACCTGTAACGTGGCCTCACAAACATGAAAGCAGCGCTCGTGAGCGTGACATTACTCATGCCAGGCCAGTTTTGATTTACAGCGAATGAAGCGCCTATCAGCATTTAGCAATCATGCATGACATCCATTGCAATATCATGTGACCAAGCCAGGGCGCAACCTCACGTCAGTCCGACACTCCCTGGCCAAGGTGTGAGGGTGTAAACTGATCGGTCATTTCTCCCCGTGCCGCGGGGGCGGGTGATCTAACACGTCAGGCCGCGATACTCTGTGCGGTGACTGAGGAGCCGGTCTACCGAGGACCCAAACACACGGGGCAGGCGGAAATTGGCCGGCCCGCGTCGGCCGCTGAGAGATGAGACTGGAAGGGGTGAGGGTGAGAGCGTGAAAAGTGAGAGAGTGAGACGGACGGGGAGAGGGTACAGAGGGAGCCGCCGGGTGACCTCCGCGGGGTGGGTCACCTGAGACCGCTCGTCACCCGAGGTCGATAGGGGAGGGGCACTGAGACCACTGCCAGCCGCAGATGACTGCAGACAGCGCGGCGACATGCGACATATGGTGTCACGAGGGGACAAACACGTGTGCAATTGGCTTTTGATACAACGCTCAAATGCAAAACAAAAGAGCGGATAAACTGTACCGTTCACAACAGCAGCATGGTGCAAAATGTGTAGCGGCATATGACGTCAAAGCCAACTTTAAATGTATCGGTTTTCTACACACCGAAGGTCTTGCCGTGCGACCGCTCCTAGCCATTTTACTCTCCGCACACTACACAACTGATCGTCACTATTTAACGCAGTGTTACATATTGCAGTAGCTGAGAGAAAGCCCTCCAGTCGGACCCGTGAGCGGACATATTGCCGGCGTCGGACGTTTGTCTGATGTCCAGCTCAGAGAGTGATCACATTAGGCTGGAGGCTCAGCGGCGAGCACCGACCGCCGTCCCTCGAGACAGCCCGCTCGGCTCAGCGTCTCGGACCCGCGGCATTATCGTCCGGCCCCCTGAGACACACAGTCGACCCGGCGCCGGACTGAGAAACAAGCAACAGTGGATCGGCGAGCTGTGGCGAACGACTGAGAAATAAGTAATAGTGGATCTGGGAGCTGTGGCGAACGACTGAGAAACGAGCAGCAGTGGATCTGCAAAGTGCAAGGTGTGGGAAACGAATGAGAAACAAGCAACAGTTGCCTGTGCGAGCTGCGGGGAACGACTGAGAAACAGTGACCTCTGCGTACTGTGGCGACGCCGGACTGGGAAACAAGCAACAGTGGCCTCTGCGAGCTGTGGAGAACGACTGAGAAACAAGCAATAGTGGATCTGCGAGCTGTGGGGAACAAACGAGAAACAGTGCCCTCTGCGTACTGTGGCGACGCCGGACTGAGCAACAAGCAACAGTGGATCGTTTATCTGTGGAGAACGACTGAGAAGCTAGAAACAGTGGCCTCTGCGAGCTGTGGTAACGAATGAGAAACGAGCAGCAGTGGATCTACAAGATGTGGGGAACGACTGAGAAAAAATCAACAGTTGCCTCGGCGAGCTACGGGAAACAACGGCAGCTTCTCCGTAAAACACTGAATCCTTCGCTGACGACAATAAAGCACTCTGACATTCGCTGACTGATGTAAGACATGATGCATAAACTCGCCATTCCATATCACAATTAAAACGTCTCTTTATCCCGTATGAGACAGTAGTTTTCCTAATCGATTATAAAAAGTAGCCGTCGTCAAAGCAAAAGATACCTACCCATACAATTAAGTGTTCTAAAGCAAATATATCTGCCGAAATGTATGTTTTGGATTATGCATGTTTAGATCGGCCGCGATTTATCGGATAAATAAACGCGATAAATCGGAGCGATTTAATTATTTAATACTGTAAGCATTATTCACAATTCACATTCATCGAAGTGGGCGTTTTGAAAGTCATACGAATTGATATCATCGATTGATTTCAATTAAATACCATTCACAATATTTCACTCCACTGGGTGTCAATTTCCTGGCCCGCGGTTTCGACTAATTCCTTTCTGTCCGACCACCAGCGATTACCCCATCTCCATTTCAGATCGGCTCGTGCTCCATCAGTTTCCGTTTCTTTCTGGCGTGCTCCCCTCGCCGCCACTACATCATACCATTATGCCCATCCGATTGGGCCATCTCCTCGTCGCGGCTAATAACCCCAGCGCCCGGGGCGTCTCCCCAGGTCCCCGTGTCCCCTGCGCCACCGCCGCGCCGCCGCCACAAACGCCGCCGCCGCCGGCTCGACAGCGGCGCGCCGAATTAGGCCCAATTCTCATTCGGATATAGAATAATGTGGCGCGCGGCGCGACGGCCCGGTGACGGAGCACCGGTCGGCCGACAGCCGCTGACCGATAGCCCTTTATGTGGCGGCCGGTCGGCGGCGGCGGCCGCGGCGGCAGCGGCACAGCGGCGCGGCGCCGCGGTCGGCTCAGGTGGCCCCACATTGGATTAGCGCCGCTAACGGAGACGGAGAGTGGGCGCCGGCCGTAGCGAGCCGCATGCCAATGGCGGCCCGACGGCGGCCGGCAGATTTACAGACCGATCCAATCGGCCGGCCGGCGCCGCCGCACAGTAAACTGAGCGCTGCTGCTGCAGAGTAGTGGGCAGCCGCCGCCGCCGCCGGACAGTAAAGGCTCCTACAAGGAATTGAGGAGCCAGCCGCTGTCACTGGACAGGGGACAGTAAAGTGAGGGACGCTGCTGCAAGATGGTGAGGAGGCATAACGCTACTCCTAACACATAGGCTTTGGTCAGTGGTGTTTTCAAGACTTATTTCATTTTTGATATTGCTATCAATTGAAACGAGCTACATTTCTAAATTGCTTCGAAAACAGCCGAGAAAACCATGATCGTGTTTTGTTATGAACTGCCATCATTAGGAACCACGTTTTATTCACGTCCTCATGCATACAGACCTCCAGCGTCCAGTCAGGCTGATCCTCCCCACCGGAACAGGAGTGGGCGGAGGGTTACGTAAAATGCTTCTTTTATAGAAAGGCAGAAACACGGGTCACTCGCCGTCCCTCGACTAAAGAGCGTGATACAACAATGCACGGGGACAGACCCCCGCGGCGTGTGACCGCCTGCCGCGGCGGGTGGCCTCTTCCATGCCGGAGTCTTTTCAAGACGTTTCGGGTCGGCCAGGTCGGACCTTCTCCTTCCTGCGCTTCTGAAGAAAATCGACAAAATAATAACGATAAGAAAGATTAAAAATACTTCCCTTCTGCCAGTACCAAATAACTTATCATGTGGATACCGGCTGTGTGCGTTTCTCTCTTCCGCTCAGCGCTCTTTTCCTTCCGTCTCTCCCCTCTCCGGCAATAACACACGGCCGAGGAATCCGTTCCCGCCGGCTCATCGGAGACAGTTATATTTGTACCTGTCCGACTGCGCCACCGTCCTCGTCCCTCCAGAGGATCCTTTTTCACTTTCCATGACTTATTGGCATTTTTGCCTCGGCTCCCCTCTGCCTGACGTGGGTGTGCGGAAGTTTACGTTGAATCTGCTTTTAGGACGTTCTTTCTGACCATATCGAGGGGGACAAAAAGCACCGGTGCGGGGTCGGTAAATGAGCTGGCTGGTGCGTCACTCGCCGTCGGATAAGCGAGCTCCTTAACCGGGTGTCGGCGCATAAAGGGCGCCACTGGAGCCCATTTAGATACGGCTGGCGCTATACAGCCGTGGTGTTTAGTCCCCAGACTGAACCGCTGACCCGGGAGTGGTTCAAGATGGCACACCTAACAATGCGGGCAACAGAAGCTGCTTTCGCATTGTGCTTTTGAGGTTCCTCACACAGAATGAAACAATAGATTTTATTGTGGTATACCAACATACCTACTTAAATTAATTACTTTGACCTCAGACCTATTCATGAAGGCGTAAGCACCCAATGAAAGGTAATTTGGCATTGCTAGCTTAGTTCACTCCTCACTTAGCACTTAGCATCAAGCAACTCAATTAAACACCGTTTAGAAGCGATTCATTGGCCGACTTGAATGATTCAGACTTATATTGTTAATTTGTTACGTCATCGAGCAGGCACAAAGCTCATACCCTGTCAGGGCTGCCTCCAGTCGGCAGCCGCTGTCATGAACTCTTTCGCCTTTATGTCATCTAGGGTCTTCTGCTCTCAGCCCCCGCCAGGGTCGCCCCGCTGTCCTCAGCTCTCTGCTAGGGCCGCCTACGTTGCCACCAGGTCAACTATAGTTTCCACAGCCTTCCGCCCCTGTAGCCTGCAGAATCGCTTCTACTGCCCTCAGCCCAGGGTCGCCCTGCTGCCCACACTTCCTGCCAGGGTCGCCCCCTCTGCGGCCGGGCTGGTCCGTGCCGCAGGTGTCGCCAGTCGAGCGCAGCGCCCACAGCTCGGCGCGGCCCGATGACGCACCGCCGGCATCCGTGGCCACGTGCCCAGCCGGCAAACGAGACGAAACCGGCGCACTATCGGCGACACCGCACCGCCGTCCGTCTCATCTGCGCCGCATTAAAGCGTCATAACGGCATTCTTCCCACCTCCGGCGGCAGCGCGACAAACAGCATTCCTCGTGCGGCACACGGCGAGCTCATTACGGCTGCCGCGCCGCCTCTGCCGCCGCCGCGCCGCCGCTGTCGCCCCGGCCGACCGGGCCGCGCCCACCACAGGTCTGAGGTCCCACCGCCAGCAGCGGCGGATTAGGTTTTTGCGCTGCGTGCCGTGACAGAGGCCGTCAGAGACGGGGCGCCGCCGACAGCAGTAATGGTATAATTTAATTAGGCCTCTCCTGCTGTCACAATATTTTTGAGGTGTCATGGGGGTTCGGGGTGTTGAGCTGATGGAGCCCGAAATAGCTGGGAGGTGATTCAACTCGGACGGCCGCGCTGTGTGGGGAGAAGACGGCCGCAGCTACCGCAGCCGGAGGGGAAACAGGCACTGACGCTGGCCGGTCACAGAGCTTCCCAGAACATGGTGTTTGGAAAGGCCACACATCGGCGGAACCACGGAGGAACTGCTGTTTCACAGAACGCATGATCGACTGTTTGACCACAGGGTATGTGATCAACGAATGCATGAGTGAAGCTGCGCTGCATCATGCATGATAGCGATTGATGAACTTCATATCTCGCTACATGGAAACGACATCTGGCATTCGTGGGCGTTGTTTGAGGCACCCACACGAAGTGCGGAGTTCATGGCACCAAAGACTGCCGCGGCGCGTTGTGAACTGTCGACGGTAACATTCGAAGCTGCGCGGGCGCCGCCGCCTCCGCTGCCGCCGCCGACTGACGGAGCCGGGGTGCGCCGCCCACCACCCGGCCGACAACAATAGGAGACGCTCCACCGCCGCCGAGCGGGGGCGGGAGGAGTCAGCCAACCACCGATACCCTCCATTTTGTGCAATCAATGCCTGCCGCGCGGCTCGCCGCCAGCGCACGCGCTTCATTGCGACACACCGTGCAAAGCCGCCCAGCCGTGTCAGCCTAACAAATGGACGTCATTTAGCGGCCAACATAACGCAAATACCGCGCCGCGCACGCCACCATCGCTCAGCGTGCTGCCGGCGGAAACGGCAACAAATAGTCGGCACCGGAGGACGACTGTCAATCGGGCGGCCGCAGCGACTTCAAAGGCCGGCGGAAGGGCCGCGCCGCCGCCGGAGCGCGCCCGTGTCGCCGCCGCCGCGCGGCGCCCGTTCGCCACGACTCATTGGCGGCGGCCGAGAGACAGTGAGCGACGCGGCGCTGCGCTCCGTCTCGTGACTCAATGGAGCGCGCCGCCGACCGAGCCGGCACCGGCCGCCGCTCGGCGGTCGGTCGGCCGGGGCTCTGACGTCACACAATGCCGGCTGACCGCCGGGCGGCGGCCATTATGTCTGGCGAGGCTCCGCCTGCAGCGGCGCGGCCTACTGCGCCGGCGCACACCTGAGCTCGCCGGCGCAGCTGACTGCCGCGCGGCAGGCGGAGCGCCAGGTGTACGGCGGCACAGCCTACGCGTGGTCCGACAGGCGGCAACGGCGGCGGGGACGAGTGATGTTGGGAAAATTACTGGTAGGTTGCAAAGCCTTACGAATGATGGGCGAGTTAATCTGCGTCCAGTTTGTCCTCTAAAAAAAGCAAGAAGTGTTATTGACAACTTTGAGAATGCTACGCCGGTGCCTATTCCTATCTTTTGACTTCGAGAAAGACAGGTGCCAATCCCCTCCCGTCTGTCATGGTTCTGCGCTGGGGACAGTTGCGGCGCGTCGCATCTCGTGCTGACGCGCCGCTCCTCGTCACCGTCATATTTCATCGCGCCAAATATGCCGCAATGAGCAACCGGAGTCGGCGACAAGAGCCACAGCCGATAACCTCGCATAGTCGGTCACATAAGCGGCGTCCACCCCTTCCGGTGCGGCCGCGCGACACGCGACAGAAGCCGGGAAGGGGAGAAGGGGAGAGAGAGACGGGAGGGAGAAGAAGGAATTGGACAGGGATGGGTGAGGTTAGTGAACGAGCCATGAACTTGGAACGGCAGAAAGGCTTTGCAGATGAGGCGGAAAGGCCAGGGGTTATTTTCTACACTGTTACCTGGATTGAAATGGGAATTCGGGAAAAGTAATGAGAGGGAATTGACGGTATTTACAGAAAGTTATGAAAATTTTGTACGGAACAGGTCTTAAATGATTCCACAGAACCTCCAAGAAAATACTTTGTAAAAGACTTTATCCGTGGAAGTTATGATAGCATAACGAACCGTCATGGCAGCCGGCGCAGGGGCCCCGAACTGCGTCGGTGCCGTCCGACATAGCTCCGTCCTCAGCCCCGCTCTGTTGGTCAGCACATTCTCTATGGCGCCGCCTCATTGTCCTAAATATAAACGACCTGACAACATTCTGGTGAGCGAGCCGGCCGACCGGCCAACTATGGGCGGCGGCGGAGGTGGCAGAGGCGGTGGAGGCGACGCGGTTGCGACAAAAAACGACCAAGATCCGGGCTTTGAGCGGCGGCTTGGTTCAGGCAACCACGATAAAGAGCACGAAACATGAGTTGCTGTGGGGTGAAAGCATGGGAGCATAGCCTTTAGTCGACTAGCGTTATGACTTTTTATGGGAAACCATGAGAAATATCCCGCATACACCACGCATGGATTTGTATGGATAAATCCTAAGAGATAAAACTGTTTTAATATAAACACCATCATGACTTCCGTCCTTTTTTAGTCGGTTCCGCTGAGCTCAGAGCTCAAGGTGCTGCCATGAAGCCACTGCCGCCGCTACTGCCCCTCCCGTGCGGTCTGCAGGGTCATTGTTGGGCGGCCGTCCGTCGGCCGGCGCCGTATACCTGTTGACGGGCGGCGGCAGAGCTGCCGGCGGCCGTTTTGAGGCCGCGCCAAACGGCGCCGTTCGCCTGTCAGCGCGGCCCGCCGCCCCGGGGGTGTCGGTCGGCCCCCGGCCACGGCAGACCGGGTCGGAGGTCAGGATGGAGGACTCGCACGGCGGCCCGGACCGCCCCCGCTCCCCCGGCGATCATCTGACATCGACAGCACGTGATGGAGGCGGCACCGGTCCGAAAACAGCGTCTAATGAGCGCGCAGCCCGCGAAACCAATGTGTTTGGTCAGTGATTGAATCGCGTGAAATGAATTCAACGTGTCATCTGGAAAGAGAAAAACAAGCTGAGGAGAAATAATAGCGTTCAAGATAAACTGTGTAGTCGAGTGAGAACTGTCCGCAGTTTCGGTGATGAATAGTTCAACAACAAACCTAATTTCATTACTACAATAAGCTGAGTTCAAAGCCAGGCGATTTCTCGCCAGAGATGCTACCTTTCTAGACGCTGCCGTTTCTTCTTCGTCGTCATTCTCGCCTCGTCCGACGTTTCTCGTCTCGTCGATTGACGCGTGTCTGCTCTGTTCCTCTCCCTTGGGGGCTAGTGACGAGCGCCGTCCCGACAGTCTGTCCAACAGTCCGCTCCCGGCACCCTCAGACTGACAATAGTCAACACCTCAGCGCGGCACGCTTCATCGGCCTTCAGCCGGATGCGCTAATTCCATTACCGGCACGATCAACAAGCCGACGCCATTACAAACAACAGATGGCGGCACGGGCGGCGCCCAAAAACGGTCGACATCCATCGTCGCCGGTCCCCAAGCCATCCGATTGTGATTTTTACCCGCTAATAAATGGCCCTTATGAATGACTGGGCATGATATATGTGCGTCCTTAAAACGGCACCACGTAAACAGCAATAAATATCGCGCCGTTTTCGGTGTGAAGGGGCGGCCCGCAGCTCGCTATGGAAAGCGATGTTGTCGGGGTGGCGGCGGACAGGGGTGTGTGACAGTCGCGGCTCAGCGCCGGGTCAGGTGCGCCACTCCTCTCTCCGGCTCCCCTCCGTCCCTCTGCCGCTGACAGCTGCCTCTCCGCCCCTCTCCTCCGCGCCGAAACCATCGCCATAAAGTCAACAGGCTGCGCGTGGCGAGTCGGACCACAGCCGGCCAGCCGCCGCCGCCGCCGCCGTCTTTAATCATTCTTTGTTTGGGCACCTTCGGCGAGAAATTAATACGGCCTGCGTCACACCGGCCAGCCGCGGCGGTTACTGAGGAGAGAGGGGAGAGAGGGGAGAGTGGGGGAGCGTGGGCGGAGTGCTGACTGATGACGGTGACGGAGACGGTGACAGAGACGGCGCGGGAATAGTGACAGTGACGGTTACGGTGACGGTCGCGTTTAGACCGCCACCGCAGATGGTTTCTACTCGAGTCTTCACGAGATCATTCATAAATGAGTTGGGTGGGGAGGAGTCCATATACGGGGTGAGCCTGTGAGTTCATATACAGGGGAGGGTGTGAGGTTTGTATACGGGTGCATAATGGTCGAAGATTTATTGAGCGGGAGAATAGAGCTCCATTGACAAGGAGGGGAGAGTGGTAGATGGTATATAAACTGAGCAGGCGGGAGCCGATGGTTCATTTCTGGATGAAACGAGGCAGTTGGGAACAAAAGATGGTGTCGTAAATTTATCCTACTGGCTGATTGACCAAACACAAATGTTAGCACTGGAATGCCAATAAAATTCCCTACTGGGTCACAGAACATGCAGAGCAATTTCTAGCTACAGCAATACTTTGCTATCCAGCTGTGTTCGAGAACAGCTCATTGTTCTCTGACTCCCAGAAAACTGCAAGCCGCCGGAAGCTGCCCCTCTTTTGGACTGCTCCGACTTCCCGGCTGTTACTAGTTCATCCAGCAGCTGATTTCCCCGGCAGCTTCTCGAGGAAACTGCCATCTCCCCAACAGCCGCAGCCCTTCTCGCCACCGTCCCCGGCCACTCGAGCTTGCTAACAAGGGAAGTTGGCGACCACCGCTCGGGGCGCCGCCTACACCACGAAATGTGTTGTTTATCGTCACAATGGCGGAGGCCGGCGCCGTTCCGAGGCCCCACACCGACCTGGAGAGGCCGGCTGAATGTCGTTACTGAGGTGCAGTCGACCGCGGTGCCGGGAACACATTGTCGCCGGCTCAGTTCCGCGCCACAGAGCCGCTCGCGAGCCAGTGCGATCAACCGGTCTGCATCGGCGAGCTGCGAGCTGAGAACGGCTGCAGTTGGACGGAGCTGGGCCGGGGCATTAATCCGACCGACTGTGAGTCACCGAGGGCATCCATCGCCTGCCGTCCGCCAGTGATTTAAACATTAGCAGCGATTACACCGTGAGTAATTTCGCTCCGAAATGATCATCCGAGGATTATCAATGTGGCGTGTTTGCTCGTTCAAAGAGAGATGCTTGATCAAGTCACTTTTTCCGTATAACAGAAGGGTAATAAATTGTACCTACATGTGTTCGCGGACTAGCACTATCAATCGCCTGACAATTCTGTTACGTGGGGGTGGGTTCTATTGTTTTGTATCGCTTTGCGAAACACGAATGTATAGCTGCTTTTAGGAACGAGGTGGCGTGCACTTGTTCCAGCTCTGCGTTCAGAAGGAGGATAGCGTTGAAATGCAGCTGCAATCTCCAAAGATTGGACGCATTACGCAAGAGGATATTTAATTGTTCACTGGTGACATTTTCTGCTTACTCTGAGCCCTTTCTAGAGAGTAATCTCGAGTTGCCGTCGTTCTCGCTGCTTACCTTGAGCTGTTTTTGCTGCTCCTACTGCTTACCTTTAGCTGCTGCTGCTGCTGTTGCTGCTGTCGAAGCTGCTCCTGCTGCTGCCGCAGCTGGATGCTGTGCTGCACCAGCCTCAGCTGTTCGATCATTTCCTGGATCTTGTGCGGGTCCATCTGATGTTTGTCCACCAGCATGGGCAGCAGGTCCGGGTGGGAGCGGGACACGTCCGGCATAGGGGCATCTCTGGGGACGCGGGTCAGGTCAGGTCAAGTCAGGTCAGATCCTATCAGCAGCTCAGGGCATGAGTGAGATTTTTTAATATCGCAAACCTCTATGAAACAGTTTAGAAGGTACGTCAAGTCAACCTTCGTTGGTGAACAAAGAAAAGCGCTGAAATAATACTTCGTCATAATTCGAAGTCTGCATTCCGCCAAATGTGCCCTGTGTACTCACGCCGAGCTGACGGGCGGGCCGGCCTCGTCCAGGAGCCGTGAGGAGAGCCGCCGCAGCACGCTCTCCATGCTGCGCCGCTGCGCCAGCAGCTCCTCCCCCGAGCTGGGCGGCTCGTGCCGCGGGCTGAGGCCGCCCCCGCCGCCGCCCCCGCCCTGACCGGCAGGTGACTCTCGACCGTCGCCGCTCAGCGCTCCACCTCCCTCCGACATCGCCAGGTCCGGGTCTCCCTCGGCGTCCGACAGCTTCGACGGTGGCGACTTGCGCTTGGCCGACATGACTCCAGCTGTAACACATGGACGGAAGGGAGGTGGGTAAATTCGGCGTCACGGAATGTTGATTACGATCTGTGGGTCGTTTGGCTTGGTGTTGTCGCTCGTCGAAAGTCGAGAGAGGAGCCTCCTCGAGAGACATTGAGCCGAACGTGACACCGGCCCAATCGAATTTCCAACAAAAACAGGAACCCAAACAGATTTCACACAGGTGCTGGCCGCGTGCACAAATGATGAATTGTTGCCTTCCGCCGGCGTAAAAAGCGGCCCCCCAAGCAGGGACGCTGCACGTGCCACCATTTGCAATGGCCCGAATCCGGCCAACAACTGGCGGGAATGCGGGAACACGCCGGAGGAATGGGACCGCCGTCACTGTCGGGCGCCGCTGCCCTGGGTGGTCGGGTGGAGTGGCTCGTGCCGTCCCCTCTCATCCTCCCCCCTCCCTTCCCGAGTCCCGGGAGGCAGTGTCAAGTGTCCGTGGGCTAGGGTTGAGCAGTATGTAGTCATTGAAGGATGTGGTACCCGCTTCGAGAAATTATGTTTCCGTTGGGTGGTCGTACTGAGTCGTTATGATGCGATCCGATACCACACCGCAAGTGACATTAATTTGCTTAGAGGTCCGATATGAGAAAGGCGTAACGCGGCTGTACTTGACATAATTATCCAGGTGGGGATAGGTTAGGTTGGACTGCATTAGCGCTGAATGGTAGCAAGCGGCATAAGACGGCCGCTTGTAGTTAAGTTGCGGCCTGGTGCTGGAAAGATAACTTATACGCTGAGGCTTGACTGCATTTAGGTTCTCTTGAATAGGTGCGATTCTTTTACGATTTGTGAGACATTTATCTCACGTCGGACCTTTGGTCTGCCCGGACAGCGATGTGAACCGTCCCTGTGGCCGGCAGACCCCTTCACCCAGCTGGCTCCCCTCCGTCGGTGCCTGGCAACCCGTTCTCATCAGTTCTGCCGACAGCCGCCAGTTCTCCGTGGTCCTGCGGCCTATTTATTTGGCCATTTTGCTGGTATATTGTAGTAGGGGGCTGTATATTTTCATCGCAGCCAAATCACGAGCGACAAACAATGCTGTTCAGGTGCGGCGGCGGCGGAGTAAAAATACGGTGGCGGCGATTACGGTGCGCCAGTGCGCCGGAAACGGCCCAGCGCGCCGCCACTGCCGCCGCCACCTGGCCGGCTTTGTTTCGGCTCCCCGGGGCCAGCGTAAGCAAACAGAATCAAACAGACTCATTGAGAATCATGTAATTAATTTCGGCTGATTATTGGGCGACAGTGGCGCAGCCTGTGTGGCGCGCGGCGCACAAATGTGCGCCGTGTGTGTCCCGTCGACAGGAGACAAACAGTGGCGCAGTGGCGGCGGAGTGCGCCGCGCTCTGTGCCAAACAGAGCCACTGTGCCGGCCGAGGCACCCACTGAGACCCGGCTCGGTCCAGCCAGGAAGTCAGAGGCACCTTAGTAACACTCCCCAGGGCGTGAGGAGAGCTATATTATATTACATATACATTAGATATTAATCCAACGCTTCACGCCATATAATTAAACAGTTATCAATTTGCCAGCCTAATAGATGAGTTCATAAAAATGTTCTGTAAACACGTATTTATGACACCAAGGGCTATTAAGTTCTCCAATACTAAGATCTATCAATACAGACAGGAAGTATGTGTCAACAGCTCACTAATTATCAAGAATTGACGTCAATGGCGAATTCAAAATGCCTTCGCTGAAATAAAACTTGAATAATCTGGACGGCATTCTGAAAACATTCTCAGCGCTGTAAACAATGACGTGGTCGCGGTGGTCGGGGGCCGGCTGCGACCTGCACAGCCGCTATGGACGTCTGCGCTGATCCGACGCTTCATTGGACGTCTGCTGTAAATATAACGGCCTGACCGATAGCGGACAACGCTGCCCCCGGTGACCGAAGGGACGCCTCGAGGGCCCGGCGGCTGTCTTAGACGGCAGCCATTGTACTGCAGATGCTGTCTCAGACGGAGCCACTGTACTGCAGCAATTGTCTCAGAATGAAGTCATAGCCTATTGCAGCGACTGTCTCAAATGGAGTCATTGTACTGCAGCGACTGAATCTGGCCAATTGTCTACTTGTTTATATAAAATACATAAAAATGGCGAGCTACGTTAAGAAATAGATAAATAATGACAAATTCGCATTGTTCAAATTAGTGTTTTGAGGCGCCTGCACCTGAATAGCAACAAAAGGCAAAATTGTTTTCATTTTCCAGGCCAACTTTATTCAAAATATCACCGACGCCCCAGGGAAGCCGGGTAGGGGACATACCAAGTCGTCACTAACAGCTCTACCATCCATTATTCAGATGACAAAACGAGCGACCAGTTGTTGCCGGCCGCATATTACAATGCACTTAACGTCCACATACTTTAAAAAACTGGCGGCCCGGCAAGGCTTGCAAGCAAGTCATCTTCAAATATGATA
Organism: Amphibalanus amphitrite; assembly: GCF_019059575.1. Classification (NCBI taxonomy): domain Eukaryota; kingdom Metazoa; phylum Arthropoda; class Thecostraca; order Balanomorpha; family Balanidae; genus Amphibalanus; species Amphibalanus amphitrite. Next base: position 179,158 of record NW_024882205.1, on the reverse strand, counting down.
AACAATCCAGTGCGGCAGTAACTTGCGCTCGGTCTCCTCCGCGGTATGGCCGCCCTCTCCGCACTAACGGTGTTGTTGGAGCTGATGTTGCCCGCCCTGCCGCCCGTCTTCCCACAGCGCCCTGCTGCAGCGACGGCCTCCTAATGCCTCGGCCGGAAGCCAGCGGCCTGTCGACTTCGCCGTTGTCATATACAAGATGATATATCAGAAACAATGTGCGCTAAAAAGCGTGACAAAAAGCCGGCGGCAGCCGCGGCCCGCCGGCAAGGGTGACAAATCTGATTTAGCGGCGCGCCGGAGAGAGCCGGCGCGAGAAATTAGCCGACGGCCGACACATGTTTCATTAAAAGCTGGGCAGGGCGGCGGCGGCGGGCTCCACTCGCAAATCAGGCCGGCGGAGGCGGCGCACGGCCGGCCGCGCCCACATGTGGCCGTGCGAGCGGTAAAGGCGCCGCATTGTTGTCTTACGAGCCGTGATGGCCTGGCGCGGCCGGAAGCACGGCGAGTGGCGCCGGCGGCGACGGTGCCAGGGCGGGGGCGGTGCCGATCGGCGCCGCTCGGCGCAGGCTTGGGAAGCAGTGAACATGGCTCTTCCTTGCATTCTGCACAGGGCCCAGACTACACAGGCGTTCCAGAGGTCAGCATCAGCCACCAGGGACCCAAAGAACTTCGGAGGCTGTGTTAGACCGAGTCCAGCCGTGTAGGGAGCACACACGCATACAGTCACCGCCTCAACATTATATTGCATGACATCGTTGTGGTCGCAGCGCTTTCCATTATTAAAATATATGGAACGGTTGTGAATTCATCGATAATCAAATTTCAATGCAAAATAGTAGTAAATGGAAACCGTTCCTGTGGATATGTCAAGCAGCTCCATTACAACTTCAGCTAAGAGCTCCCGTGCGTCACCACTGATGTGCTGGTGACGGTTTCAGAGTCGCTGTCGGTGGTGGTGGCGGCGGCAGTGGCCGGCTATTCTGGTCGGCACTAAGGTGCCGTGAACACTCTGTATACTAATGGCGCTATAATTTGGGGCCATCTGCCAGCACTTTCACAGGCCAACTGGCCGCCGGGCAGTTTCACGTTCCATAAATTGTTTCGCCGGGACTGAGGAAACCAGGCACAATTGCCAGTGGCCGACATTTTCAGTGGCTCGTAAAGCCCGGCCGGGCCCTCCGGGCCGAGGACGACTGGCCCTCCGGGGCGAGGCCGACTCTGTCCGTCCCTCGTCTGCCTGCCCCGGCCGGCGGGGTCCTGCGGGCGCAGAAGGGCTGTTCCTTCCCGTCTCACAGTCTCAGACGCGCCGGGGCTCGGAGGCCGGCCTAACGTGACAGCTGCCTGAGGCGTGAGAGAGCTCCATTCGCCGCAGCACAAAACTAACGCCGTGTGGCATCATTAACAGCCCTACACCAGTTAGAGAGCCATAAAAAGGAGTGAGAGGTTTATCTTAGGCTATCTCGGGAAGGTTGACAGCGCTGTTACATTTTGTTTTCAAGGTCTTGAAAATCATGAGAGGGTTGGCATACCTCGCCATTAAGCGAAAATGAGAAGCTGGGATGCTTAGGGTGTTTTGGGGGGAGGGTGCACGGTTACATGGCGCCACAATTCACATTGAGAACCACAATGCTAAACATATAATGTACGACAGTTTATGCCATTAATTATAGTTCGCATACAATAACAAATTGATAAAGACCAAATCAATTTATTCTGTTTTTCCTTCTAGGAATAGTCTTCTGAAAATGACTAGGTTCTCCACTGCTAGGTCCACCGGACCAAGAGCTGGTTTCGTTGGCAGTCACGGTGATTATCCAACAAGGCCAGTGACGCGCGCTCAGTCCCTCGGTCGGGTGGCTGGACCCAGCAGCCGAGCTCGACGGGGCGATGGCCGCCCGCTGTCCCTCCAACAGAGGCCCGGTGTCTCCCAGACCCGATATTAAACACCGCTAAACGTGCCATTGTCTGCGCACCGTAAGCAGAGGCGTCACCGAGACAAAACAGAGAACGATCCAAACACGAGCGCAGGTCGCGCCGGCCGCACAACTGACCCGCACATAGTGCCGCCGGGGAAATCAAAGCGGCGGCTATTTGTTTGGATATGTGCAGCTGTGCCTGCCTGCTCCGTCTCTGTTAATTATACATTATCTTATCTGCAGGGCGCCCTGCACAGCCAATAACATGCAATGGGACCGCTCTGACCGCATGACGCTGTCCAGACATTGTCTGAGCTGGACTGTCCAGACCGCCGGCACGCCGGCGCAGTAACAACCGCGCCCGTAATGAGCCGCGCTGCCGCCGTCGGCTAACCAAACAATGTAATCGGCCGGCGGGCAGCTCGTTTGGTGGCGCCGAGACCGCTGCACAGTGCACTGGCATGGCACAGAGGGGGGGGGGGGGGGGTCAACTGTCGATGCACCGGGGCGGCGACAGGCTGGCCGGCCAGCGCATAGCCAGGGCAGAATGGTGAGCATTGTCACCGGTGCAGCTCCAGGGGCATGGGGAGCGCCTATAAACACAAACTGCGCGCGGCTCCGGCCCGAGGAATTTGGGCACCCACTCCGCCCGGAAGTGAGGTCATGTCGGTTGCTAAAGAGCACACATCAGACACCGTACGCAGACAGCATTCATCCGGTGTAGCCTCAAGGAAGCACTTAGAGATAATAGTGGCCAGACCGGGATAATTTTCCGGTCGGACAAGACAAGAGCATGTGACATGAATCTTAATGCATTTATGAAGTGTTGTGGGCTACTCAACATAAGTGCAGTTCCATTGTATTTGAGGAAGCATACAGAACTTCAGCTCGAAAATGTGTATGATAGCTCGTCCAGTCACAATCCCTTATCAGACTTGCTGACACACGACCCACCTGTCCCTGTTCAGTGTCCTAGTTATGTCCCTTAGCGAGGTTTTGTCTCGTCTATCGTCTCGTAATATATACTGGAGCGGCTCGTTACTGAGCAGGGAGACACAAAGTGACCACGGTAAAATAACAACAGTGCTGCAGCCTGGTCACCGCAGGAGGACATGGCTCGTTAAATAATCACCCTGGTCCTCAGTGCAGTGGCGAGTGAGTCACCCTCTGCACAGTCCCTGCCGGACTTCTCTCCGCGAGACATCGCTGCAATCTGATGCCAATCCCCAACGTGCATTGTGCATACTCAAAGTATTATGCGTGCCTCAGCATCGGTTATAAGAAGCATATTCTGAAAGGAACATAACTATTGGTTTGCTGTACTTACTTTTGAGAATCTAAAAAATGTATGTTTAGGTAAAGCATTTGATAGTTTCCTCTCTGTCTTTCCATCAGGATATTTTTTTTTTTTTGCATCGCTCAGATGAGCCAGCTCGGACACAGGCTCTGACACGCCGGGTCACCAAAACCGCAGCTGCTCTCTCTGCACAGACAGGCGAGTTCGAAACCCCACGTCAGCGGCCTGTGTTTTCCCCGTGCGGAGCGGCGCCACGAAAACAGAGCCAGCCATCAGTTCCGTACAAATTGCTTTCCTTGGTGGAGACCACAAAGTTGGCTCCAACAGCGAAAACACGCCCCTTTTGGCCGCCGGCTGTTTAGAGGGGCAACAGACGGACTGCGATCGGACGTACCAGCTCCTCTATTCAGCGAGCTGACCCGCGGGGAACAAGGCGCGACATGGGAGGAAGCACAGAGGGCTGCACGGTGCGAGCTGCCGACACACAGACGACGTCAGAGGGCAGCTCAGCTACACCGTCCGCCGGCCGGTCGACATGTTTTCTGAGCTGCTGAGGTGGTGCCTCAGGAAGCGGTCACCGGATGGACGAGGGGTAGAATCATTTCAGCAGTGTTGTCCGATCGAGACCGGTTACTTTGAGCTCCTGTGGCCACAGAGCCGGCCGCAACAAACCAACCATCTGTGATGCTTGGCACTGAGAGCTTGGTAACACCAAACCAACTCTAATCCCACTTTACTAAGCTCTCAGTCAATGATGGATTCAATAAACAGAGAATCCCCAGCTGAAAGCGACCCCTTGGCCTGACAGGTTTTGGACGAAGATGCATTGACCACTCACTGCGCGCGCTCGAGTTTCAAAAGCTTATTTCCCGAATGTTGAGCATTTCATCAGCTCGTTGCCACGATAAGCCACGTCAGTCAGGTCGTTACCAGGTGAGGCCGTCGCTCGGTCGGTCACGGTTGTTACCGAAGGCCGTTCCTATGCGAGAGTGATGCACTCCAGTGGATAGGGATGAGAGGGGTCACGAGCTGTTCTAAGTAACAGCGCCTCTCCAGCATCTCGTCAGGTCGGACCGATCGAAATCCCAGCCTTTGGACCTCGCCATTTCGTACTCAATGGTCAGCTTCATCGTCATCAATGGTCAGCTTCATCAAAAAAAAGAAAAAAATGGTGAAACGCATTCAAGGGCAGTTCACCTGCCAGCTTATATTTCAATCGCTAGGTGGCACTGGTGGTCAACGCCTGAAGGTAGGCTGTGCCGCACGACGTGATGCGGGAAGCCGGCCGCCCGGTGTGATGAAATGTGCCGCAAGGCCATCGGGCGTCGTAGCTGCTTTTGGAAAGCAGGTTTTTATAGAAAGAGGGAAAAATTATATGTTTTAGCAGAAAGTAAGTAAGGTGACGCCTCTCCGTTCCCGGCTTTCTCCTCTATGCCCTTTTCTTGTCATAGTTTGTAATGACTGTAATCTGTACTATGTAATGTGTGCCAGGCTTGTCCTTTGGTTTCCGACGTCCTGTCCCGCTCTGGCCATCTCAGTGGACCTCGATGATTTATGCGCTGTTCCCCTGCACATGGTGCTCGTGGTCTCTGTGTCCGGTCCTCCCCATCCTCCCCTCTCCCCGCCTCCCCTGTATCTCTCTCCACACACACTGAATACGTCCGGTCAACAATAAATATTCAGGCCCAGATCGGCTGCTCTATTATTGTGCCAATGGGGTATTCTGGCGCTGCGCTCCGTCCGCACACAATGCTGCATGACAAATTAGTGTGTCGCCCCCGGGGGTGCCGGCGGGCCCCGCCGCACTCTCGGCCGGGGAGGGGGGAGGGGGAGGGGTCAGTCCGGCCCTCTCAGCACACCGCCGGCCGCGGACACACTGATGACGTCACTGGGTCCCGCCCCGTCCATAGATCACCGCACTGACACCCACTTTGTCGGCGCACAATAACACTGACAGCGTCTGTCCAGCGGCCACAATCAGACTAATACCCGCCAATGGAACCACGCGCCCGGCCCAGGACGTAATGGAAACACAGACACTGCCGCACTGGCCACAGTGGGGCATGGAACAACGAATAGATATAACAGACAATTATTTACATGCTCTGTACAATCATGATAATCCGTGTCCATAGCCGAGGCGCTGTAGTTACTCTGGAGGTAATAAATATGTTATGCTGCATCAATCATGTTTCCCTCCTTCCCCTCCCTCTAGCTACCCCATACCCCTCTCTCTCTCTCTCTCTCTCTCTCTCTCTCTCTCTCTCTCACTTTCTTGATTTTTCTTTTTTCTTGCTTTTTTTCTTTCTTTCTTTCTTTCTTTCTTTCTATTTCCCCACTTCTCTTCCTCCATTTGTTATTCTCGTTATGTTACTTTAGCAGCAGCGCCTGCCTCATTTTACCTCATCTACCCCAATCCCAGCCATCCCGCCCATATCACCGCCTATCCTGCCTACATCACACCTCCCACCATCTCCAGAATCCATCATCAGTCCCTCTAACAAACACTCCAGCACTCCCTGCACCATCGGTCGACTCCTCCGCTTCGGTCACTGTAACTTGCGGGCGGCTTCTGACCGCTCCCGGCGGGGGAGGAGGCGGGGGCGGGCATTGTTTGGTCTTCCGGGACTAGCCAGTCGAGTCGCTGATTTATGCTGATTATTATGGTAGTACATGACAATACAGATGTGTTGATGACGGTGGCAGGCCCCAGAGAGGGGGAACGAGCGAGCGACCAGGCCCAGGGGAGCTGAGAGTGAGAGAACAGCGACGGAGAGGGAGAGCGGCACGGTACGGTCACTGCGGGAGAGAGAGACGGGGAGTGTTCTGGCTCACAAAAGAAGATTCAGTGCTGACTACAGGTATATTCTAATGTTCGCCCAATGGTGGTTACGTAAAAACTGAAAATACACAAAAATAACACAATCAGTCGAGTAAACACATGAGATACTACAATCATGGCGCTCATTCATAAAAAGCACACAAAATATCACAGCCAAAGTTACGATAAATAAATATAAATCAGTAACAAAAGAATGTAGTAACACAACAATACATTATTTAGGTCATAACTGAACCATAAATATCAAATAAATCATAACATACTCTTTCCTCTCTTTCTGTCTGGCGCGGTCCACGTGTATCAGTATCGGGCATCACCCATTACGGCGGCGCCCAGCTCCGCGCCGACTCTCGCCCAGCGCCGCGCCGACTCTCGCCGCCGCCACGACGACGATCACCGCAACCAAATAATATCGAGTCGCGGGCACATGGCTCCCCCAAATTTGGGACATTCAACCAAATTTGTCCTTCTGGCTCCCTTGACGGGGAATCTTGCGCTCAATTCATCACAGTACCATAAGCACACGTGATCACCTGCCGGGTCCGTAGCCCGACAGTGCACCGAGCAGTCACACGATAGTGCACGGGGCAAAGTCACGCCGCAGTGAACGGGGCAAAGTCACTCGGTGGTGCACAGAGCAGTCACTCGGCGGTGCACGGAACAGTCACTCGGCGGTGCACGGAACAGTCACCCGGCGGTGCACGGAACAGTCACTCGGCGGTGCACGGAACAGTCACTCGGCGGTGCACGGAACAGTCACTCGGCGGTGCACAGTCACTCGGCGGTGCACGTAGCCGAGCCTCCAGGTGCCGCACGGAGCAGGGTCACCAGCCGGTGAACCGGTCTTCTGTGCTCCGAGCCGTTCATCAGGACGCGCACCTTGCGTACCAGGCCGTCACTGCCCGGATACGTGTTGACGACTCGCGCCAACGGCCACTGAGAGCGTGGGCGCTCGTCATCCATGACGAGGACAACGTCACCGACCTCGACGTTCTCCGTCGTTTTCGTCCACTTGCGGCGCTCCTGCGCAGCGAGGACGACCTCTTTCCTCCAGCGGTTCCAGAAGACGTTCGCGAGATGCTGAACTCGCCTCCACCGCTGGCGGGCGTACACGTCCGCCGTCGCGAACCTACCAGGAAAAGGTAAGATTACTCTACACTTCTGGGTCAGAAGGGAACTCGGGCTGAGAGCCTCGAGCTGGTTAGTTGGGGACATGTCAGCTATGGAGATGGGACGGCTGTTAAGGATGTCCTCAACCTCGCACATCAACGTTCGCAACAGCTCATCGTCCAGCTGTTCTCCATTCGCGACCAACAGGCTGGTCAGAACTGACCGAGCGCAGCGTATCAGTCGCTCCCAAACCCCACCCATGTGGCTGGCGTGGGGAGGGTTAAACGTGAAGTTGATGAAGTCGCACTGGTCCTTCAGTAGACTGTTCTTGATCTTCTCTTCATCCATCTCAGCGAGAGCAGCCTTCAACGCGTTCTGACCTCCCACAAAGTTCGTGCCGTTGTCGCAGAAGAGACCTCTCACGGGACCTCTTCTGCACACAAATCTTCGGTACGCATTCAGGAATGCGTCGGTTGTCATCGAGTTCAGTGTCTCCAGGTGTACGGCTCTGGAGGCGAGGCAGATGAAGACAATGCCCCACCTCTTTAGTTGACTTCGTCGTTCTTTCACGTAGAACGGGCCGAAGCAGTCCATGCCACAGTAGGTGAAAGGAGGTGACGGCTCAAGGCGCTCGACTGGCAGATCAGCCATTTTCTGTTCCCCGGGGGGACCACGTAGCTTTCTGCACGTCACGCAGCTGTTGATGTAACTGGAGACGGCAGAGCGTCCGTGCAGGATCCAGTAGCCCTGCTGCCGAAGTTCGCCGAGAGTCATCTCTCTTCCTGCGTGTCCCGTCCTCTCGTGACACTGACGAATGATCAATGTACCGACATGGCTCTTCTTTGGGAGAATCACTGGATTCGTGACTTCTCTTGGCAGGTTTGCGCGTCTGATTCCGCCTCCGACGCAGAGAATTCCACTTCTCGTCAGAGGATCCAGCTTCTTCAGACTGCTCTTCTCCCGCGGATCGGGATGGCTGCTTCGGCCACTCCCATCTTCTGTGCACGACTTCTTGATGGAGGCATCAGCTCCACTTTGGCGACGCAGTTCGTCGGCAAACGCTTCCTTTTGCAGTGCCTTGACGATCACGGTTTCAGCCTCGACCAGATCTTGGACCGTCAATTGTTCGTTCGTCATTTCACTGCACTCTTCACCGCGTCTTCTTCTGCACGCTTCCTTGAGTTTCCTTATGTATCTTCGGCAGTTCGCCACCGCAGTCTTGGCAGCAAACCAAGTCGAGAAGCGTTCCAGCCGTTGCAGCAGCGTCGCGTGTTCTGTGGCTGGTTCACTGCTCGTCATCATGGTCACTCCTTTCTTCACTTCAGGATCTTGTTGATCGACAACGTCTTCGTTATCTTCGAGAGGCAGATCCGTTTGACACGACAAGAATGGAGGGCCGTGCCACCACAGGTCGTTTTCGATGAGCTCTTCGATCAGACAGCCCCGTGAGGCTAGATCACTTGGGTTCTGCTCTGATGGGACAAAGTGCCACTGACTCGGTGTCGTGCGATTCAGGATCGTCTGCACTCTGTTGGCGACATACACATGAAACCTGCGCACGTTGTTCCGTATGTATCCAAGAACCACGCGACTGTCGCACCAATAGTGATGCTGGATCGGGGATATGTTCAGATTTTGCTGCAGAAACTCACCGACTTCTGTCGCCAGCACTGCTGCTGCGAGTTCCAAGCGTGGAACTGTGACGGTCTTCTTCGGCGTCACCCTGGCCTTCGACAGCACGAGATCCGAGGACACTTCACCATCCTTGATGACGCGTAGGTAGCTACAGGTTCCGTATCCTGCTGTGGACGCATCAGAGAAGTGATGAAGCTCGAAAGTTGCAGGCGAGCCGTCAGAGTCGAGTATCGAGCCGTACTGTCTTGGGATCTTCACTTTAGACAGATCTGGTAGCGCCGCCTTCCAAGTCAGCCACTGCTCCTTCAGCTCCTCGGGAACCGGGTCATCCCAGGAGCAATCACGTCCACAGAGCTCCTTGACGATCATCTTTCCTTTAAGAATCACTGGCGAGATGAGTCCAAGTGGGTCGTACAGGGAACTCACCCCTGAAAGGATGCCTCGCCTGGTGGCAGGCCGATCAAGGAGCTCTGCTCGGAACTGAATGGTATCAGAACCAAGGTCCCATCTGACACCCAGTGCCTGTTCACACACCTGGGAGTTCCCCTCGAACGTCAAACCCACCAGCGTCTTAGATCTCGAATAGATTGGGACAGTTTGCATGACATCAAAGTCGTTGCAGGCGAACTTCGTGAGTTTAAACCCACCTTCGGCGCACAGATCGGTCGTCTTCTCGATCAGAGTCGCTGCAGTACCAGCATCTGGCGTCGAAGTCAGTCCGTCGTCGACGTAGAAGTCGTTCTTGACGAAGTTGGCTGCTTCTTTCCCATACTTGGGCTCATAGAGCTCGGCAGTCAGATTCAGTGCGTGCATCGCGCACGCGGGTGAGGAGACGGCTCCGAAGAGGTGTGTCGTCATCCTGTAACAGACTGCTTCCTGGTTGACGTCGTCTCTTGGCCACCAGAGGAACCTGAGCAGGTTCCTGTCACTTGCAGTAACCGCGACGCGGTTAAACATGGCTTCTATGTCACATGTCAGAGCCACAGGTTCCTTTCGGAATCTTGCCAGGATCCCGACGAGGTTGTTTGACACGTTTGGGCCTTGAAGTAGCTCGTGGTTTAGACATCGTCCACGAAACTCCACACTGCAGTCGAAGACTACTCGTAGTTTCCCTTTCTTCGGCTGGACGACGCCGTGATGGGGAACATACCACACTCGTCCGTCATTAGCTTCCAGTTCAGCTTGCGGGACGGGCTCGGCATAGCCCTTATCCAACAAGTCGTTGATTGCTGTGATGTAGGCTTCCTTGTAGCTGCTGTCCTTCAACAGCTTCCTCTTCAGGGACTGAAGTCGAGCCTGAGCCTGGTGAAAGTTGTCTGGAAGAGACATGTTCTGATCTCTGAGGGGGAGGGGAGCTTCAAAGCGGCCGTCTGGACGCTGGTGCATGCTTGTCTTCATGATCTCGATGAACTGCAGGTCATCTTGTGACACCATCGTTCCCCCTGGCTGTGAAGTGAAGTCAGAGTCGAAGAGTCTGGCCAGCTGCTCAGGAGGTACCTCACGAGCACGGACTCGGAACGCGAAGTGTCGAACTCCCTCCTGTTCGGCTCGACCAGTCACGTAGAGACACGCTGCACCGGCACCGTTGGATGGCTGACCCATGAATCCGATCACACTCCATCCGAGGCTGGTGCGAATCGCCCAGGGGTCATTGTCGCCACCGGTGACCACTTCGAGTGGCTTCAGAGCTCTGGGGCAGTTGATGCCGATCAGTATTCCCACTTCAGCGTCGGGGACGTACTCCGGCAGCTGTCCGGCCACCTCCTGCAGATGGGGCCATTCAGCTGTTGTGTCGTGTCTCGGGATCAGTTGGCGCTCAGCAGGGATGTCCGCCTTGGAGTACGTAGGAGGTAGCTCGAACTCTGTCTCGCCCTTGTGATCCTTCACCACCAGACCATGTACGACCTGGCTCTGTGTCCTGGTCCTGCCTGCGATCGTGCTCACCTCGAGGGTGACGTCCTCACCGCGCAGATCCAACTCCTGTAGCACAGACTCTTTCACAAAACATGTGTCAGATTGAGGATCGAGCAGTGCGTACACGGTCATGCTTCTGTGGGGAAGATCTCGGTGTGTCAGGTTCACAGGTACCAGCATGGAGTGAGTACACTTGGGAGACTCAGCTACCTTGTCACAGGACACATGGAGGGATACCGCAGCACTAGTCTGGGTGCCTTGGGTTGTTGTCTTGTCCACTCTGAGGGAAAGAGAATCGTCATGGAGCAGGGTAGGGTGCAGCCTGCTACACTTTGTGCATCGCTGTTTCCTTCGACACTCCTTCCATCTGTGCCCCTTCCTTAGGCACCCTCCGCAGAGACCATGCTGTCGGACCAGCTCCTGTCTGCCCTTCAGGGACATCTTGGTGAATGTCGAGCAACGGTCCAGCGGATGATCATTCTTGCATACCACACAGTGGTGCTGCTGATTCACCCGGCCGCTTGCTCTGCTGTCTTGAGGCTTCTGATCGGTTGGTGCAGAAGTGAGGAGAACTCGTGCATTTCTTTGCTTCGGTTGCACTCGCTTGTCTTCCTCACCACTTCTGGGTAGCACTGGACCAGAGGCCACCCTGGCCTCTCTGCTCATGAACTGCACAAAGTGTGCGAACGGTGGGTACTGCGAGACAGCACCTTCTTCGGGTTCATAGATCCACCTGTCAACGATTCTTCTCCAGCTGTCAGACAGGTATCTGGGCAACTTCTTGAGGATGGCATCAATCTCTGATGGACCACCGAACATCTTCACATCACCCATTGCATTCGAACTGGCCAGACAAAGCTCTAGAAAGTCTGAAAGCTCAGTGAATGACTTACTATCACCAGCTCGCACATCTGGCCATCTCTGAAGGCGCCTCTTCATCTCATTCATAGTGACAAATGCATTGCCATACCTGTCGGTGAGGCGCTTCTTGGCTTGCTGGTAGGCATCAGCCGTTCCCATCTGCAGGAAGCCAGTGATCGCGTTCCTTGCTTCTCCAGCTGTGTAGTAGCCCAGGTAGTGTAATCTTTCGCTGGATGAAGAGCATCTGGTCTCAATGTACGTCTCGAAGGCGTTCAGCCAGATGCGGAAGGTGGTGTGATCGCCTTTGAACACACCTGGTTCCGTAGGAGGTAGCTGACATCTCTGCGCCTGTATGGAAAGAATGTCAGCCAGAGTAGCAGCAGTAACTGGTGTTGGAGCAGACTCAGTGGACTGAGGGTGAGCAGGGGCAGGAGCCTGACAATGGGCGGAAATGGGTACAGTAGGCGGTGGCACAGCATAATCAGTCATGTCATTAACAGCTTCATGACAGTCAGTAGGTTGTGCATCAGTGTCCACCCGTTTCGTCCCATGTGACTCCATCTCCATCATGTCAGCCGCCTGCTGTCTTGGTGACATCATCAACGATTCAACTTGCTGCTCCATCCTTTCAATCACCTCTTCTTTTGCTTTATGAATCCTTCTTTCTGTTTCTATTTGATGCTTTTCTTCTTTCCACTTCAGCTCTTGCATCTTGGACTCCATGATCTTTATCTCCCTTTCCAATTCCTGTCTTTCTTCCAGTGCATCAGCTTTTGCTTTCATCTCAGCTGCCTGAGTGTTCTCTTGAACCTTCATCATGAAAAGCTGGGCTTTCATGCCAGTACTCGAAGATGATCTGCTTGTCTGGGTTACCGACGAGCGTGCTCCCCGACTCTTCTTGTTCTGTTTGCACGTCGGTTCTTGTGGTGTCAACGACTCAATCATTGCTCTTGTGGTGTCCAGTTTGATGAGTCTGTCATCATACATCAATCTGTGAGCTTCAAATTCAGCTCCCAACAAGGAGCGCAGATCTTCATGGGTCTGACGAAGCATCACGTAGTTGTGCCTCCATTTGGCAATCCTCTTGGTCATTTTTTCTTCATCCTGCTCATCGTCATCTTGGCTTGTGAGGTCATCAACCAGGGACGTGCCTTCCTTTTCCAGTTTTCCCAACATCTGCTTGAACACTTTGACCTTCATGGTGGTTTGGTACTCTCTACCTTTCTCAGTCAGCCGCAATTCATGTGATGACCTCGTGTCTGGCCCACAGTCATCAGTACCCTTCTCCGAATCAGCCATGGTGACAATGCGGGTTGAGAACTCAGGACAGTTGTAAATTGGGCAAGGATGAAAATGTATGGATTCAATTCATGAAGTTAGTATGGGCAGTATTATCATGAGATATCAACTACACCAAATCTACGAAACATAGGTAGGTAGAATCTACGAGTTGCATTGTGGAATGGCATATTCTATCTACAAAGTAATGTGGCACATCCATCATGGAAAGTCATTGTCATTCAATCTACTTTTCACTATTTTACTGAGCCACAAGGAAGAAACATTTCACTGTGCCACGAAGGGGAAAGACTTTTACTGCCACGCTAAAGAGAGAAAGATTTTTACTGCCACGCAAAAGAGAGGAAGATTTTTACTGTTCTGGCTCACAAAAGAAGATTCAGTGCTGACTACAGGTATATTCTAATGTTCGCCCAATGGTGGTTACGTAAAAACTGAAAATACACAAAAATAACACAATCAGTCGAGTAAACACATGAGATACTACAATCATGGCGCTCATTCATAAAAAGCACACAAAATATCACAGCCAAAGTTACGATAAATAAATATAAATCAGTAACAAAAGAATGTAGTAACACAACAATACATTATTTAGGTCATAACTGAACCATAAATATCAAATAAATCATAACATACTCTTTCCTCTCTTTCTGTCTGGCGCGGTCCACGTGTATCAGTATCGGGCATCACCCATTACGGCGGCGCCCAGCTCCGCGCCGACTCTCGCCCAGCGCCGCGCCGACTCTCGCCGCCGCCACGACGACGATCACCGCAACCAAATAATATCGAGTCGCGGGCACAGGGAGAGAGACGTGGTTGGAGCAGAGGAAAGCATAATAAGTTGGGAAACATAAGGGAGACAGAGTACCTAAGTAAACAAAGTAAGAGACGGTGGCATGGAAAGAAATGATCAGGGAGAAGGGAAGGGATGTGCTTAACAAACGCGAGGGATAGATGAGAGAGAGAGAGAGAGAGAGAGAGAGAGAGAGAGAGAGAGAGAGAGAGAGAGAGAGAGAGAGAGAGAGAGAGAGAGAGAAAGAGAGACAGAGAAAGAGAGAGAGGGAGAGAGCTTGGAAGAGAAATGGAGGAAAAGAAGACAGAGCAGACAAAAGGAGAAGGAAAGGACGAGAGAGGGGCAATCAGATGACTAGCAGTAGGACAATCGAAGATAAAAGCGCTAGGACAGCCTAAAGAGCGGAAAGATGCACAAAGGACCTGGGAATGGGGATTTCCGGGGATGAGAGTGCACGACAAAAGAGAATGGGAAAGACGGCCGGACAGAAGAGCCATGTGAAAAAGAAACAATTTGATAACAGCTGGCGGCCATAGAACTGGAGCACAGTTTATCATCCACTCAGCTGGTTCAGTGGCCCCAAAGCATGACCGTTTTGCTCATGCTTTGCTCGGTAGCTATTTTTTTATAGGATGGCTCCAAACCCTGAAGAAAAAATTTGCGGTTCGTGGCGTTGACTCGTCGAATTCGTATTCCTTACAAGTATTTGTTCTTGAAGTCGCACGTCGTCAGTGCGAGTCCAATATCAGCAACACACCATCGGGCAACAAACAGGCAGTGTACGCTAATGGCCCATCCAGGGCGCCGCCACTTAGCGCCGTCAGCAGCCGCCTGTCAGCGCGAACCACAGTCACCGGTCCCGACCTATTAACATATACCGGTGAACCAGCCTCTGACACGCGACAGTACGACACGATTTCAGCTCAAAGGCCGCTGCCTCGCCAGCGATGAATAATAACTGCTACATATGCTAATCCTGATAGCATGAAGGTTCAGTCATGCGAGAACTCTGTCTTTAATATCGCTCCTTGCCAATTGCAAGTCATGGAGATGATATTCAGGCTGTCACCGATGCGGTCGCGTTCGCATAGATCACAGAAGCCAGTCAGACTCGATCTGTACCGGGTCATTTGATGGCGGTATCAATCGGAAGCCGAGGCTGTCTGCACCGCGAACCGGGGACGTTCTGGTTACGAATTCCCCCTCGTCCCTCCAGCGCAGCCCGCGGTAGACATGAACAGGGTTTGGCCTCCCGATCGGGGCGGTTTATAGCCGGCGCGTCAACAATTAATGGTGGCTTTATTGTGGCGCACTATGAAGGCCGGGCACCGGACAGGCTGGGGCCATCACACAGCTCCCATCGGAGACAGACGCAGCTCCCACGGCGGTAAAAAGGCCGCCTCAAACGGCCGCCGCTTTAAACGAATTATTGGACGGCTGGGGTGAGAGAGGCTCCCCGTTTTGCGGTGCAGCGGGACAATAGCGGCGCATCGAGCACAAATTGGAACAGTCTGTGGATGGGAGCTGAGCCGAGAACAGCCTGTGGGCGGTGATTGAGCGCACTGAACACGGCCTCACAGGCGGGCGTGCTGGTCTCTGTCTTCTTGTCGTGTTTCAGGAGTACGGTCAATGTCATGCTATAGAAAGAAGCGAGACACACAGCGGGTGCCTAATCACTGGTATATTTCTTCGAAATATTACTGCAAAATAAGCAAAAAGAAAAAATATACGCAGATGTTGAATAAACCAGATATAGAAATGAAATATAATGGGATTTTTACGTTATAAAAATTCCTACTGATCTGAACACGCGTCACGGGCAGCGGTTCGGTTCCCAGGGCTCAGCCAGCTAACGGTGATGCTCCGTTCCGTCCGTCCTGCGCCCGCCGTGTGCCAGACGAGACCTGCCTGGGACAGCCCCAGCCCCGCCAGGTTTGACAACGGAAACAATCTGACTGGGCGACATTACAAATGGCGTCTGAGCCGCAGCCGCAGCCGGCAGCTAAGGAAAATAGTGACGATCACGAAGCTGCGTCGACCGACAAAGCGCCGACAAATCTTTTGACTGAGTCTGGCCGATTTATCAGGATTACCGGTCGACGGTGACCATTTATCACGAGGCTGTGCACGTCAGGTGTGCCCAATGCGCCGACGACGACGCCCGTGAAAGCCGCCGATCTGCCGCGCCGCCACTGCGTGAAAAATCCACCGTCGCTGCCGCCGCCGCCGTCGGCAGAGGCGCAGTAACGCCCAGCTCGGAATAATATTTGTATTGTGCACCGGGTGGAACGGGCGGGGCTAGTCCACTTTATTGCCGATAGATGTCAGCTGCATCGCGCGAGCCCAGGCTCAATTAGCTCGGCATGGTGAAAAACGCACCTCTAAATGAGGACATCAGTTTGACTGAATTGCCAATCCCGTGATTTAGATTGTGCATAACGTACTGCAAAGCAAAGAGCAGCGCTCTTTATTGCAGCGTATGTTTCAATTATCTTTGACGTCTATCACCTTCTGTGCACCTTATAGAAAATGAAAAGAATCTCCTTTGAGCTGAAAGAATAACTTTGTTTATATCGGGCTTGAGTTTAAAGGGACCCTCCCACCTTAACATTAGATTTGAGTTGAGATAGCCAAAATGGGGTCCCTGGCTCACAATTACCGATTTCGGCACTCACAACATCGAGAAATGCCTTAAATCGGAAATATTGAATTTCAAAATTGCAGCATTTTCATTCAGAGGGGCTAATGCTTAGGAATACCCCTCTGAATGTGTGACGTCAGCGCAGATATCAAACGATTTTTAAATGTTTGACTAAAACGTTTTGTAGCACGCGGTGGTATATGCTATTTGCGCGCAACATCTGCCGCAAACGCCGCACTTCTAAAATAAAGTCGCTAGAAACAGCGGAGATCCCAAAAAGGTAAACAAAAGTAAAAGTCAAATATCTTGAAAACCGGTGAATATTTTTTGGTGAAATTTGGTAGATATTCGCTTTCGCTCTTTCTGAACCGAGCGACATCACTTTCATGCCAATTCATAAACTTTTTTGAAGGTGGGAGGGTCCCTTTAAGCAGGCTCTAAAGCATTCACGAACCTTCCGTCCATTTTGTAGCTAGCACATTAAACGAAATGGTGCACAAGTCCAATTTCATTTTCCCATGCACGAACGATAACTTTGACGGAGGGATGTGTTTTGTCTCCGTACATTGTAACAAAAAGAAAAAAGATTAGAAAGAAATACAGTGCATCATAAAGGTCTAAAAGTTAACACAAATATATGCCTTATGGTCTGCCACCACACATTTGTTATTGTGTGATTGTTACATGTGTGACCCAGGCCAGAATCGGAGCGGGTGGCGAAAGGCGGAGGCTCAACAGAGGCAGCGGTGACCCAGTTCAACTAGGTCACAGAGAGCAAAGTGAATTGAAGAAGCATTGAAGAATGCTGTGCCCCGATTAGAACACCACCTTCCCAGAGCTGAACAGCACCCTAAACAAGGCGCCCGTGCAGCGTGGAGCCTTTGATCCATCCCTGCCCGGTAGCAGTCGTTTGCACTACCGCTCAGGTGAATCACTGATCACAGGTCAGTGAGTAGAACACAGTCCTTGTTCGTGTCAGTCGGCCGGTCGGCAACTTACCATCCGCAACAGTGACCCCGTTCTGAGCTACAACTGTGCGTCACAATCTTCCTATTTTGGTCCACACCAGCCCGCGCTAGCCCATGTCTCAGTGATCAGTCCTCACCACTGCACTGGTGTTATACCCACAAGGGCCGCCACCTCCACTGGACACTCCTCGACGCAGACTGACCCTGAATCACTACCCCGCATGGGAGGACCGACGGGCCGCCCCACAGTCGCACAGACCGACTGGGCCGCTCCAGCGGCGGTGACGGCCCGTCGCCCTGTCAGTCCTTCGCGTCGGCCCGTCAGTCCGTCGGCCCGTCGGTTCGTCCGTCGGTCCCTCCCCTCCCCTCCCCTCCCCACGGCCGTTGTCTCACCATGTGCGCGCCCCACTCCCCGTGGGAACAATGCTCGTCTATCTGGGCGGGCCGAGTTGGGCTGTTTGCACAGATGCCTTCAGGGCCGCCGGAGGGGGACGGGGAGGGAGGGGAGGGTGACACCGGAGAGGTCTCGTTACCGGCTTTGTCGTCGGGCTTTGTTGTCCCACCAGCACGACACACGGCCATTGTTTCTGCCCGTGTCGCCGGCAGGTCCGGGCTGCCGACGGGGAGGGAGAGGGAGCAGAGTGTCGGTACCGACGACATACAGCGGAGGTGAGACGGCGTCTTTAGAGGGTCCCTGTTTTGGCTTGAACATTGTTTGCTCAAGCCAAAACAGCATTGTTTGAGCCTGAATAACACCTCATAGTGAGCCAGGGGTTCAAGCCCATCAAAATATATTTCATATCGTGCGACAACTCAACAGTTGCGCGACTGCACTTTTCCTCTGTTTTAATTGTGATTCCTCAGAGCGCAAAGAAAGAATTCACCCACCTTCACCGGAACAAAGGCACAAACTTTTGGCTTGTTAGCACCGGCATTTAGAACAGCCCAGTGCGCGAATTCAACAGCAGGGCTGTGTCCATTGTGGCTGCGAGCGACGGCGCTCTCGAGGGTGTCTTGGAGCGACTCCATGTGGTATGAATGGTGCGAGAAACGCGGGGAGGGAGGGCATTACTGAGGAATTGCTGTGGAGTGTGAACTGTGTCTTCCTCAGCTCCCCTACGACGGCAGGCGGAACAAAACGACGGGGGAACGGTCGCCCGGGTCGAAGAACCGCGGGTCATCAAATGGACCACGGGCAATCGAATAAACGGACCGCAAACTGGCGGACCCACGCAACGGCGGCGACGCGACGGGGTGGCTCCTGGCAGTCGCAGGGCCCTCGATATTCCGCTGCTCGACGGGCCGGCCTCTGAAGCTGTCGGTCCCTCCCTCCATCCCTCCCCTCGGGCGTGAGAACGTCACGAACTAACGAACCGCGCGCTCCGATACAGAACAATGCGCCACGTCCTGAGAGGAGCGCCGGCCCTCAGACGAGGCCCACATGTGCCGCACGGGACGCGTCACCGACAATGGTGGCATCACTCTGGCCCGCGCACACTGCGCCCCCAACAAACACAGTTTTTAGCAGCGGCACCGACAGAGTGGAAATTTGTAAAAAGACGTGCTAAATGCAGGTGACAACTGTTCCGCCCGGGGCGCGTCACTGTAAAATATGCTGTTTGGTGCCGGCGCGTCGACTGCGTTGTGTCAGCGCGCGCGGCGATACTGGCGCCCATGTCGCCCAAAACGGCGCACCGGTGAAGAGGGCGGCGACAAATGGCGCACTTGTGTCCTCGGCGGCGATTTACGGCGACATTGTCGGAGCGGGCGGCGAGGGTGGCGCCGGCGAACGAGCTCTCTACATAAATAGGTGGATGGCGCTGTCGAACGACCTCTTTTGCACGGTGATGCAGTGGATGCCAATGGCAGCCCTGTGAGCTTTCAACGATAGCGAGGAGGAGACAACGGCCAACCAAGAGACTTCAACTAAGAAGAGACTCCAGGCGTCTTACCTACTCCTACCTTTGGTCAGCTAATCGCCTAATCAGAATCAGAATCAAGTGAAGTATTTATTAAGAATACAACTTCTTGAGATAAGAAACATCCTCTAGACGTGGACACTGGACATGAATATTCGTTGCCGCCTCAACTACCGTATCACCATGACTGCAGCGAGCGTCCTGGCTTGTCGAGCACCGCCAATGGGACACCTGTACCGGTGCTAGTGCTAGAGCAGCCGGTCGAGCAGTGCGGTAGTGTGAGCGAAGCCGAGGCAGGGACAAGTGAAAGAAAGTTGAAGAGAACGAAAGGAGGGGACGGGAGCTGGTCGGTAGGGTAAATAGCTGCTGCAGCCTTCTTAAAATGGTAGTTACAGGATCGGGGAGTATTCTGTTGAAACACAGTATTCGTCATGAGAGGATAAAAGAAGGGAGAGAGAGAGAGAGAGAGAGAGAGAGAGAGAGAGAGGGGGGGAGAGAGAAGAGCGAGAGGAGTGGTGGGAAAGGGAGCAGCCTGCAGAGCGGCCCGCTCATAAGTAAGCCGGCAGACATCCGACAGGATGTGTTGTCGGCTGCGGCTGATATGCGCGGCACGATTGTCGCCCGCCTGGGCGGCGCCAAATAAAGAGAACTCTGTTTACTTTCGCCCCGGCCGCGCCGGGAACCGGTTTAGCTCAATGCCTTAATTCACAATTATCGTCACGTACACCATTCTGAGGGCTTCTTTATTCGCCGGCGCACGGCGATCGTGCCATTCAGCCGACCATTCTTTTTGTTTATCGCTAAGATCTGGGAGGGCATTCTGATGCAAATGCGGCGCGGCGGCCGGCGGCTCGGCGGCGGTCATGGCGCAGTGGGCCGGCGGTGCATTCCTTGGCTGGCCGGCGGCTCGGCCGGCATTTTGTCCCGAAGACAATGGCTGCGTGGCGAATGGATTAGTATTCGGAGCGGTGCAGGCGGCCGAGCGGCGCGGTCGTGGGCTCCATGCTGATATGCTGCCGGCGTGGCCGGGAGACGGCGAACGGCAGAGACGTGAGAGACGAGAGAGGGTGAAACTCCACCGCCTGCCGTGTTTTACCGTGCGGTGATATTTTACCGACAGACGGACAGAGTCCCGGCGGGCCAATAACACTCCGTTGCAGACACACACACGGACATACACTAGACGGGACACGTTACTTGGTAATCGGCACAGCCTCCACAAACGGTGGACTGTGGCTCAGAGATACTCCCAACGCTCTGTCCCATCGAATGGGTGTGGCCATCGTACGAAGTGGAGTAGGCAGGCACTGCACTGGCGAGGCTGCCCTTTACCAGACAGACACCAGCTTGATCAGCCAAGTGCGCCCAGCGGACATGCTATCGTGACCGGATCAGCTGAATCAAACGGATAGGTACAGCGCTCCAGTTCTAGCCTTTCTAGAAGCAGGTGTGGGAATTGTGAAATATTTGGTTACACAAATAGAATTCCACCCGGTGAAGCTGGAAGCAGCCAAGAATGTCGCCAAATGACGCTGGATGACGCGCAGATGACACAGTTGGTAGAGGCGCCGAGCCGACGCCGCCGCCGCCGCTGCATCGGCGGCATTTTTCCGGCGAGAGCGGAGTCTTTTGTCCCCTGCTGGCGGCCACTGAATGGCGCCTTGTATCGCGCTCCTTTCCTAGGTGGATGATGAAGCAAATCGTTTGTATTGGCAACTGGAGCCTGAACCGTTTGGCAGAAATTAAATCGTCTGTTAAATCGTTCTTTGGATACTACAACTCTCGAGAGGAGTATCACTCTTTTCCTTGCCGCTTTGTAACAATGCACAACTTGAACAAGAGGCCAGAAGTTTCTCTTTGAGCGGATGCCGAGTCAACAAGCGGCCGCCTCCGGGGCGGCGGTTCCTATTTACTCAGTTGACAGGGGTCAGAAGCGCCGCGGTTTACAAAACCACGCTCAGCGCGACACGGCATAATGCCGCTGTCGCTCAGAAGTATGCGTCGCTGATTGTAAACCTAACTGGTTACGTCTACATAGTACTAACTAGAATCCACTTGCTGTAATGTTCAATGCACATGAGATACAATTTGATTGTTAAGGCTTTTAAGTTTTACAGTGTGTATTCATATCTGTCATGTCTTTGGCTTCATACATGACTGCATATGCGTAATACATTACACAATGTGCATGCGTTCATGAGTTACAGTGCTCACCCTACGCCGCAGAAGTGTCGGTTGAAGAAGAATATCCACTGTTCGGCGGCCTCTGTTCACCCCAGGGTCATACAGAGTAGTGGAGTGGTGCTTCAGGCAGTGTCACCAGTGGCGCTGGTGACGCCTATTGTCCGCCAATTGCAGCAGTTGTGTCACTGACCGACGACCCGCCGAGGGGAGGGCAGGAATCTCACGGCCTCCATTGCTCGTGTATGTAGAGGTCCAGAAACAGTGACGAGGGGTATGAAGGGTGCTCTAGAAAGTATGCCTCAGCTTTGAAATCATAAATATATGGTCTCTGCCGCCAGTGTAAGAAGGTAGCGACCAGGTGACAGGCGACAGGTAATTGGTAAATTGAGTGCAGCTTTTAGAAAGTGGTATATTGAACGTCGCGACACAATTGATGGTGACGCGAGTCAGACATAAACTCCGGATCTGTTTGAGATTGACGACTAAAAACACCAAAGACGACCAGCTGGGGTCCGTCTCCTGATCTCCATTCCATTACCACTAGTCTGTATTCCATGCTCTTCTTCCTATTCCTGCTACGAAACGGAGGGCTGGCTAACGAACGCGGAAGGCACAGCCTAACCACGGGCCGTTGAAAGATGTCTGACTGAATGTCATCAGCCTCACTACGGCACTGGCAATAACATGCAACAGAGCCCATGGAAGTCAGTATGCTATGCTGTTCTGAGTGTCCGTGCAAGATAGAGAGAAACAGAGCTCGAGGTCAGTGCCGTCAGCGTTCAGAGCCGGCCCGCGCGGTGTCAGTGTTTTCTCAGGGAGCGAGGATGACTGATATCCGGGGCTTCTGGCGGCCTTTGCAGCGGCAGTCGGATCTGCATGTCCAGCCGTTCCATTTAGAGTCAGAGACGTGTCATTGGAGGGCTGGATAAATAAAGTGCTTGGTAGTACAGCGCGCGCCTGTACCTAATCAGCCCCAACCCACGGGTGATATCACTGCGCCGCCACTGGGTGGTCGCTTTGATCGGGACGTGTCCCAGTCAAGGTATGTGTGTTCCCCGCCCGGCGAGGGGGCCGGCGCGCCGCCGGCGCCGCACGCGCGTCACGGCATCGCTCCTGCCGCCGTCGGTCGACAATTAATGACGGCCCGTGTTGACTTTTCAATGGTGCGAGTAATGAGTGGCTGTGAGCGCCGGCCGCCGGCCCGGATTTATACGGCTCAATAATGACCGGTCGACTGTCAGCGCCGCTGTCAATCGCAGCCCAGCCGCCGACCGATCAGCATGTCATAAATTGACCGCGGCTCCCCGGACGGCGCCGGCGACCGGCCGCTAAAATTAGCGGCCGAGCTCCACCGCAGCGGGATCGGAGCGCGTTTGAACCGGGGCGGATCCTGTGGGTGAGTTCTGGCCCTGAGGATAGTCACCAGTCATCAGGAATCTCGTATCAGTCACACGTAACCAGTCATTCACACATACCACATTACCACCATCGCTCATCCACTCTCAGTCATCAACCCCAGTCATCAGCATCAGTCCTCAGTTCCCAGTCCCCCAGTTACCATACATTAGACAATAGTCGCCGATAGAAATTATCAGAGGGTCTTTCCAAGATTTACTAGCTTAACAAAGCCATACGAAATAGCAGTTTCACATCAATCCGGATAGCCAAACAGATAAAGCCCTGGCGTTTTTCACAATCCACACTCATTACTACACTCTAAGCTGGGAAACGCCACGATGAGCCTAAATCCCGATTGTGAATGGAGAATGGCATTGGTCACGAAATGCCAGAACATTTGTTACTCTGAAAGCACCGCGCATTGTTCCGTTCCGCGTGCCAGGCGGGCTGCATTTTTCCGGGCACACGGCTCCGGGCCCGGGGAGGGTGCGCGGCAGGTGTCGATTAGAGTCGGATCGAAACTCGGTCCATTCCGGTCGAGGGTCGCTCGGCTGCATCTCCCCTCCACGGAGCTGATCCCGCTCGGGAGCATCCTCCATTATTGTGATAGCTCACAGAGACGGCCATCGGATATCTGTGAATCGGGCCGGCCGACCGGCCGAGCCGGGTGCCCTTTTGTGCTCGGACCACTGACTGACACACCGGTATCAGTGGCGCGCCGGCCGGCCGGGGCTTTCAGTCGACCTGCGTCACCGCTGAATCGAGCGCACCGACCCGGTGGTTCTGCGTGTCGGTACCGTCACACACAGGCACACAGACAGGCGCAGCTGACGTCACAGCTGACAGCCGTTGTCCATTGGAGGCCGCCGTGCACCATTAGGATGGGTTACACAGATAATGTGGCCGGAGACATCGCATCAGTACGGTTTTCAGAAGCAGCCACATCAGGTAAATGGACAAGAGCGTGACGTGCTGCCCACTTCGAAACCATTGGCAACGGCGGAAACAGCAAAATAAAAATGATGTGTGTTGGATGGATCTATGATTAGTTCTCCTGTGCACCTGTAGCTATTCAGTATAGGTACCGGTTCTCTGCCTTGCGTGGGCTTTTCCAAAAAGAGTGCCTATCGCCGCGAATGAACATGAGATGATGAGTAACGTGTACTCAATATATAGATAGAAGCCCAATGGATAGATATCCGGTAGCAGTCGGCCACCATCTCACATTCCTAGTTCAGTGTCCGATCTGTGCATCATTGAGCCTGTAAGCCTGAGACACCTGTAAGCAGCCAATGTTCGAATGCTCCATGGTGATCTGTAGCCCGTTCTGTTACAATTCTCTTCGTCACAACCCCTATCAGCTACCCCTTCCCAAATACGAGGACACGGCGGCCGTCTCTGGTGGCGGCTGTAGGCCATGGCACCTTCTCTAGCCTCCTCTCTGGCCTCATCTGCTCCGCTGTAGCCTCGTCCCGTCCTCCACAGCCCCGCCCCCGCCCCCCTCCGTTGCACGGGCCGCGTTTCCGGCCCGACACGACGCGTTGCCGCCGACCACGACGCATCAACGGCGCCGGTGGCTTTTCATCCCGCTTTGTTTTCGGTTGGCGGACGGCGGCGTATTTACGTTGGCCGCACGGCAGCCGTCTTCCGCCGCCGCCGGGGAGAAAAAACACGGCCTCAGGGGCGGCGCAGGCTCGCCCCGGCCGAGACACGATCCGATCGAGCACGATTGACGTGAGTGAGCGAGTGGGAATGCAAGGCATCCCAGAAGCTCAGGCTCCTTCGACTTAGAGAGCTGACCAAGCGTTGGGCCACCTCTACTTCCAGAAGCATTAAAGAGCTTCTGGACCATCATGACCCTGACCGAGCTCCCCTTCTCTCCTCTAGTCTATAGTGCCGTGCCCTTCCCCGTCCCTTCCCTCCCCGTCCCGGGCCGGATGGTCTGAATGGGCGGACGTCAACGGGAGACGCCGGCGCCGCCGCGTCTGGCTCCGTCCGCGGCTCCGGCCCCGGGACGCTGGCTCCGGGCCGCTCCGGGCCTCTCCAGGTCGCTCCGGGCTGGACGGGCCGCGTGCCGGATACGGTGGCCGCTGCCTAAACTGGCCGCTCAGCCGCTCAAATTGGCCGCTCAGCCGCTCAAATTGCCGCGCCGCTGCCAGCCGCGCCGGCGCCGGAAGCCATTGTGCGGTCGCCGCGAGCGGGCGAGGCAGCTGGGACGGCATGACACGGCCGTCGGATGTCACGGTATGTGACGGGGCACACCGCGGCCAGGAGGGACAGAGCCCGACCAGAAGGGGCACACCGTGGTCAGGAGGGACACATCGCGGTCAGGAGGGGCACGCCGTGGTCAGTAGGGACACATCGCGGTCAGGAGGGCGCGCGCCGTGGCCAGTAAGGACAGGTCGCGGCCAGGAGGGGCACGCCGTGGTCAGGAGGGCACAACGCGGCCAGGAGGAGCACACCGTGGTCAGGAGGGGCACGCCGCTGCTAGGAGGGACACAACGCGGCCAGGAGGAGCACACCGCTGCTAGGAGGGACACGCCGTGGTCAGGAGAGGCATGGACGATGGTCGTCCCAGCGCCGTGGAGCTGAGGTCAGCACAGGCTGACCAGGCGGCCAACCTGGGGTCCCCGGCTGTAGCACACTTATTCTCGGCTGTAGCTCAACTAATTTCATATCTAGACTGTAGACTGTAGCCATTGTCACACCTCCACTTCCGGCAGCGGGCCGAGAGTGACATTATGGGACATTTCGGCTATCGCTGCGGCAAAATCACACTGCAGCTGTAGGTACGTACTCTGAAGCCAGTATTGCAGTTCGAAATAATTGAAGCGACAGATCATATGGATTCTACAGTCTACCGACGAGGCCGGATCACCTCTCTGTTACTCGTGAATACTGGATTGGTATTCTTTCCCTGAGGTCAAAACACGAAAGCAATTCGAGCGAGGCTTGTGGCTCGAGTCCCAGCCAGCGATTGATCCATCGGTAAACTCCGGGTGGGTGGCAGTGCTCTGTACTCTGTAGGGAAGGGGTCAGAAGAGTTCACGAGTTAGGCATGGCCTGCCCCACTCACTAACTTTATGTGTTGTGTAAGTTAAAAGGCGACCGCTGATACCGAGCACCGTTCCTTCGGGTACCAGAAGCTAAAGCGCCTGGAAATAACAAATAAAGTCGGATGTGATTTCAATAGAAACAATTGTTAAGTTTACAGAGTTGCCAGGCCCGTCATTTGATGTATAGTGTCTCTAATGTCTCTTGTGCTCATCTGATATTAAGTCGGGTATGTTGTAGTAATCTTGGTCGGGTAGGTACTACATATGTCAAATGAATTTGAAGATACGCAATTACAAGTCAAAATATACTTGAGAATAGCGGTAGGCTTTAGCATACGAGTATGACTCCCAAGTCCCATACGCCATACACGAGTGCGTAATGCGTATCACCCACCCACAATCACACATGCGTCGGCACATAGAAGCCTGTAGAAACAAAACATTGACATCAAACGTTCATTAGAAATGGAAACACCATTGTGCGTAGCAGAGTGTTTGTTCAGCCATATGTCACAGTGTGCACTGATAGGGAGGGGAGGTGGGACACGCCGATTCTCTATTTGCAGAGCGCGTGCTACATCTGTTTGCGAGGTTTTGTGCCAACTAGGTACTGATGCGTTACATCATCAGCTCCTGAGCTGATGATGGCGCAATGCCGAAAGCTTCTCAAAAAGTTTGTTTTATTTCGAATCCGGAATTTACTTTTAGCCTTTAGGTAGAATGAGAGTGAGTTTAATTTTCTTACTATTTGTTACAATGTCTCTCAAACTAGCGTTGAAGCATACATATTCAAAAATAGGTACGTACCTATCATTCACTGTCAAGAGCAGAAAATTCAGTACAACCGTGCGTTGTTCCTGTAAAATAATCTTTCACAGGGAGAGCGAGCGAGCAATGACCTTTGGCCAGTGCGTTTCTGTGGACTGCAAAGTTGCGTTATTAATTTTGGCTTACATTATAGGGACAAATCACTCCAGACATTTGTCATATCTTCTGATTTTCCGGAGCCTTCGACACAAATTTGTTTAAAAATAATTCCGATGAATAAGTTAATATTGTTGGTATTTAACCCTCGCCCTGGCAGGGCATTTTTCATAACTCGGCCTGGCAGGGGGGGGGGGTCGATGCGACCCCCCCCCTCGCGATTGGCTCCTATGGCACCTAGAAACACCAAATTCGGTAGGTAGGTGGGCCCCCTGGAGTTCTCGCCACTGTGCAAATTTGGTTGCTCTAGGTCAATATTTAGGGGGGTTTTGGGGGGTATAAATGTAAAAATTTCGCTAAAAACAGGTCAAAAGTTTTTCGCTTATAACTTTTGATCTAATTACGATAAAGCAAAAAGAAAAGCACCAGTGAACTCAGCACGTCAAGGCGCGTCGAATGATATACTTTTTATCTTGCTTAAGTGTACATAAAGTTTTTCTTAAATTTTAAGTAAACTTAAATTAATAAATTAAGTTAAAGTTAACCAAATTGCATCATATCGCATATCATTCGATTCGGCTGATCACCAGGAACACAATGGTACCATTTTTTAAGCTCTAGCGTCATTATGTGCCAAGTTATTGGCAAAAACGTCATTTGACCTCAGTTGACCTCATTTGACCTGACCCATGGATAAGTACACCAAACAAAGAAGCACCAAGTGACCTGCTGTTGAGTACTGTGGTTTCAAAGCACAAAAGTGATAGAACGAAGCGGATATCTCCAGTATTTTCCGAATTTAGTATTTTCCCATAGGCTTAACATTACGACGTAATGACCTCTAACTGACCTCAGGTCAGTGACCTCAAAAAACCCGAACTATATGTTATACAACTCGGTGAACTTAGCACATCCTGAAAGTTTGAAGGAAATCAGTGCAAAACTGTGAGTTGGACAGGTGCAAAAAGAAATTTGAAATTTGACCATGACCTTGTACCGGTTTTTCTGACCTGGTGACCTGACCTAAGGTTACCCGGACCTGAAATTTTCAGGTCATATGTAAAAAGGTTGCCCCATAGGCTGTGCCAAATTTGGCGGCGCTGCGCGCCGCCGTTTTTACGCTATCTTCGAAAAACCTTAGGGGGGGGTCGCATCGACCCCCCCCCCCTGCCAGGGCGAGGGTTAAATGAGGGTAATTACTGACAAATTGTGTAAAACTTCACTTGCAGATATGTTTGAAGGCCCGGGGTCGGGGATATGCAAATCTTCAAGTAGGCATCTCTTATCTCGAAGTGTTATTCAAATGAAATCTTAAGCACCCCACAACAGCTTGCCAAATTACCTTCAGACGTGCTAGCTCGAGTGTCATGTTCGCAAAAATATATAAGCATATAGGCATGCATGATTGTCGTAACACCTCAAGAATGATCTTCCACTCCCAACAGTGACCATCGAACACACATTGTGACCATCACATTAGATGATTAGACGCGTTTACATAGGGTTTGTTGCAAGCTTTTATCTCCGTCCGTGATGTTGCAAAAGATGCTTTCGTGCTTAACAATTTACAAAATGATCCCCTCTAAATATTTGGAGACCACTGCATCGAAATTATCGCCAAATTAACGAGCTAGAGCCTCGTCAAATATGCTATGTAAACCGGGTTATTGTGACCAATGTGACCAGTGACCTAGCACACATTGTGACCATCGAATTCAACGATCGGATTTCCATAGAGGTGAAAACTGAAATGCATGGCGGAAAGTTAGACATGTGCATAGACTTTAAATGGGAATCCATCGATAAAAAAACAGACGATTATTTTCGTATCATGCGAAAAGGATATAATACAGCAATAGCAAAAGGCCAATATTACTCTTCGGATTGTAAACATTTTCCATGCCTAATCAACGCACACAGTTAATTGCGGTTTGTTTGTTGCATATGCTAAGACATGGCCTGCCGCGCATCCCATATTGGAAAAATGCAATTGAGGCAATGGTAAGCAAATTAAACATTCGAAAATGGAAGTAAAAGTAAAAGGCATTGTAGTCAATTCCAAATGAGGCCTTTTGAGACTCCTCTGAACCATGCTGCTTTGCGTTAACAGCTATCGCGTTGGTTTACGGTTGCCATAAAATCCTGACATAATAAGACGCCCTCATAAGTGTCACTGTATGTGCAATGATAGTCCTTCGGAGCTGAGGCTCCTTTATCCACTTGCCATAGCACAGGGCTGACGGCAGCGGTCAATGGTCACTGGTCACTGGTCAGTCGTTAAAAGTCAGTGGTCAGAATCAGTAGTGAGTGGTCAGCATTAGTATCCAGTGGTCAGTGACCTCGGGTCAGCGGTCAGTGGCCACTGCACAGTGGCCCTTTTTCAGAATTAGCACGCATAAATTCAAAATATTTTTTCTCTTCTTTTGAGTAAAAAGCAGTCTTATCGTGTGCAAAACATTCCAAACTATCCGATGGTGCCATTTTTACCTCCTAAAAAATAATTACCTTTGGTAAAACTGACCGCAAAATCGAAGTTTGTCGAGAGGCGCGCGGACACCACCGGCGGACCCTAAAAAGTAGGGTGAGATGAACATCAATTTGTAAGACTTTCGATGCAAAAATATTAAAAATGAGTGGCATGGCTGTGAAGCTGAGTTTACGTAGAAGCCCTAGAAACCACTATTTTCATTATATAAACTTAAATAGACCACTTTTGCCGAATATTGTGGACACAATAACAGGACAATTATTAACTGGAGATGGCGGCATACATATGAAGCTTTATGTTAAGTGGCACACTCTGGAACATGTCGTATAATACATCGTTCGAATCGCCGATCTCTTCTGACCATGTCCGCCAAAGGGCATCGCGCCATTTTGCGCCATTTTGCTTCTACGGTGGATAACGTGAGCCAGTTCAGTCCGCGAGCGGCTGTGGCTCCTGTTCGATACGACTAAGCTCATTGACCTGGCTCGAAGCTGGTGTCACCTGGTGTGCGCCTAAATGTGGCTTGACTTTTGCCCACAAGATGTGCTAATTGAAATTATACTAACGGTGGCTGGCAACAGCTGTAGATGCGGTCACGTGACGCCCTGGGGCGTCCTGGCGGTCAGTGCAGCGCGGTCGGCTGGCGGGCTCGCCACACTTGCGTTCGGAGCGGGCTGGCCGGCGGGCGAGCCGTACGAACGTGCGCCAAATCTTGGGCCGAGCGGCCTGTCGCTGTTGGGCCGAATCTCCTTGGGCAGTTCCTTTCTTTTCTTCTCTTTGCAATGGCAGGGAATACGTCCTTGATCACGTGTTGATGTCTTGCACAACTTTCAGGTAATGTGGGAATTAATGCGTGCTAATTCTGAAAAAGGGCCACTGTGCACTGGCCAGTTGGCGACACCAGCCCAGTCACTGGCCCCGGCACACTGTGGATCCTGGGTCAGAGTTTGGGTTCATTGTTCATGAGCTACATTGAGCGGCTCGTTGCTTTACAGCATACCTACTGGCCAGAGAATCTGTCTCCAGCGACCAGTGACCACTGCACAATGACCAATGGCCATGAGCACTCGATTCTGGCCAGGATCCGCTCGTGAGCCCCTCACATACAAACCGGCCAGTGACCCAGACCGACCGCTCATCACTGACCAGCCGAGCACAAAACCCCCTTCGATCCCAAATTCCTACACCTTGGGTTGTTCCAGCCGTCCGTCCGCCCGTCCATCTGTGCCTGTTCCCATGAGTCCCCACACACAAATCGGCCAGCGACCGGTCATCGCTGACCGGCCGGACACGACAACCCATCGGTACCGAAATCCTTCACATAGGCGTGTCCAAGCCGCCCGTCCGTTCGTCCGTCCTCAGGCCGGTCCCCGTGCCGTGGTCACACGTGCGTCCCCCGTCGCGGGTCCCTGGCCGTATGGTGGCCACCTGTTCGGCCGTCCCGGCCCGCGGCGGCCGCCCCGACCCATGGACCATCAAACACCGCCCGCACTCTGTCCTTACCTGTCTGAAGGTCGCTGCTGACCGCCGACTCGTCACCGCAGACTGGACAGTGGACAGCTCCTCTCCTGCACACTGGCTCGGCGGTCACAGCCGCCGCTCTCCGTCCGTCCGCACACGATGCAGTCGACTCCGGCGTGCGCACCCCGCGACTGGTCGCCGCTCGCCCGCCGAGTCCCGCCGGCCGGCTATTGTTGGCCCGCCGAGCCGCCCAGGCCGCCGCGCCGCGCCGCCGCCGCTCCGCGCAAGACGTCCGCTGACGTCATGCCATTGTTGGCCAATGGGCGGCCGCGCCGCGCCGGCCGCAGCCAATCACAAAGGTGTCTTCAAGACAATGGTTTTAACGCCGTCCAATGGGAACAACAAGTGCGCGTCTATTGTGGCCGGTCGGAGGCGGCTTGGCTCGGCGGGCGGCGCGGGCGGCGAGCTGGCAGCGGCCTATACGGGCGGGCCCAGGTAACAATGGGATGGGCTAGCGTCGGTGCCCCTCCCACCGCCCGCTCGCCGGCCGGCCGGCCGAGCGGCGGCGCTCGACGGGAGGGCCGGCCGTAACGACTCTCCGTCTCAGGTGTGTTGAGTCCTGGTCCTCCATACTATTGCTTCTCCTACCAGACTGGGGAGACTTGCTCCCCCAGGGCCAATTCCAAGCACTTTTGGAATCCGGCGCCTAACAACCGAAGCCCCTAACCGCCGCTGACCCTGGTGCTTATGAGATTAGGATATCCTCAATTATAGCCGAAATGAAACTATTTTGTTAGGTGATAGACACTCAAGAAAGCATACTTTTTTTTAGCACAAATGAAATGCTCCGGTGGGCGGTGAGGCAATAAAATCCATTGTCCAAATTGATTTAGCGTGTAACGAGAGAATTGAAGAATTTCCTGTCGCCTTTGCTTGTCATAAGTCATAACCCCAGCGTTGATGAGGCCAAAAATTTTACAGGTATTTAGATGAGGCATACGAGTAGTTTATCAGCAAGGTGATGTCTTGAAGTTCTCCATTACCGATAACCGATAGCATAAAAAAAAACACGGAACAAATAGTGCATGGACGCGTTTCGATTTAAATCTTCATCAGCATGACATAATCACAGAGAAAACAAGATATCTTGTTTTCTCTGTGACTGTGATTATGTCATGCTGATGAAGATTTAAAAATCGAAACGCGTCCATGCACTATTTGTTCCGTGTTTTTCTACTTGTCTCTATCAATATACAACCGATAGCATGTTGGGCAACAGCTTTATAGGTAACAGCATAGACCTCTGTATACAGTCAGGTCTATGGTAACAGCAAACAGAAACGGACACTTGAGCTGGAGTGAGCTGGAATCGTTACTGGAGATCAACCGCAAATTTGCAAAGGTTTGAGTCTAAATACCATTGACTTGAGGTATCTTGAATATGAATCGCACAAACGAAAAAAATGCATCTCTTGCTCGACACTGGCCTCCCGTTCATCGAGCCAAATAGCATCTGTTTTTTTTTTTGTGAATTGACAGGACAATTTTTACAGGGTTAATATCGTCTACAACTTAGACAATGTTTCATTGTGTTGTGTGTCATTTTTTGCACTTTTATTCGTGATAAA
This sequence comes from Amphibalanus amphitrite, assembly GCF_019059575.1. NCBI lineage: Eukaryota > Metazoa > Arthropoda > Thecostraca > Balanomorpha > Balanidae > Amphibalanus > Amphibalanus amphitrite. Next base: position 146,821 of record NW_024882205.1, on the reverse strand, counting down.
ATAACTGTATTAGCGGTTTTCACAACGGCCATTTGGTACACATTTGGTGCACATCTGGTGCAGATTAGTCATTAGGTGCAGATTTGGTCAAATTAGGTTCAGTGTGTCTCTTAGTAGTTATTAGCTAGGGCTGCACTTACTGCTTATATGCCTACTTTGTCAAATTATAAGAGAGCATCATCGATTAAAACACTGAAATAAATTCATAAAATAAAGATATTTGCTGTAAAAGAGATTGGGTGCAGATTTGGTCAAATTAGGTGCATTCGCCGGATAGCCCGTCGTGAAAACGCTAATGCACGTTTTTCTGGTTCAGACTGGTTATGGGCTAGTCAACAGCCTTGTAGTCTAATTTACCATGCAACTGAGAATCGCACACACTCACACACTTACAGACAGACGGATTTTGTTCCTTTAGTAAGTTAGGTTACCAGCAGGGGGTAACCTAAGGGTAGCGCCCTTTCTGAAAAAGCGCTTAAGTTAATAGGGTTAACCATTGCTTCTGTACCTTTTATACCTAACACCAGTAGGTATATTCGCTTTTTAATTATTAGTTTCGGGCCTTGTTTGAAATGTGTATATTGGTACAGTCCACAGCAGAAGTAATGTGTGGTTTCAGTCATGTATGTTCTGCTTCTGAAGCCTAGGAACGATTAGCCAGACTGCAACGAGACTTTAAATGTAGCTTACATGTATCTTCACCCTTGCAGCTACAACTTTATCTATTGACGTCTTCTTTTCAATCGGTCCGCATTTAAATATCGTCGGTCAAAGCCATCCGTTGAGATTGGTAAAACCACACATTACTTTAGCGGTGGGCTGTACCAATTTAACCCTCGCCCATGTAGGGGGGGTTGGTGCAACCCCCCCTGAGGTTTTTCGGAAATAGTGCAAAAACGGCGGCGCGCAGCGCCGCCAAATTTTGGGTACCTTATGGGGCAAACCTTGCGCATCTTTTGATAAAAAAAAAATTTGACCGGGTCATGTCAGGTCACGGAGTTATGACGTCACAAAGGGAACAGCCTCCGGCCGGATTTTCACAAACTGAGTGCCAACGCCCGAGGTTTCCTGCCGGTGGTACGGACATCGGTTGATGGATCGTGATGAAACTTCCCATGCATGTTGGGGCAAGTATTGGCTATCATATGGTATAAGAAACTTGACTGGGTTAGGTCAGGTTACGGAGCTATGACGTCACAAGAGGAACAGCGTCCGGTACTATTTTTGAAAAGCGCCCGAACCACTATTTTGCTAATTCTTGTCACCTCAATGGGAATATGCAGCAATATTAGCTTCTATAGGGAGCAAATGGACATACCAAATCCAAAAATACAATCAGATTTCAAAAATTTAAATTTTGATTTTTCGAATTTCTGCCGCCGACTGTGACCTTGCCGACTTCCGGCGCTCCCAACGCGTCATTTTTAGAGCTAGGGAAACGAAATACATACCAAACGATAGAGAATTGATTAAGGAACACGATAGTGAAGGTTTCAAGTCGATATCTCCCACCGTGTTGCCGCAATCGCCGCGGAAAATTTGAAAAAGTCTATTTTTCCGAAAATTTGACCTTTGACCGGTCAAAAGTAGGTCAAATGTTGACCTAGGACCAAAAAATATACCACCAATCGCGAGATCTCGGCGAGAGCAATCCGTTGGTCTTTTCCGCTAAGCTCTACGACGCTCCGTTTTCAAACGCCAAGGGGGGGTCGCACCAACCCCCCCCCCTCCCCCCTGCATGGGCGAAGGTGGCAGATCGCCGTTTACGGGCGAGGGTTAAGATGGATACTCTTTCTTACTGCTCGTAATCGTTTCTTTTTTCTTAGTGAACCTGCAGGAGCTAAAATTATTTCGTGACCGCAAGTGTGGTATAAGTAGACGCTATGATGTTTTATTGCTTTAATGTGTGCTCTGACTGAACTGGATGGTATTCAGGGGCATCGGATGCATTTAATCCTTGGGTTTCGTCCAAAGTTGATGAGTTTTTTCCCACATAGAATGAAAACTGAGCCATTTCGGTAAAGCAAGCTTGCGTTGAATTGCACAGCAGCTTATCACAATCTGCATTTCCTTCCATGCCCTTAATAGAGAACACTTTTTATGTGAGCCAGTTTTCTTTCTTCGCTAGATAAGAAACTCATATCCTTGTCAGTTGTCACAAATGCCTATAATAGAGCGACAACACATCTCCTATAACTCGCCACAGCTTGCGGTGCCTGATCCTTCTGGAAGCTGTTGAGTTCAATCAAATACGGCATTTGTACTGTGAGAGAAAAACACGGCCCTATCGCGGTGCCGCCGGCCGAGTAGCATGGTTGGTATGCCGCGCACCGAACGCCAGAGATCAATACGTAAACGCCACAGAGGAACTCGCCGATTAGCGGCACACAGAATCAAAGCAGTCAATCGCAGTCCACTCACAATGTGAGCAGGCTCACATGATGAAAGGTTGCCAGTTTTCAAAGTGCATTCTGAGTACCAAAGTTGTCAATGGTTAAAAAAATGAACTAACAAAAATGCAGAATTCCATCGCTTCTGAGCTTGCTTGCAAGCTGTAGCACAAGTTGATTTCTTCGGAAACAGCAAAACTTAGATGCATCAGAGGGGTAAAGTTTATAAGCAAAACTTTTCCAGCGATTTCAACCACTTATTTTGCAAGAAGCTCAACACATAGGTTCCAGATTGATTTTTTAAAATGCTTGCTGTTTTGACTTTGTCTTACAAAATAAGGGCTTTGGCTTTGTCGTTTCAAAAAAAGAAACGTTCGCTTCCATGGATTTGTCTCTAAAGATAGAAGCCCACTAGAGGAATTAAAGGTCCCGGCCTTCCCAGATCACTTTGTCTGATATGTTTGATGATCATTCCTCTGTTAGTCGGACAAAACGGCTGTTAACCCGCGCCCCACTGGGGTCTGCGTATAACACGCCCTACTGGGGGGGGGGGGGGGGGCTATTCATAGCCCCCCCTCCTAACTCCGAAACTACTGGGCCGATCGTCAAAATTCAAACGGCGTCTGATAGCCCCGGAAAAACTGTCGAGCGAAACCTAATTTTATTGACCTCGAGGTCACTGATGACGTCACAGGTCAGGTCAAAGTAAAAATTATTAGCATTTTGGCTTCTTCACGTTTTGGGCTCTGGCCGCCGTCTTACAAGTCAGATCAGGCTCATTTTTGGTTCACACACTCGTGAACAGATGCTCTAGATACTCTGAGGGTACCAAACTTGTACTTTGATTTTCAGGTCAAGGTCAGGTCATCACAGGTCACGAAAATATTATATCATCCGTCGGTCACGTGACACATGTTTTATGGTCCATTTAGGCCAAACATTTCGAATTTGATGTCGTCTGTGTCATGCAAGGTCATTTTGAGTCAAATTTAGCTTAGGTCAGGTCACTTTCAGGTCAAAAAAGGTCAAATTTTGAAGTTAAAATTTTTCAACAAAAAAGGTGTCTATTCGATGCAGTTTGAGCTCAGGAACACGATGGTGCTATTTATATTGGCGTACGATGTCAAATTCGTGCTGAAAAATTGATTTGAAAAATTAATAATTGTTATTTTTTTTGCAATAATGCGTATAACTTGGCCATTTTTGAAGATATTTAGCTAAAACTTGCTAGAGGTAGTCATAATAATGCGTTCTATCACATATATTCCGGTTTTTTCGAAAAGTCAAAAAAAATTGAAAAAAAATGTAAAAATATAAATTTTGAATTTTGTTATTTAAAATTTTCGAATTTTACAAAATTTCGAAAATCCGAGATAGCAGTTTGATAGCGCAGTCTATTCTGAGTCCTCTCATGCAAAGAAATTGGATCTAGCTTAAAAACTGAGCTCTTGGGAGCGATTGCCGTGGTTCAATGTTTTGCGTCGAAATCGGCCGAACATGACGTCACTCTGACGTCATTTCCGGCCGAACTATGGTAGGTACGAAGTTCAAATTTTGACACAAGGTGTCAAATTGATGCAGCCGAAGGTACTGAAAGTTTGGCGTCGATACGTCAAGCGGTTTGGAAGTTATTGCAGAAAAACGGGAGGGGGGGGCTATAAATAGCCCCCCCCCCCAGTGGGGCGCGGGTTAAGAGTGACTGCTCTCAGATGACCTCTGACTGCCTCCCCGCGACCCATCTCACCTGGATGTGTGATGGCAGACGTCACACGGGCACCAGGCGGTCACCACTCACCGCTGGACACCCGCCAGTAGCGTCACCACCCGTCACTCACCGTCACCAGCGCCTCCGGCCCGTCAGCAGGGCGCCCTCCCCTCCCCCCTCCACAGGGAAACACTCTCAGCAGACTTATGCAAATGAGCATAAATCAAACGAGAGAGCAAAACGTTCAGTGAAATCAACGAGCACCGACTTGATGCACTTTAATGAAAGACAATATTAAACAGACATAATTAAGCATAGTTTGTCTAACCCTAATTGGCAGTTGGGAGATCAAAGCTAAACTGTGGGGAACAGGGCCGGCCGACGGCTCGACAGTCGACTTTTACCCAGCGTTCGTCCCCGCCAGTCCGTATGCCTGTCTGCACACGCAAAGGCACCATGCTCAACAATTTTGCACCGATTTGTCGGTGCGGCTGCTGATTTTCTATTAATCGTATGCGGCGGCTATGATTCGGAATTGCCCAGGGGCGCGCGTTTTCCTTTGACTAGCCGAGCAGAGGTCATTGTAAACGCAGCGGCGAAGATTGTAATTTTCTGTGACGGCTCAATCTGACTTCAGCGAGGCGAGCAGTGACGCACAGCACTCGCCGCAGTATTGAATTGGGTCTGGAGCTTTCAATTCATTTTATATTATTTCAGACTGCGATATAGCAGCTATTGCGATTTGAATTTATATTATGATTTGCCAATATAAATGGGGAGACGGGAGCAATGGTAAAAGAAAAAACATTATAGAATGCCTCAAATATCTAACTTCTTCAATACATAAAACATGTGTATTGCGTACTTTTACTCATCAACTATTCAAATCGTCTTAATGGATAAGCTATATGTCCGATGCTTCGTCGTAAAAAGGGTTTTAACTCTAGCAAAACAGAATGCTCCCAAAGCTGCGTTTCTTAGGCCGAAATATCTACATGAATATAATGTTGGCCCGGACAACCACATAGCACTTAAATCGAACTGCCAGTCCGTTCAGTCCTTCTCCTCGAACCGGAGCCGTCTGAAAATGTCGAGGAGGCCGGGCTGGGACACGTGCACCCACTCGTGCGGTCGGCCGCCGAGCCAGCGACGCACATTGTCCCGCCCGCCGAAAATCAACACTCGGCCCGCGCCGTATACAAATTCGGCTCTAATGAGACATCGGGCTGCCGCCTCAATAGCCATTATTTTTGGAGTGAGCTTTGTGCGCCACAATGGTCGCGGTGCGCTGCGTCGATCGGCGGCGTTCGATGGCGACCGACCGATCGAGAGATCGTCGTCTCACGATGTCGCCGGCTTCGACGGAGAGAGACGGGGGCTGGTGGTACCAATCGGAAGGTGGTAGAGTAATTCTGCTGGGAAAGGAGAAGGGCTGGGCAGGTCAGCAGGGGAGGCGGAGAGCGAGCAAATACTATAAGTGTGGGAGGGTCAGTGGCGACAACCTGGGTCCTGCACCGATCAGTTGGAAGAAGGGCCTTCATCAACTGGATGGAGAGGCGGAGGAAAAAATTTAACAAATACCTACAGTTCATATTTACGTTTGCACGCTATGCGAGTAACGTTGTTTGAACAGAGATATTTCTAACATCGGGATCTAGTCGAGAGAAAGCACCCGACACCGACCTGAGTCAGGAGACGGAGCGTCGCCTCTCTCTCTCTCTCTCTCTCTCTCTCTCTCTCTCTCTCTCTCTCTCTCTCTCTCTCTCTCTCTCTCTCTCTCTCTCTCTCTCTCTCTCTCTCTCTCTCTCCCTCTCTCTCTCTCTCTCTCTCTCTCTCTCTCTCTCTCTCTCTCTCTCTGCCGCTGTATCTCCGGCCGCTCTGGCTCACTGGACCGGTATGGATTCCTCATATATCACTCTGTGACAGGCTGGGAAGAAAGCCGGGCCCTTCCTATCACCGACAATAATTGCCTTTGAATGGGTTTATCTAGTCGCTAATGAATGGCTGCATGCAAAGATGCGCGCGCGTCGGTGCGACGATCTGGGCGCTGCTGGGCGGGGCGCGGCGTCGGCGGCGCGGCGCGGACAAAGGTGGCGCAGCGCCGGATGTCACCTCGGAGGACAGATCGGTGGGGTCGGCACCGTCACCCCTGGCCGGCAGAGACAAGGTGCCGTGGGGAGATGGGAGACGGGAGACGGGACTCTACAGTCAGGACGGCGGCGGGCGGGATAAGGTGGTGTGGGGACTGAGGAGACGGGGATACGTGACCAGAAAGCCCGGAACGGAATACTGGACCGGTTGGAGAAGAAACTTCATGACTGACACCAATTGGATTATTGTACATGAACGAATTTAGGTGCCTTTTGTCATGAGCTCACTTATTCAGATCCTTATACCGTGCTCAAAGATCCTGTTTGAAGGCTAGACCGAAAACAACTGATTTCTTACCGTGACATTACAGCACATAGGCAGGGGCGGATCCAAGGGGGGGTCACATGGGTCATGGCCCCCCCCTTGAGGCCCGGGGGCCCAAAGACCTGCCAGGGGCACCACCGGCCTATCAGGGGTATCACAGTCCTGACAGGGGCACCACAGGACCGCCAGGGGCACCACAGGCCTAGCAGGGACACCACGGGCCTGGTGCCCCTGGGCCCTGACAGGACTGTAACGCCCCTGACAAGCCTGAAGTGTCCCCGGTAGGCACGTGGTGCCCCTGACAGGCCTGAGGCGCCCCTGCAAGGGCGGTGGTGCCCCTGGCAGGCCTGTGGTGTCCATGGCAGGCCTGTGGTGCCCTTGCTAGGCCTCTGGTGCCCCTGACAGGCTTGTAATGCCCCTGGAAGGACTGTGGTGCCCCTGGGCCCTGACAAGCCTGAGGTGCCCCTGACAGGCCAGTGGTGCCCTTGCTAGGCCTGTGGTGCCCCTGGCAGGCCTCTGGTGCCCCTGACAGGCTTGCGGTGCCCTTGGAAGGACTGTGGTGTCCCTGGGCCCTGACAAGCCTGAGGTGCCCCTGACAGGCCCGTGGTGCCCTTGTTAGGCCTGTGGTGCCCCTGGCAGGCCTCTGGTGCCCTTGCTAGGCCGCTGGTGCCCCTGGCAGGCCTCTGGTGCCCTTGCTAGGCCGCTGGTACCCCTGCGCCCGGAGAGGACTGGTGCCCCTGAAAAGTCTGAAGTGCCCCTCGGCAGGCCCGTGGTGCCCCTGACAGGCCCAAGGTGCCCCTGCGAGGCCGGTGGTGCCCCTGGCAGACCTCTGGTGCCCCTGGCAGGTCTGTGGTGCCCCTGGCAGGTCTGTGGCGCCCCTGGCAGACCTGTGTTGACTGGTGCCCCTGCTAGGTCGCTGGTGCCCCTCACAGACCTGTGGTGCCCCTGGGCCTTGACAAACCTGAGATGCCTGGCTATGACAGGCTCGTGGTGCCCCTGATAGACCAGTGGTGCCCTTGCTAGGCCTGTAGTGCCCCTGGCAGGCCTCTGGTGCCCCTGCTACCCCTGCGCCCGGAGAGGACTATGGTGCCCCTGAAAAGCCTGAAGTGCCTCTCGACAGGCCCGTGGTGCCCCTGGCCCCTGACAGGCCCAAGTTACCCCTGCGAGGTCGGTGGTGCTCCTGGCAGACCTCTGGTGCCCCTTGCAGGTCTGTGGTGCCCCTGGCAGGCCTGTGTTGACTGGTGCCCCTGCTAGGCCGCTGGTGCCCCTCACAGGCCTGCGGTGCCCCTGGAAGGACTGTGGTGCCCCTGCCCCTAGGGGTGCTCATGGGCCCAACAGGTCCGTTGTGCCCCTGACAGGCCTGTCGTGTATACTTGCTAGACCTTTGGTGCCCCTACTTCCTGGCAGGCCTGTGGTGCCCCTGGCGGGCCTGTGGCGCCCCTACAAGGCCGTAGGTGCCCCTGAAAGGTTTGTGGTGTCCCTGGAAGGACTTTGGTGCCCCTGACAAGCCTGAAGTGTCAAGGACAGACCCTTTAGACGCCAGGGTCAAGTTCGTCGGACTGACAACGATTTGCTTACCTGATAACGTTCCTGGTAAGTACTCACTACTCAGCGTCCACAACATATATACACATAGCATCTATGCACATAGTACATTCATATATACTTGCTTACAATTGGTAAATGTGGTTGTGGTAAGAGTTAAGATACTGACTAAAAATAAAAAATAAAAAGAAAAAAACTGAAAATGGGGGCACCACCAAAATGAAGTGGACGAAATCCGTTGAGTTTTTAATTTTGGGTATAGGTAGGGGCACCACTTCGATTCATGACCCTCCCCTTGGAGTTTTCCTGGATCCGCCCCTGCACAAAGGTACATTTCAACTTTGTCTAGTGGCTTTTACAAGTGCTTTTGTAATTCTCCTTAAGATCTATAGTTCGAATGTTTGATTTGGAGAATTCGGAAGTACTTACCTACACCAGCCGCTCTAAGCAGAGTTGCCTGCGTAGGCACTCTTCCACACCACACAATCATGGGGAATTCCCTCAGCCAAGAGAGTTTAAAAGTCAAACTTCACAGTAGGTACTCACGATGCTTAGCACGGTCTGTCCCACTAGCACTGATTTAAGCTGGTATCGGGCGCTTTCACTAGCCGCGGACTTTATTCGTACTCGAACTGTCAGCTGCAGTAGGGGAAAGTGGGGTAAGACGGTCAAGGTAGGTAAGACGGGCACCCCCTCTGCAGACCAAACCAATAGCGCTACGAGCGAGAAAAATTAGGACCAGAATAGCCTTTCCCACTACACACCGCCATTGAAGTCTGGTGAATTTGTGTTCGGTCAATAATCTTTTATTTTGATTTCTTTAAAACACTCATTTCATTGAAAACATTCATAATGTATTGTGCAAGCTTTTGTGTGCAGCACTATAGAGTTAAAAACTGGCAATCACTTGTGGCACACTCATATGCCTCCAGTGTTCATTCACCGCGGATTTGCTTTGTCTGCATCAAATTGTCCACAGAGAAAAATCGTGCTGAACTTCTGACATTGAGTTTGGGGTAAGACGGGCAACTATGAATCCGATGGGTCTGTAATGGTAAAAATATTTTTGTTGCTGTAGGAAAAAAGAAGCATTTCTGATAAGAATATGTTCGATTCCGATACTCACAGACATGTTAGCAATATTCCTTCGGCACAGTTTATTCTCGAATAATGAATGTGAAAAACGGCTCTACATGGCTTCTGAACTAGGGCCTATATACGAGTATACGCCTTCTGCACGAATCTCGTATACTGCCATTTCCGAAGCACTTGAGACCAACGAGCGACTGTATCAATGCGGCTAATCTCGGGCATTTGCTGCGAGCTGTGCTGGTCGGTGAAAGAAGCTGGCCGTCTTGCCCTACCCATGTGACCGTCTTACCCCATGGAGTGGGGTAAGATGGGTTTTTGCAAGGTTTTGCAAAAATAGCTGCAGTTTATTTGTTGAGTCAGGTCTAAGTCTCATCTTCTGGCAAATGGAAGTAAAATGTCTGTAAAAGGTTTTCACTCAGTTTCCCGTTTCTATGATGTTTCTAACCGGCCGAAAAATGGCTCCAAAGTTAAGGTGCCCGTCTTACCCCACTTTCCCCTACGACCAAAAGATTGAGTGCAGCAGCGGCTCGAGCCCTGGCTCTCGCCACCGGGGGTCCGATGCTGTACCAATGGAACAATTGACAAGACTACTGCATTTATATCTAAGCATTTCAACCATGCTATCAAAATGATTTTTTTTTTAAAGTTGCACGTGGCCTTGACCCGATGTACGCTGCCTATCACTATGAGGCCAGGGACAGAGAAAAACATCAAAGCTTCTCTAAGTGCAATGTTAACGTTCACAGACCAACAATTAAACAGCGAAATATTGTTTGTGACCCTAGAACCTCATAGATGTTGTATTGTTGATTATCAATAGGTACTCTATGTCAGTTTCGAGATCGTATTCGAGAACGTTATTGCTAAGAATAGGGTGTTGGGCGTTTTTGTGCTCTCGCAAATTGGAACGATAATGCGTACATTATGCCTAAATCAGAAAGCATCATAAGCACAGGAAGTTGGGAAGCACTTGCACGTTTAACACCACGGTATGGATGTGATGGTGCACCTCCCTTAGAACGAGGTGATGTGTTTTCAGACCAACGTGTAAAAAATGTTAAAGACAAGACAAAGACAGACAGATGCACAAATTTCCTTACATTTGTGGCATATGGGGCTCTTATCTGATTTGTTCATGTAGTCATCTGCCTTCAATTCCGGAAAGTTAAACCGATATTCATTGGATCATTGTTCTTAAGCCCAAGACAACAGAATCACTTTACTCTATCCCATTGGGGAATCTGCCGGATCAATCCAGCTTAGTCAGACCTTTCTGCGTGAGCCGCGGGTTTTCTGTCGATTTGCTCAGCTTGCGGTGCCCTTGGAAGGACTGTGGTGTCCCTGGGCCCTGACAAGCCTGAGGTGCCCCTGACAGGCCCGTGGTGCCCTTGTTAGGCCTGTGGTGCCCCTGGCAGGCCTCTGGTGCCCTTGCTAGGCCGCTGGTGCCCCTGGCAGGCCTCTGGTGCCCTTGCTAGGCCGCTGGTACCCCTGCGCCCGGAGAGGACTGGTGCCCCTGAAAAGTCTGAAGTGCCCCTCGGCAGGCCCGTGGTGCCCCTGACAGGCCCAAGGTGCCCCTGCGAGGCCGGTGGTGCCCCTGGCAGACCTCTGGTGCCCCTGGCAGGTCTGTGGTGCCCCTGGCAGGTCTGTGGCGCCCCTGGCAGACCTGTGTTGACTGGTGCCCCTGCTAGGTCGCTGGTGCCCCTCACAGACCTGTGGTGCCCCTGGGCCTTGACAAACCTGAGATGCCTGGCTATGACAGGCTCGTGGTGCCCCTGATAGACCAGTGGTGCCCTTGCTAGGCCTGTAGTGCCCCTGGCAGGCCTCTGGTGCCCCTGCTACCCCTGCGCCCGGAGAGGACTATGGTGCCCCTGAAAAGCCTGAAGTGCCTCTCGACAGGCCCGTGGTGCCCCTGGCCCCTGACAGGCCCAAGTTACCCCTGCGAGGTCGGTGGTGCTCCTGGCAGACCTCTGGTGCCCCTTGCAGGTCTGTGGTGCCCCTGGCAGGCCTGTGTTGACTGGTGCCCCTGCTAGGCCGCTGGTGCCCCTCACAGGCCTGCGGTGCCCCTGGAAGGACTGTGGTGCCCCTGCCCCTAGGGGTGCTCATGGGCCCAACAGGTCCGTTGTGCCCCTGACAGGCCTGTCGTGTATACTTGCTAGACCTTTGGTGCCCCTACTTCCTGGCAGGCCTGTGGTGCCCCTGGCGGGCCTGTGGCGCCCCTACAAGGCCGTAGGTGCCCCTGAAAGGTTTGTGGTGTCCCTGGAAGGACTTTGGTGCCCCTGACAAGCCTGAAGTGTCAAGGACAGACCCTTTAGACGCCAGGGTCAAGTTCGTCGGACTGACAACGATTTGCTTACCTGATAACGTTCCTGGTAAGTACTCACTACTCAGCGTCCACAACATATATACACATAGCATCTATGCACATAGTACATTCATATATACTTGCTTACAATTGGTAAATGTGGTTGTGGTAAGAGTTAAGATACTGACTAAAAATAAAAAATAAAAAGAAAAAAACTGAAAATGGGGGCACCACCAAAATGAAGTGGACGAAATCCGTTGAGTTTTTAATTTTGGGTATAGGTAGGGGCACCACTTCGATTCATGACCCTCCCCTTGGAGTTTTCCTGGATCCGCCCCTGCACATAGGTACATTTCAACTTTGTCTAGTGGCTTTTACAAGTGCTTTTGTAATTCTCCTTAAGATCTATAGTTCGAATGTTTGATTTGGAGAATTCGGAAGTACTTACCTACACCAGCCGCTCTAAGCAGAGTTGCCTGCGTAGGCACTCTTCCACACCACACAATCATGGGGAATTCCCTCAGCCAAGAGAGTTTAAAAGTCAAACTTCACAGTAGGTACTCACGATGCTTAGCACGGTCTGTCCCACTAGCACTGATTTAAGCTGGTATCGGGCGCTTTCACTAGCCGCGGACTTTATTCGTACTCGAACTGTCAGCTGCAGTACGACCAAAAGATTGAGTGCAGCAGCGGCTCGAGCCCTGGCTCTCGCCACCGGGGGTCCGATGCTGTACCAATGGAACAATTGACAAGACTACTGCATTTATATCTAAGCATTTCAACCATGCTATCAAAATGATTTTTTTTTTAAAGTTGCACGTGGCCTTGACCCGATGTACGCTGCCTATCACTATGAGGCCAGGGACAGAGAAAAACATCAAAGCTTCTCTAAGTGCAATGTTAACGTTCACAGACCAACAATTAAACAGCGAAATATTGTTTGTGACCCTAGAACCTCATAGATGTTGTATTGTTGATTATCAATAGGTACTCTATGTCAGTTTCGAGATCGTATTCGAGAACGTTATTGCTAAGAATAGGGTGTTGGGCGTTTTTGTGCTCTCGCAAATTGGAACGATAATGCGTACATTATGCCTAAATCAGAAAGCATCATAAGCACAGGAAGTTGGGAAGCACTTGCACGTTTAACACCACGGTATGGATGTGATGGTGCACCTCCCTTAGAACGAGGTGATGTGTTTTCAGACCAACGTGTAAAAAATGTTAAAGACAAGACAAAGACAGACAGATGCACAAATTTCCTTACATTTGTGGCATATGGGGCTCTTATCTGATTTGTTCATGTAGTCATCTGCCTTCAATTCCGGAAAGTTAAACCGATATTCATTGGATCATTGTTCTTAAGCCCAAGACAACAGAATCACTTTACTCTATCCCATTGGGGAATCTGCCGGATCAATCCAGCTTAGTCAGACCTTTCTGCGTGAGCCGCGGGTTTTCTGTCGATTTGCTGTCAGTCAGCGTTGTAGTGTGCCGACAACAGTGGACCTATCTCCCCCGAGTCAGATAATCGGCTCCCGGGCCGTGTCCCGTCCTCACTTCATCAGCACGCGTGCCGCCGCCGATGGTGACGAGCTCATCGGCACCTCGGCAGCGCATTCAGCGCCACACACAATCGACAATGCAAAAAGCGGGGCTTCACTCCTAATTACAAAATCAATGGCGCTCGCCCGCTCTCAGTGTGTGCGGGTATCGGGCGGGGCGGGCCGGCCCCAGATGGAGACTGTCGTCTCGATACGGACTCAATGCCGGCCGATAATGAGCGCAGCCGAGACGATCCGACGGATTACGTCAGCGGCGTCGGGGCCACAATGGACCGCCTCCGCCAGGAAGCCCGGCCGAGCCGGCGGCGTTGTTTTGTGCGGCTGATAGTCGGCGCAGCCATTCAGGCGGCGGCGGCTTTCATCGGGAGGTCCCCGGGCCGAGCTGGGTCAGCCCAGGGAGACCCGGGATCCCCCAGTTCACACAGCTCAGCACAGCGCGGCCCTGGGGCCTGGGCCCCCTGGTAGGTTTGGAAAGATCAGCTCTATAGGTATACATACAAGTGGCCTTGCTTCAAAATTCAGCCAAACCACGAATAAATGAAAATATATCGCCCATGCAGAGGTGAACAGGCGTTAGAAATTAGCCGTAAATGATTAGATCCTATGTTATAAAAACATGTCCTTTCTTCTTTTTTATCAATGGTTCGCTAAATTATTTCCCCACCTTATGACCAAAACATTGTTATATATTTGTATTGCATGCCTAGGTACCTACAATTGTGGACAAAAAAGAATTTCCTTTTCTTTAGAATATGGAGAAATGGGTTTGGGTAAATTGCTTACCGCAATCTATTATACCCATGTTTGACACACACGTCACGGCACACATCGAAACACTCAATGCACCTGCATTGTCCTGTGTCACGGTGGAATTACTGTCCACATTGCGCCGTCCCAGACCCAATGCTCGGCTCGGGGCGGCACTGCAGACGGACAGACGCGTCAGTATTGTCGCCGGCGCGGCATTGTCGGCGCCGACGATGGATCGCGGCGCGCCGGATAAAGCCGCGTCGATTACGACCAATCCGGTGCGGCGCCTCGCTGCCGGCGCGACTAACCGCCGCATTCAACTCGGTCCGTCGGCAGTTCGCGGCGGTGACCGGCCTGCGAGTCGGCCGGCGGCGGCTCCGACAATGATCGGCCACAGGCGACAGTTCATTACCGGGCGGTAATTGTGGAGATCGGTGGGGTCGGCACCGTCACCCCTGGCCGGCAGAGACAAGGTGCCGTGGGGAGATGGGAGACGGGAGACGGGACTCTACAGTCAGGACGGCGGCGGGCGGGATAAGGTGGTGTGGGGACTGAGGAGACGGGGATACGTGACCAGAAAGCCCGGAACGGAATACTGGACCGGTTGGAGAAGAAACTTCATGACTGACACCAATTGGATTATTGTACATGAACGAATTTAGGTGCCTTTTGTCATGAGCTCACTTATTCAGATCCTTATACCGTGCTCAAAGATCCTGTTTGAAGGCTAGACCGAAAACAACTGATTTCTTACCGTGACATTACAGCACATAGGCAGGGGCGGATCCAAGGGGGGGTCACATGGGTCATGGCCCCCCCCTTGAGGCCCGGGGGCCCAAAGACCTGCCAGGGGCACCACCGGCCTATCAGGGGTATCACAGTCCTGACAGGGGCACCACAGGACCGCCAGGGGCACCACAGGCCTAGCAGGGACACCACGGGCCTGGTGCCCCTGGGCCCTGACAGGACTGTAACGCCCCTGACAAGCCTGAAGTGTCCCCGGTAGGCACGTGGTGCCCCTGACAGGCCTGAGGCGCCCCTGCAAGGGCGGTGGTGCCCCTGGCAGGCCTGTGGTGTCCATGGCAGGCCTGTGGTGCCCTTGCTAGGCCTCTGGTGCCCCTGACAGGCTTGTAATGCCCCTGGAAGGACTGTGGTGCCCCTGGGCCCTGACAAGCCTGAGGTGCCCCTGACAGGCCAGTGGTGCCCTTGCTAGGCCTGTGGTGCCCCTGGCAGGCCTCTGGTGCCCCTGACAGGCTTGCGGTGCCCTTGGAAGGACTGTGGTGTCCCTGGGCCCTGACAAGCCTGAGGTGCCCCTGACAGGCCCGTGGTGCCCTTGTTAGGCCTGTGGTGCCCCTGGCAGGCCTCTGGTGCCCTTGCTAGGCCGCTGGTGCCCCTGGCAGGCCTCTGGTGCCCTTGCTAGGCCGCTGGTACCCCTGCGCCCGGAGAGGACTGGTGCCCCTGAAAAGTCTGAAGTGCCCCTCGGCAGGCCCGTGGTGCCCCTGACAGGCCCAAGGTGCCCCTGCGAGGCCGGTGGTGCCCCTGGCAGACCTCTGGTGCCCCTGGCAGGTCTGTGGTGCCCCTGGCAGGTCTGTGGCGCCCCTGGCAGACCTGTGTTGACTGGTGCCCCTGCTAGGTCGCTGGTGCCCCTCACAGACCTGTGGTGCCCCTGGGCCTTGACAAACCTGAGATGCCTGGCTATGACAGGCTCGTGGTGCCCCTGATAGACCAGTGGTGCCCTTGCTAGGCCTGTAGTGCCCCTGGCAGGCCTCTGGTGCCCCTGCTACCCCTGCGCCCGGAGAGGACTATGGTGCCCCTGAAAAGCCTGAAGTGCCTCTCGACAGGCCCGTGGTGCCCCTGGCCCCTGACAGGCCCAAGTTACCCCTGCGAGGTCGGTGGTGCTCCTGGCAGACCTCTGGTGCCCCTTGCAGGTCTGTGGTGCCCCTGGCAGGCCTGTGTTGACTGGTGCCCCTGCTAGGCCGCTGGTGCCCCTCACAGGCCTGCGGTGCCCCTGGAAGGACTGTGGTGCCCCTGCCCCTAGGGGTGCTCATGGGCCCAACAGGTCCGTTGTGCCCCTGACAGGCCTGTCGTGTATACTTGCTAGACCTTTGGTGCCCCTACTTCCTGGCAGGCCTGTGGTGCCCCTGGCGGGCCTGTGGCGCCCCTACAAGGCCGTAGGTGCCCCTGAAAGGTTTGTGGTGTCCCTGGAAGGACTTTGGTGCCCCTGACAAGCCTGAAGTGTCAAGGACAGACCCTTTAGACGCCAGGGTCAAGTTCGTCGGACTGACAACGATTTGCTTACCTGATAACGTTCCTGGTAAGTACTCACTACTCAGCGTCCACAACATATATACACATAGCATCTATGCACATAGTACATTCATATATACTTGCTTACAATTGGTAAATGTGGTTGTGGTAAGAGTTAAGATACTGACTAAAAATAAAAAATAAAAAGAAAAAAACTGAAAATGGGGGCACCACCAAAATGAAGTGGACGAAATCCGTTGAGTTTTTAATTTTGGGTATAGGTAGGGGCACCACTTCGATTCATGACCCTCCCCTTGGAGTTTTCCTGGATCCGCCCCTGCACATAGGTACATTTCAACTTTGTCTAGTGGCTTTTACAAGTGCTTTTGTAATTCTCCTTAAGATCTATAGTTCGAATGTTTGATTTGGAGAATTCGGAAGTACTTACCTACACCAGCCGCTCTAAGCAGAGTTGCCTGCGTAGGCACTCTTCCACACCACACAATCATGGGGAATTCCCTCAGCCAAGAGAGTTTAAAAGTCAAACTTCACAGTAGGTACTCACGATGCTTAGCACGGTCTGTCCCACTAGCACTGATTTAAGCTGGTATCGGGCGCTTTCACTAGCCGCGGACTTTATTCGTACTCGAACTGTCAGCTGCAGTACGACCAAAAGATTGAGTGCAGCAGCGGCTCGAGCCCTGGCTCTCGCCACCGGGGGTCCGATGCTGTACCAATGGAACAATTGACAAGACTACTGCATTTATATCTAAGCATTTCAACCATGCTATCAAAATGATTTTTTTTTTAAAGTTGCACGTGGCCTTGACCCGATGTACGCTGCCTATCACTATGAGGCCAGGGACAGAGAAAAACATCAAAGCTTCTCTAAGTGCAATGTTAACGTTCACAGACCAACAATTAAACAGCGAAATATTGTTTGTGACCCTAGAACCTCATAGATGTTGTATTGTTGATTATCAATAGGTACTCTATGTCAGTTTCGAGATCGTATTCGAGAACGTTATTGCTAAGAATAGGGTGTTGGGCGTTTTTGTGCTCTCGCAAATTGGAACGATAATGCGTACATTATGCCTAAATCAGAAAGCATCATAAGCACAGGAAGTTGGGAAGCACTTGCACGTTTAACACCACGGTATGGATGTGATGGTGCACCTCCCTTAGAACGAGGTGATGTGTTTTCAGACCAACGTGTAAAAAATGTTAAAGACAAGACAAAGACAGACAGATGCACAAATTTCCTTACATTTGTGGCATATGGGGCTCTTATCTGATTTGTTCATGTAGTCATCTGCCTTCAATTCCGGAAAGTTAAACCGATATTCATTGGATCATTGTTCTTAAGCCCAAGACAACAGAATCACTTTACTCTATCCCATTGGGGAATCTGCCGGATCAATCCAGCTTAGTCAGACCTTTCTGCGTGAGCCGCGGGTTTTCTGTCGATTTGCTGTCAGTCAGCGTTGTAGTGTGCCGACAACAGTGGACCTATCTCCCCCGAGTCAGATAATCGGCTCCCGGGCCGTGTCCCGTCCTCACTTCATCAGCACGCGTGCCGCCGCCGATGGTGACGAGCTCATCGGCACCTCGGCAGCGCATTCAGCGCCACACACAATCGACAATGCAAAAAGCGGGGCTTCACTCCTAATTACAAAATCAATGGCGCTCGCCCGCTCTCAGTGTGTGCGGGTATCGGGCGGGGCGGGCCGGCCCCAGATGGAGACTGTCGTCTCGATACGGACTCAATGCCGGCCGATAATGAGCGCAGCCGAGACGATCCGACGGATTACGTCAGCGGCGTCGGGGCCACAATGGACCGCCTCCGCCAGGAAGCCCGGCCGAGCCGGCGGCGTTGTTTTGTGCGGCTGATAGTCGGCGCAGCCATTCAGGCGGCGGCGGCTTTCATCGGGAGGTCCCCGGGCCGAGCTGGGTCAGCCCAGGGAGACCCGGGATCCCCCAGTTCACACAGCTCAGCACAGCGCGGCCCTGGGGCCTGGGCCCCCTGGTAGGTTTGGAAAGATCAGCTCTCTAGGTATAGGAGATACATACAAGGCCTACATACAAGTGGCCTTGCTTCAAAATTCAGCCAAACCACGAATAAATGAAAATATATCGCCCATGCAGAGGTGAACAGGCGTTAGAAATTAGCCGTAAATGATTAGATCCTATGTTATAAAAACATGTCCTTTCTTCTTTTTTATCAATGGTTCGCTAAATTATTTCCCCACCTTATGACCAAAACATTGTTATATATTTGTATTGCATGCCTAGGTACCTACAATTGTGGACAAAAAAGAATTTCCTTTTCTTTAGAATATGGAGAAATGGGTTTGGGTAAATTGCTTACCGCAATCTATTATACCCATGTTTGACACACACGTCACGGCACACATCGAAACACTCAATGCACCTGCATTGTCCTGTGTCACGGTGGAATTACTGTCCACATTGCGCCGTCCCAGACCCAATGCTCGGCTCGGGGCGGCACTGCAGACGGACAGACGCGTCAGTATTGTCGCCGGCGCGGCATTGTCGGCGCCGACGATGGATCGCGGCGCGCCGGATAAAGCCGCGTCGATTACGACCAATCCGGTGCGGCGCCTCGCTGCCGGCGCGACTAACCGCCGCATTCAACTCGGTCCGTCGGCAGTTCGCGGCGGTGACCGGCCTGCGAGTCGGCCGGCGGCGGCTCCGACAATGATCGGCCACAGGCGACAGTTCATTACCGGGCGGTAATTGTGGACCCCCTCTGAATGGCCACTGTCCGGCGCAGGCCAAAGGCCAGCGGTGGGCGGCGCGCGGCCACTCAATGGCCGGCCACCGGCTCAATACACGGTCACACGGCGCTGCCGACCGATCAATGGAGCCGGCCGGCCGGTCGGCCTCCGCGCACGGCACCTGCAGCCGGCCGGCCAGCCCGGCCTGCACGACCGGGCCGGGCACAATGACGCCGTATTAGCCGGACAGCCGGGCGGTTATTCATCAAACATCAATCCCCGTCTCCGAATGCAGGCCGCGTTACCAATTGTCGCCATCAAAAGCCAACAATCAAAGGCAATATAAAGCGAGAATGCCGACTGGCCGCTTACCATTGCCACCCCACCCAGCAGAGCCACAGAATGTGCACCTGACCGGCATGTTTGTTTACTTTTTTCAAAAGTGTCGGTCTCTCACATCTACCCAGACCCGTGGGAGCGGTTTGAAATGATGGTCTCTGCAGACCTCACATGCCCGCATAGCGGACGGTCTCTGGATTTAACCACTTCCGGCAGCGCGAACTGGGTGTGGGAGGGACTCTTCCCGATGGATCCCCTGCCCTGTGTGTGTGTGTGTGTGTTTGTGTGTTGTCCGTCTCACGTTGTCGTCGGCTGCCACGTGATGTTCCCCGGAGACCCTCCCCTGTTTGGAGAGCTCAGACAATGTTGAGTCCAGCTGAATAATGCCGTTTGATTGTAGCACCATCGGATTGCTGGCGGCCGCCGGGGAATTGTGGGGACCGGTCGTCGGCAACTTTGGGGACCGCCAGCGAGCGAAGTGAGGGAGCGATGCATGCTTCGAGAGCTCGCTGTCTCCAGTTGTTTCTGTCGCCGAACATCAGCCGAATGGGCCGAAACGTTGGCAGAAGTCGCGGTAAAAACAATGATCGAAACCAAACTCGATGGCGGAAGATAAAAGGCTGGACTGATGGCCAAGTAGTGCCGCTTCACTGGCCACGCCTAGACAGGCAGAGTACATAGAGGAGCGGGCAGAGTGGAGAGGGTTGAGTGGGGCAGTGTAGAGGAGAGAGGGACACTGATATGCCAAGGGACAGAACAGAGTGGGGAAACCATGAATGATAGAAGAATGAGCGTAGATGAGAGGGTTCCCCATACGAGTAGGTATCGAGAAAGACAGAGCGAATGAATACTCGTAGTTGACGGGAAAACACAAAACAGATCAGTTGGTGACGGTTGCAAGGACATTGTCAGAAAAGGTGCGTCAGAATAAACATAACGGCCAATGAAATGAATGCAGAGCTAAACAGAAGGAATTTTCAGCTCATTGGGTGGCAGAGCTGGCGAAGCTGGCGAAGCCCGAGCCCTGAGCTCCGTCCATAGGTCTGGATAACTGCATGTAATCGAGTCTCGTGGGATTCGGTGAGTAATCAGCCACGGAAAGATGATTCCGTGTCCCAATTCGTGGGTGTGAATCGTGGAAGAGGTGTTGCTGCTGTGCAGTCACTAGAGAGCCGGCGATCTTCTCACTACTGACTGCAGCCGTCTGCAGCTCAGCCACGCACCATTAGGTCGTGCCGTCCCCGGTGAACGCACAGGGGCGGCGCCGGCTCAGGTGTGCGGGGAGGCAGCCTGCCGGACGGCGGGCTACTACTCCCCATCTCCCGACACCGCCGTCTCCCTCCTTCCCTCCTCACCACCTCGTCCCGGTAAAAACTCCTGCCGGCTCAGTTTTTGTCGCCGCCGCCGTCGTCACCTTGGTCTCAGCGCTGCGGCTCCGTCACGCGCGGGGCCTCTCACAGAGCGGTGCCGGCTCCTGCACCGACCCGGCCCTCATAATGCACGGCACGGCGCCGGCTGAGCGCCATTCAGCTCACGATGATTTACACATCAGTCCATTGTGGTCGACCGGAGACCCCGCCGCCTCCGCACTAACGCTTATTTATTGCAATAGGTCGCGTCTGCGTCACAGCAGGTATTGTGTGAAAATGGCGGCCGGCGGCCGGAGAAGACTGCGGTGCACTCGGGGCTCGGCTCACTGCATGCAGAGACTATTGGCTATGATGTGGGGAGCAGAAATATTACAGGGCGGGAATGCATGGCACCTAAGGCGAGTTCAGGTGGTAAGTACACCTGGGTGAATGGAGGGAGGCCCGGACCCCGCCAGGGTCAGTTGGCGCCATGGGGAGTCCGGAAGTCGGATGGAATGGAGGCACTGAGGGCTGGCAGCGTGATCGGGCGGATGGTAGGACAGGGGGCGGAGCGGGCCGGTCGGGGATCAATCAATGCGGCCGGAATGGGATGGAGCGGTCCCGGTCAGGGCACAAGAGATCTCACCGGGCGGTGAGGTTTGAGGGGGCAGGTCGCGGTCAAAGGACAGTAGCGCCAGGCACTGAGGGTGGGAGGGACCGGGCCCGATCAGGGCAGACGCCGCCGCCGCTCTATTGTGACAGTCGCCGCTAATGAGCGCTCCGGTCGGCCGCGTTTGCGGAATGTGGCCGCGCACACCTCACACGGGCGACCTTATCGGGGGATCGGCCCGCGCCGCGTCACCACCCGATAAACACAGATACAGGCGGTGCGGGCGCCAGGTCGGCCCGCCCCAGCGCGTGGCGCACGGGCGCCAGGTAGGGCCTGCTCCAGCGCGTGGAGCACCGGCGCGCCTCTGCAGGGGCTCGGCCCGCCTCAGCGCGTCAAGCCGCACTGCCGGACTGCAAAGGGGGATGATGGAACCGCGGACGGTACAGGGGACTGACCGGACAGTGAAGAAAGAACACGACGTGGAAGGAGCGCATGAGGCAAAAAAAAAGACTGATGCGAAGAAGCTCATGAGACAACGCAAGAATCGCCGGGATGAAGTAGAGGCTGACAGAGAAGTGAGGGAACGGAATGTGCAGGGCGGATATTTGTATGTGCTTACATTGTTGGCTGCCATATATTCAGAGTGCTTGCTTATACGAGTCGTCAGGAGCGTTGCTACACTTACTACTCGTAGTAAGTGCATCCATCGCGCGAGTTTCCGACGATCTAAAAACCATTTCTACTAGCTTCAGCTTACTTTCCCACGGTAGTTAGCAGCTTACTTCCCCAAAAAGTCACCGCGTCCGTAGTTCACCCGTCTCTAGATTTCCACACAATCTTTAGGGCTCCCGACCTTTTGGTCCCAACCAAGTCCCAACGTTCGTCCTGCTGGGCTTTCTCATTACTCTAGATCCACTCGGGGGTCGGTGAGCGGATAGCTGCCCGGGCCAATGGGTGCACAGTTGCACACTAGACATACAAATTATAAGAGTATCAGCCGGATGACCTCTCCAGCTAGGAGCGCCCTCGCCGTTTCCGGCACGTCTGCCGGCGCTCTCGAACGGCTTCGATCTCCGACAGAGGTGCCCTGTGTGTATCACTTAAGAAAATTGTTTCCAACTCAATTTCGGCCGACAAAAGTTATGACTGGGCACGGGCGTTTCATAAATATGGCGCCGCTGGATTGGCGGCGGAGCCGGCGGCCGGCGGTCGGCGGCCAGCGGGCCCTGGGGACCTCTGGCAGCGCCGGCCGCACACCCCTCTCATTATTTGAGCCGAAAATATGACACAATTTCGGTGGGTAATTTCGAAATAGATGACCGGCGTCCGGCGCCCCGCGAGATATTATGGCCGATCGTACAATGTTTTAGGAGACGGCACCGGCTTATTGTGGAAGTTATCGAGTTTGGTGGCGCTTTTTATGGCAGTACCGAGGCCACCGGCGGCCGCAGATGAAAGGGTGCTTTCAATAATTCAGCGTGTCGTTCGGTGGTCCGGCGCGCAGTGTCCGGCGCGTGGAGAGGGGACGGGCCACTCCGCGGCGCCGCCTCTCGCCAACGAACCCCTCTCCCTGCCTAAATGGCCATCGCCCGATGACACTCTCCCTCTGAGGGGACTAATTCCCGGCGATTGGCGGGCACACAGCCTCGACAGTCGGGACAAGTGTCACAGATGTTGCACTCAATTAAATCGCTGGTTTTACGAGCCCCGCATCATACGAACGAGTGCTCGACTGGTTGGCAATTAGGATGGGCATTGCGCAATGCTCATATACCCACGTGAATATAATGCAGTTAAGTTGACGAGAAGGTATGTTCAAGGTTTTCTGGTGAAGTGGTGAGTGGGACCTAAAAAAGACAGCTAATAAACTGCGCAAAAGGATAGACTCACTACGTCCCGCAAGAGTAGGCTTTTGCTAGCATTCCATTCAAAACAGAAATGGCAACTCGCCACTCTGTTTGAATGTGACATCCTCTGAGTTTGAGAAGCATACCACTCCCAGTTCAGAGGAACCACGGCGCCCCACAGATTGAGGGAGACATTACATCTGGGCGGAGGCGTTTCTAGCACAATTACCGCCCACCAATGAATCGCTGCCGGCCCGACTGCGGCCTGTCACCTCCATTTGCCGTGGCCGCTGAGCTGTTGGTGTTGGCACGGACGCTGGACGGCGATGGAGGCTCGTGTCGCGCGCCGGACAGTCGGACCGGCCGCGGCGACTGGCAGCCTTTACATACGTAAATTAGCAGCATTTTGCACGACATGAAGTCGGTGGAAAACACAAATGTAACAATGTCAAATGCCGTTTTTTTTACCAAAAAAAAAAATAGACGGGGACATGACCGAAGAGTGAACAATGGGATATTTTTTGTTCGCATGTCTTCGCTCGACCGTCGACAATTTCCTTCGCGCAACGAGGCTCAGCCTGGGAAGTCATCTCATGCACCAGGGCCATTTCTCTACCGACCACCGTCCTTCACCAGTTACCGTTCTCTGCACCAGCCGAGGCTGGTCCTCTGCCGTCGCTCGCTCGGACCCTGCGCCGCCCTCCGGTGACAGCAGATAGACCGGCATTGTTCGCCATCAATTATTCAGGCGGTGCCGAGCGGTCCCGGCCGTCAGAGAGCGGCCCAAACGGAGCCCTGCCGGACTGAAGCTAATCCCTGACCTCGTCAGAGCCGCTGACAAACGCCCTCACACACGCGCAGGCGCACACACGCATCCCGGCGGCCCGGTCCCACGCGACGGACCGCGGGTGTGTGCGTGTCAGAGGACATACCGGTGCAGCCTAATGGCGGGCTAATCTGATGACAGTAGCGTCATTTATCCCTCATTTGATTGTTTCTGTACCCGCACCTTTTTCTAAAGTCGTGGTATTGTGTCTGGCTCTCTGATTAGTGAGGGCCAACTTGATGAGACAGCGTTTTCTAAAACCGGTTGCTGATGGGTGGTCCTAGACCTATCACGTGAGGAGCCTTCCGCCTTGGGTCTGCCGCTTTCGACCACCGTTAGCCGCTGTCCGCTATCTGTCCGCCGCTCTCCACCACTGTCAACTTCTGACCACTGTGGCCATCGCCGTCCATTTCTGTCCACTTCTGACCTCTGTATTCCGCCGTTATCCACCGCGGCATAGCTTTCCCGTATGCTGTCCACTTTGCCGTACCTAGAGGTCTGAGGTCTTATATGAGAAAAAGATTATAGAAACCATAAGAGATCTTATACAAGACATCTGATCACTGCTGTTCGGAGCTGTTCCATAGCTGCAGCCGTCCACTGGGAGTACGGCTAATTATCGCAGTGTCTCCTCCATCCGTGTGCAGTCGTGTGACGTGTCTGGGGACTGCGTGACACTTGGCCCCACACACACACACACACACACACGGAGTTTATTGGCATAGTACATGAGGTACATCGAGTACGTATCACGGAGAGTTGGCGCAAAAGCCATGGGCTTATCTCGAGGCGCCAAATCTCGACCTCTTCACTATCTCCAGTATCACTACCACTACCACTACCCCGGCCCCGGCGGACATGAGAACCCATGGGATGGGCCTGAAGACCCCGGGGTTATCCCATGCCACACTGGCCAACCAGCAGACTGCCTTCATCGCACACATCAGATATGGCCATCTCCCATTGATGGAGATAACGTCCAACAAGAGAGGCACTCTTCTTTTAGAACTGGACAGCAATAATCCACGCAAATTGCAATAGATGTATACTTATCTAGCGCGTAGTTAGATATACGTAGAGCCGCGACATGGTGCCTACATAAAATTTCTAACTTGGCATCAGCCCCTGGGCATTAGTCCTCATATTGTGTCTAAGCTACGTTTCTTTGGAGTTATCTGGAATCCGCATAACTGGTCCTGCTGTAAATCTTATCAGTGCTGCTTCAGCTAATGCATGGGCAATTCGTAACAGTTACAAACAGCTCACCTAACAATATCAAACACTTCACATTCATTTGTTTCTCTTCGCGTAACACAAGCCGTTCGATTCGCCTCGCAACAAGCTGAGCGAGCTCTAGAAGGCGGGCATTCTTCACAGGTCGCTGGCAGTTATTTACGCGGCGTCGGCGCTCATCATGTGGTTTATTTTACCACGCCCTCAGCGTTGAGTTAGTGCCGTTCCGGTGGCCGATCCGTGCCGAAATCCGTCACCGCGGAGGAGCGCCGACACCTCTCCAGAGGCGGCTGCCGGGCCGGTCGACGCGGACAACCCACCATCCCTCATCCCAGTGACGGCGGCCCGGCAGCGATCGGCCGACATCGCTCACTGTACCGGCTAAAGTGACTAGCTGCTTACCGAAATCAATCGGCCAGACACAGTGACTGAAAACAGCGCCGTCGGCAGCGTGTCTGCTGTCGGTCGGCCGTCACACGGACGAACGCTGGACGCGTGTTGTAGCTGCGTTTGATTGACGATAATGGCGCTCTGAGGCGGCGCCGTCGGCTGCTGTTCATCACACCTGAACGGCCAGAGGCACGATATTGAGACTGAACTGAGGCTGAGACAGAGAGAGGCCCACGTATGAGACGGGTCTGAGGCTGAGGCAGAGGTCAGAGACCCGCTCCGCGGGACCAAAGAGAAAGGCCCGCTGCTGAGACAGGCCTGATCGAAACTGAGACAGGGAGGTCACTTTCTTGGGCAGGAGGGGCCCTCTGGCCGCCAAAGGTCATCTGCTGCTTGCCGGGGCCAGAGGGCACGGATGGGACAGAATTGTCACACTCACACGCAGTCATAGACCGCATTGGACTGCGGAAGAGAAAACGAAGCATGGATCGAACCATGTGTCAGCTAGTCCGAGCATTCAATGCCTTGTAACACTACAGCAGCATAGTGCAGAAAACTCCATCCAAATATGACTATTAAACTTTTTTCATTGCAAATGCCAGCATTGCCCATAACCGCTGCGGTAGGCAGGTGTGAGCACGACTGTAATTCCGCTGGTTTATGTAGTCCGAGCTCCACAGCTATACCACCAGCGTAGTGCCGTATATTGTCCGTTACGGGGCAGCAGCGTGCAGTGGCCCCACAGGTCGGTCGGCGCTGCTGACCGGCGCGGCGGTCTGCAAAAATGGCCCTGCGCCTGTTACACAGCAGCAGTATGTGCAGTGGCCCGCAGGTCGACGCTGCTGACCGGCGGCCCTGCGTCTGTTACACGGCAGCAGTATGTGCAGTGGCCCACAGGTCGGGCGGTGCTGCTGACCGGCGGCCTGCAATAATGGCCCGGCGCCGGCGATCCGTATCGGCCGGCCGCCATTGGCCGAGCAGCGCCGCTGAAAAACGGCGCGCCGCCGATAAAGCGCGCGCGCCATCAGATAGTGCCGGTGGCGGCGGCGACCATTGTGTCGCGCCCGACACTGACTGATGGTCGACGTCGGACGCCGCGCCGGACACACACAATGTGACGGCGGATTAACGCCGGGCCCGTGCATACGGACGGTCTGGGAGGACGGAGGATATTGTGGTCCGCACGGTGCGACAGTTCGTCGGTCCGTCCAGTCCGACGGTCTCAGGGCCGTCTGGTAGGGGTCGCTCAGCTGATTCTGTTCATGTGTGTGGCACCATGGGGGATGGAGGACGGGGTCAGACCGTCGACTGACCCGGTCCATCTGTGGGGAGTGTCGGGAGACGAAACTAGGGCCTGCAAGCTGGCCGACTGACCCGCGGTCCATGTGTTAGGTGTGCTGAGGTGGCTGCCTGCTGGTGGCTGATCGCTGTCGGCTCAATGGTGCAGACAGTGGCCCATCTGGTTCTGTTTCACCTGTCAGTGCAATCCCCCGGCCGGTCCACCGGGCACAGGTGCCAGCCACGTGCAGCGGAGCGGTGAACGCGCCAGAATAGGTCCCTCACTGGGGCACAGACGGGGAGATCGCCGAGATCGGATTCAATATTGACCACTGGCAGCTGACTTACATTTCAACAGGACCATTGACTGACAATTCATCACTCATTGCCATATTTTTTATAGTGTTTGACCCATGACTCCCGAAAAACGGTAACATCGCATCAAACCCATTCCTGCCATGGTCACTTTATAATTCGTTGACGGTTTATAAAAATTTCACTGTCCAGTGTCCAGTGCCTTCCTCCATCTTCAGTAACACAGCACATCTCCCAGCGTCGTTCCAAGCTCTTATCCTATCCTCGCTCTGCTCAGGTGCGCGACGGAGCGATGCGCCAACTGTCTCTGGACGTGCTCCCTTTCATATTCGAGACAGAGCGCGCGGCTGCCGGCGCGGACGGTGCATTTTTCGTGCCCGCGGCCAATTTGGCCGGCCCGCGGCGGCCGCCTGCCCGAGGCCAATTGAGGTCGTCAGTGTGGCGGTTACCCCCCGACAATGAGTACCAATTATACAACAATAGGCCGTGATTGTGACAGCGGCGTCATTTGTTGCCTTTGTCGGATCCTTTTGTTGGTTATCTCTCATTTTCTGCAATTATCTGGCCGGCCGGAGCAGCTTTGTGTCGCGCCCGACGAGACCAAATAGCCGGCTGACGGTGTCGGCACCGGCGGCCGCGACATGTCGGTTATACCTATACAATATAACGGAAGGACGTGGAAGTATACAATACGTGTAACGGAGCAGAGGAACTGTTGGTGAATATAGCGAAGTATCATAGCTATGCGGACGAACTCGATCGTCATCTTATGCTGCCACAACTCGCGGCACCTCTGTCAGCATCTACCGGGGATACTCGTACATACCTACCCGACGGCGGAGGCCTCTCCCAGCGCGGCCCACGCAGCTGCCAGCGGCACGGCATGAGTGGCAGTCCACGGGCCGGTAGCTCCTCGCGGGCCGCCCGGCGGAAGATAGGGCAATAGTGCGCCCGGCCACATGCCAGTAAAAAAGATCGTTTTTAGCAGCCAGAGGCCAAATCCGACTCGATTAAACGGACAACATTAACAAGCTACAAACTGCTAAGGGTACCGGGAGTCACGACCATCAGAGGCTGAGACAGAAACGATTGCTGCCCTGAACATCACACGTATAATTGCCTAAAAATCGACATTCCTAAGCCACTAATGCCGTGTGGCAGAGCTGCCAGTAACCATGCAAAAGAAAGATGCTCTGTTATGATGTGGATTGTGGGATTTGTGCTGTCATACTTGAAAGTCTAGAGACCCTGTGACACTCGGCCAAAAAACAACACAAAAAAACGTTCCTATTGCCCCTCTCTTATGATTTGTAACCGTTATCACTTTTCTATTTTAGCCAGCTTTTGGTTCTATTTATTGTATTCTGCTCTTTTTATTATGTTTGGTAGGTAGGTAGGCATCCATTATCCAGTCCATGGAATGAATAATGCGTAACGTTTAGTTGAACGTTCGCCTTGGTTTAGTCATGTTTAGGTTTTATCCAAATTCGCCGTTATATGTAAGCGGGGCAACACATTCCTACATACCCACTAGCAGAATGAACGACGGTGACCATAAAACCTAATAGATTAAAATGGGCACGTTAAACGTTGAACAAGCATGAATGATGTCAGGCACTCACTTTTGGGCGTAAATGTTCTTTTAATAGCACTGCAAAGATCTATTTATAGCTGTTACCAAAGTTCAGGGGCCACTTATTGCTTGACGCCGTGAGATAGGTATTTCATGCATGCTGATACTGAATTATGCTAAATATGCCGTGTTTGTAATTCCGGAAGAATTTGAATGGGGATCGCCTTATGGGCTGTGCCGTCGTTAACACTCACCCTGTTCGGATCTTCCTCTCCGCCGCGGTTGTTCCCGCCTCTCCATGGGGCGGATCTCCGCTCCTCCGTCCGTCCGTCCTCCGGTTCGCTCGGTGCTGCTCCCCTCTGACCTCTGACCTGCGTCCGTGTCCGGTGACGGCTCGCGCACCGCCCGCGGCGTGCCCCTCAGTCACCTGTTGCACCTCGCCCGCCGCTGTCGGATAGAGCACCTCGGCGGGCCGCTGCCGCCTCCGACTCACCCGGGCTAATGCAGGCCGCCCCCGAGGACCTATGCCGGGCCTGTCCCCGGACCGACATCCGAGGGCCACAAAAGGACAGGCCGTCTTACGTAACACAATAAAGCGGGACAATGCGGCGACGACAATGCGCCGCTCACTGTCGCCGCCCGCTCGCGGGGGACGGGTGACGTGAATCGGGCCCGATCGGCCTCTGAGGGGAATTTGATAGATGGGGCGCGACGCCGGCGGCCGCTCACCAACTCTTCTGCCAGCGGTGGAGGCGAACAGCCGGCCCGACAAGACACTGATTTACATAAGCCCGGTCGGACATAATGCAAATCGGCGCATTCTGTCCCAATTTCAGACAATTTGGCCATCTAAGTAAACAGAGAGCTGCAGCAGCTGCGACCGAGAAGAGCCGACGGGTCCACGAAGGCCAGCGCTGCGCCAGAAAGGGAGACAGAGGGGACGTCCGTCTGGGGCGGGGACGGAGAGAGAGAGCGCGAGAGAACAGAGCGGGGCTGGACAAAGCGGCGCGTCCGCCGGTCGGCGCTGAATAAAACTCGAGATGCGCCCGATAATGCGATGTGATGCACAAAATACTTCCTGTGCTTTGAGACGGGCGCTGGGGAACAGGCCGTTCTGGGTCCATTGTCGCCCGCAGGCCGGCCAGGACAGAGGGAGAAGAGGAAAGGAGAGAGGAGAGGGGGAGAGGAGAAGAGAGGAAACCGCTCTTCAAGTCCACGTAGAGGACGACCGGAGACTGGAGAGCAAGGCTTTCGTCGACACAGAGCACGGACAGATGACAAAAATTGGGAAGAACGAGGGCACGGACTGACTGGACAGCATTGCCTACATTGTTGACGGTAGCTCTGTGACATCCCTTGACCGGTCAGCCAGCTGATCTTACTGACCTCTACCATTCAGCCCGACAGGTCAATATGTATTACGGCCGGTAAAGTCAGGTAATGAAGGCTCTAAGGAGTCTCCATGCAGTCAGGCCGTTCGCTGCGTCCATTGGTGCTGGTTGACCGGTTTTGCGACGTTTCAATCGTAGCTGCAGTGCCAACATTCCTTGGTGAGGGTTGTTGAAGAGCTCTAATCAGTCAGCCAAGACGAAACGATGTTTAGCATTCGATAGCCTATTAATTAATTGTGGCGTTTCCGCCAACTAATTTTCATTTCAAAATTAATGGTTTTAAACTGGAAGATCGATTATCAATCATATTTTTAATCAATCCCACTCATGAAACTTCAGAAAGTGGCCGTGATATTATGTTTGTAAGCTTCCGAGTGAAATCAGCTCTTTCAGTCGCCAATCTGTTTCCTGAACTTTGTCCTCTCGAAAAGGATCGCCATCAGCCGATCGAAGCAAACATTTAGGTATCTTTGATTGCTGTCATCCGCCGGTTTATGATTTGTGTTAATTTTTGTGGCACTTGACAGCCATGTCTGTCGAAGTTTTGCCTAAACATTTTTAGCACAACCATCGGGAGTTGGAACTAAAGGAACCTTATCCCGTAAAATGATAAAATACGGCTGAAACAAAAATGTGCAAACTACATTTTACATTTCTACGGTACTTTCTGCTCAGTCGCTGAATAACATAAAAAGCAAACGCAAACATCGATAATAATTTCCTTTCTCTTTAAAATGGTGTCAGTTCGCTAGCTGTTAAACGGAAAGAGCCAGACGTGCATGGTGCATGGAATCGTGAAAATGTATCGACGGTCTTATAACACGGAGATTGATCGGATCCGATGGAATCATATATTTCTGCCCATTCTTCGTGTCAAGGAATCAATTGGGGTCATTATATGTGAACCTAAATTTTGATGTAAACACTTGATGCAATTCTCATAAGGCCTCTTTTAACGATGTTATATGATCACTGATCACGCAACATAATTTGCAGTTATGTGGCGCACACATTGAACCACCTAAATTCACGGTTCATGCAGATTGAATGTTTTGGGATCCACTCAGATAACAGATTCTTGTCCTTGGCTTGTCGTCAGATCCTTTGAGATAATATATCCGGGATTATTTTCCACGTGCGAGCCACCTGGATCATGGATCCATACTTGTATCTACCAAGGCTATTCCTACCCAGCATCCAGCATGAGTATCCACCGAGATAACAGATTTATCACCCGGATTTATGCACACCTATGTCTGTTATCTTTTGACCTATTAAGTTTTGTTTTGGAATAAACATTTCTTAACCAGAAAAAATACTGATTCTTTTATTGCCCAAAGCATACGTTCCGCTCTACCTAAGATATAAATAGTCGGTTGCATTTCACTTTACATTATTTGTTGTCTCTATTCACAAACCGTTTTCTTTTAGGTACCCTTACCTATTGTTCATCTTTCCCCGTGACTTTTCCCTCATTTTAACGAATCATGGTCTATAAAGCCGATTGGTCAATAGTCCTTTCATAGATATGCGTGGTAGATATTTCATGCATGCATTTGTACCTATTTATTTAGGAAAAAAGAAATAGGTAACACGTTTAGTGGCGGAGCGGCTCGGTGGCCCCAGCACATACGAGTAAGAAGACACCGTTTACGAGCCGGGACGTTCTGACGCCCATCCTACTCGGCCATGGGCCAGGCGGCATAGGCAGCAAGCGGAGTTAGAGAATTAACGAAGCCGCGTTCCAATTTTTCTAAATCTGGCCTTCTTGGTTATACTCATACGTGTTGACCCTGTTACTCGTCCTGGGATGGCGATGAAGGGGATGGTATGCATCTTCTGTGTGGACTTCCCAAGGGGATGAGCCCGTGGAGCTCTTAGAATTTCCTCAGGTAACTAGCGGTTTTCTGTGCACACAGCACAACTACACGACCAAGTCAGCTAGTCCGAGGTTGCAGCGGCGGCGGCGACTGCAGCTGAGAAGCCGCTGGGTCCCCGGGTCCGTCCGGCCGGCCGGCGCCGGTAGTTAATCCCATCTCACGGTGGCAGATGCCGCCGCTGCCTGGGCCGCCGTGCCAAGAGCGGGGCGGACCGGGCCGGACCGGCGCGCAGCCACCGTCACAAAGCGGCCGTCACTCACGGAAACTAATGATGATCCGAGCCGGCGTCACCTTTTGTCGCCGGCGCGCCACCTTTGTGACACCTGGAGGCACAATGCCGGGATGCGGCGCAGCCACGGATTAGAGACCTTCTGGACCGGAATCAAACCAAATGAGAGCGCATTATTTGTGGAGCCATTAGCCGGGGGTAAGGAATGATACGGGCGGCCGCTCAATGGCGCCGGAACTAATGGCACCGCGGCCGCGCTCAAAGCCGGCTCTGAGAGACAAAAATGAAATATGAAGGGTTTAATTAAGAGTCTGATTCAGCTGGCCACGCCGCCCGGCCGTAACTTGCCCGGCCGAGCCGGCGGACGTTGCAGAGAAAGCCGCGGCCTGTGAGACGGCGACCGATTGTGTGACGTGGAATGTCGGAACGATCACAGACAAGCGGCCCAGGGAACTGATAGCTCACAATCGACCCTCCTAACGGCACCGGTGACAACTGAGCGAACAGTTAGAAATGCTAATGGCCCATCACCCGTATATCAATATGCGTAGTTAGTTACCATTTACCTATAACGCTGGTAAATCAACCGTTTGCATAGTAACGACGACTGAGCTTAGGTGAAGAGAGATGCGGATATCTGAAAATTATTCAAACTTATACAAAGCAATAGCAACGCGGTGCTTCACGATCTGGGTAAACGGGCAAAAGGAGGGCTAAAATCTCGCTGAGTGAAATTTAATTGTCAAATTGGATGAACTCGATAATTGACCGAGATAATTAGTTGCCATAACAGCAAAACTACTGCGTTTGTGTGTAAAGTTGAACATACATACATCGATAACGTGGCTTCAGAGCTTCTTTGAACAGTTACGCCCTGTCTTGAGTTCAATGTCTTCCCAGTGGTTGGGTCCTCCCGTCTTCATAACCTGCTAGGTGACCGTCTCCATAGTCCCGCTGGATGATAGGGTTTCCGTTCTTATGATTCTGTTGCGGAGACGGTGTCCTACTCGTATGCTCTCGCTGAATAAACGATGACCGTCTATTATTCTACGCATTGGAGAGGTCTGCATCTCAATAATCCCGCTGTATGAACGATGGACATTTTTACATAAATGGTATCAATGAGGGAACGTGCTCAAACCTCGCTGAGGTGGCCGACCGTCTCCAAACTCCAATATAGCAATGGCTAGCCTTCAGATCCTACCAAAGGACAAACCGTAACAAAATCGCTGAGATGACCATTGACCATTGACCTTCAGGTGTCTCTCGTCACCAGACTATCTGCAGTGACCTGCCGTCCCCAGACCCGCCGAACGGACCTCCCTTCCACAAACACCGCTGGAGTGGCCTGCCGTCTTCAGGCCCGCTGAGGAGACCTTCCGTCCGTCGGGCCACTGAAATCCCTATCCCCAAACTTGCTGAAGTGAATTCCCATTTTTCCAGGCTCACTGAAATGACCTGCCGTCTCCAAACCCGATGAGTTTACCTCTCCCATGAAACCGACTCTCCCTAGGTCACCTCCTGGCCTCAGAGCCGCTACGCCCTGTGGTGTAGTTGCTCGACCTATGGTGTAGCGGTATGGTGACCTGCCGTCTTTAATCCCCACTAAGGTCACCTCTTCCAAGACCCGCTGAGGTCACCTCCAGTCTTCAGCCCCGCTAGGTTCACCTCTCTCCCCGTAGAGAGCGCTCAGGTGACCGGCCGCGCCGGTCCGCTGCTCCCGATCACCTCAGCTTCACAATGGAAGCCACAATACGTGTCGGAGGATTGTGCGTCTGACGCCGAAATTAATGCTGCCGGTGACGCGGCGCCCACCGCGGCCGTCGCGCACAATCACAGGAATGTTAATGGTTTAAAGTGCGCGCCGACCACTGAATGGCGACCGGCCGGTGCGCCAGGGGTGCCCCGGCCGCGCGGAGGACAGTGGTTGAGCCGCCGGTTCTCAGGGATCAGAGCTGGGAGTCCGCCGGCCACTTGGCCGGAGAAGGGAAGGAGCAGAGAGAGAATTATGAACTAGAGCTTTCGATTGGGCATGCATTGCCGAAAAATAGTCTTCTTGAGAGCAAAGAGCCGAGAATACACAGCCTGCAGGTTACCAGATATCGAGATGATAAGGAAAGTCGCGAAAACCTCTGTAAACCTGGAGAGAAAGCATTACGGTTGGACCGATGGCGGTCTCCCTTTGTTTCTCTTCCTCACAATCTTTCAGCCTTTCTCCTTTCTCCCTCTCCCCATTGAAACATGAGAATTCGACTGCTGAATTGCTCAGCTCGTAAGTCTCTCACTAATAACGGCCACTCCACTGTACTGCTGAAGCCGTTCGCTTCGCCCTTCGTCGTGCAACGACTGCACGCGAGGTTAAGTCCTCTCGAATGAATTGCCAGCAAGGACATTAGGTACTGCTGTTCGTTCATTCATTTTTGTAGAGCTCTAACGGTTAGTATCTCCAACTCTAGCACGGATTCTGCGCTTAAAGCGTGATTTTAATGCTTCCAGTATATTTTAGGCATTGGGCCACGGTTATTCATATTGCAAAACAACGTCATAAACTAAGCACTAGAAAATACGCCCAACTTTTACGATGAATGACACCCTTGAAAAGCGTGGATAAAAAAAGCATTGTGAAAATGCATAAAACAAGCGTCATTTAATTATGCCTGGCGTATATGCAAACATACATATTCGAAACCGACAGCTGAAATGCTGCATCTGTTTTCGCTGGGATATTTGTAGTGCCAACAACGATGCCTAGCCAGCTCACAACTCATACCAGTCGGATAGCCGGAACACCAAAGCAAAGCTGACTGGGACTGGCCTTCCCAAAGCAACTGCCCCCGGTTCAATCTATTTGCAGCCCATAGACTGGCTAGAAAGTAAATAAATGCCGGGTTCCATGACACTCGGCTGTCATCTGTTTACTGGCTGGACTGCTGCTCGGTCCGAGTAGAGCTGGTGTCCTCTCCGGCTTCGTCCGAAGTCTGGTTCTGCCTCGGTCCTAGCAATAACTTCTGTCCGGCAGGGGGTGTGGTAAGCTGACCTGACCCGAAAATCTCACAGCCCCTGAGGATGGTACGGTGCACCCGGCCACGCACCTGGCGACCCAGATACGGCGATATCTGAAAACACAACAAACATAGGTCAGATGCAGGGACATCCTGTGAGATAAGTATTTGACGATTCAAACCAGCCACTACGGGGTAAGACTTATATTAGCTATTGTGTTTGCCTGGTGTTGACGTCATATCTCATAGAGAGCCAATTTTCCCTTGCGACTTTGACGCGCGATGCTATGAGAAACTCGAAATTGCTACTGAATGTCATCAGTGTAATGTCTGCCACCTGCCTTGTTTTTGAAGATTATGTCGCCCTCAGCGATGGTCCACTCCTCCTCCGGGTCCCAGACCACCATGTCGGCGTCGAGGCCGACGCGCAGGGCGCCCTTCCGACGGCCCAGCCCGGCCAGCCGAGCAGTGGAGGCCGACATCAGTCGGCTGACGTTGTGCAGCGAGAGTCCGCGCCGGCTGGCCTCCGTCCAGAACACGGGCAGGTCTGGGGGAGACAACAGGCGAAGGATGACACAATACTCCGTCCAGAACACTGGTAGGTCTGTGCGGATATACCATATACGGGAAAATATAATTGCCCGTCCAGAACAATGGCAGGTCTGTGTGGGGACGTCAGATGCAGAATGATGCAATGTAGTTGGGGGATACTTAACTAACTTTTTCAGTTATATTGATAAGGTTAGATCAAATAGCTGAAAACCGAACCTCGTTAGCGAACTACGTAATTATAACTCTACAGCTGATATGAGACTATGGACTACTACAGCAGCTACATACGCGAAAAAACACACGAAACAATACGACATCGTACTCTGTCCAAGTCATGGTACCAGTACTTACCAAACTGTACCGAAGCGATGCCTCCCCAGGCCTCCATGAAATCCATGACTCCGGGCTGTTTGAGATCCAGCGTACAGGGCGAGTGGTCGGACACCACCATATCCACCAGGCCACTCTGCACAGCTGCCCACAGCGCCTCCTGTACAGATGAACACACATGCATAGTTTAGATATTACGGGAGACCTAACCGGCATTCGTTCGGTTTGTCAGCTTGCACAGGAAATACGATGATGGAGATAATTTAATGGTTACCAGGTTAGGGTCATTGGCTTAAACGGAAACTCAATGATAGAGGATGCAATACAAAAAAATGTAAGTAACAAAACCAACCACATCTCATCACATCCTAATACATCTCATTCACCTCTCTCGCCAGTCGCAGCATCCTCTCCGCAGGCTCACCCTATTCTCGGTTTCTCTGATGGGCGGACAGCACTTGTACTGGGTGGCGCAGTCAGGGACCTCTGACGACTGGAACGTGAGGTAGTGGTTGCACGTCTCCACCGTCAGGGGCGCTCCGGTCGCCTTACACTCGCGGATCATGTCGAGAGCGTCCGACGATGAGAGATGGACGATGTGACATCGCACCCTGTGGCCAGACAGAGGTTATTCGGGTCATTACAGTGCAATGGTTTCTTTCTTGGGCTTGGTAAGCTGCATTAGTTTCTTCAATTACATAAACCAAGGTTCCAGGCTAGCGGAATTTGGGAAGTGCGAGTCGAACCCGTCCAGGTATAATCGTGATTCACGAAAGATAAAGGATATCAAACGGATTGCCTGCAATTTTCTAACATGGAAAGCTGTTCAAAGCAATAATGAGAAAAATGCACATACATTCTGAAATACATATGCACCATCCTGCGACAGTTAGGGATTGACACTTTTATTCGGTTAAGCCGACATTAGGTATTTTTATCGACTTTTGGCTGGAAAGTGGAAATCTATCCTCAAATTGTCAGATTAGTGGTGAGCATGAGCTTCTAAGATCTCAATCATATAGTCAATAGTCAGATGAAAATATTAATTCGATCCATAGATATCCCAGGCCCCCTGGTGTGTCGCCTTTACGATGGGTCATGTCTACTGACCCGTATTTTTGGCATTTCTCGATGACGATTTTGATGGCCTCGTTTTCCATTTTCCTGGGCCGTGACGCCAGGAAGGTGGAGTAGTGCCGCGGGTCACCGCCAGGGGGACTGGCTCCGACGTCCACCTCCGCGTGGAACTGGCGCACAGAAAGCATAGACGACCAGCGACTCAGTAAGTACGATGTTGCGCTGGGCAGTGGACACGTCTCCCGGTCCAACGATAGAAGCGTGTTACATTAACTAGCGTAAAAGACAGGAGACTTCAACCGAAGATGAGAGCATCGACTCACCAAGCCTACCAGAACAATAGGTGTAATCAATTGTCCTATTCTAACGATAAAACGGCTCCACTAAGGCCTAACCACCAAAAGCACGTATTTACTACTACTAGGTCTGTTACCAGCACTCCTCCCCACCTACCCGCAGAACTGCTTTGTCAGCCCCTCCTCCTCCCTCACGTTTCCGTTAGCTCCTACCCACCAGCAGACAACCCCACCCCTCCCCCTCACCAGCAGGATAGCTCTGTCAGCTCCCCGCTCCCCAACAGGACCGCTCGGCCAGCCAACAGGACCGCTCGGTCAGCTCCTACTCACCAGCAAGACGGCTCCGGTGCCCTGTAGCTGCTGTAGCGCCGTCTCCACCTGGTCGGCCGTCACGTGCGGGAACTCGTCCACACCGCTGTGGATCAGGAAACACTTGAAGCCGGGCAGGCCGGCGGCCAGCAGCGGCCGCAGAAAGGTCGAGTTGTCGGGCACCACGCCGCCCCAGAAAGCCACGTCCACGTGACACTGGCCGGCGGCGGCCGCCAGCTTGGCCTCCAGGTTGGCCGGCGTGGTGGTCGGCGGGATGGAGTTGCTGTCGGAGAAGAAGGGGGTCGGCTGCATGATACTGTTGAACCAGGTATTACCTACACATAATCTACGAATATGTTGAGAGACGCATAAAAATCAGCATAGGAAACAAATTTCTTATATCCGAAGGTTGGGACTTTTCAATTAGACAATCACTATTCTTTAGAATTGTGATTTTCTATTGAAAATCCCAACCTGAGCTACCTCTCTAGGGGGACATTTGCGTTTCTGTCGGAAATTGGGTCATTTTGATCGCCGCCGAAACGGCACGGTAGAATTTGTTGCCATTTTCAGCGTTTGGTCCCGTATCGGGGAACTACCTTCTGGCAAAGTTGCAAAAAATATAATTGACACGTTTTGGGGTAATCGGCACGTGCATTTTCCCATAGGGTTAACATGGGGGAAAATTTAAAATTCGATTTGCGCAAAAACTCCACGTTAGAAATGAATTATATTTTTAGGGTCGAATCTAGGGTCGGGACCCCACCTCATGGTGGTAATTATTTAAAATATAAATGACAAAATTTCGGGTAATCGTTAAGGACAGTTACCCCATGCTGAGCCTATGACGATTTCGAAAAATTATTTTCAAATCGATTTTGCCAAAAATTTCCACGTTAGATTTGGAAAATGTTCCAATATGTTGTGCACCGGGGTGTCGGCTACCACATGGTATGGGTCAGATATGGGGCGATTGAAAAGCACGTGCCACGTGCAAACGTGTTTGATGGGGTAACCTCCGGGAAAATCCGACATTGGCCAACTGGGGGTCCTATGGCGTGGAAACCACTCCACCTAGCGACACCAAATCAACGCAGCCGGTGAGCAGATGAGTCCAGCTTGTGGCACTAGTGGTCACGTGGCGCACGTGCTATTGCACGTGCCGTGGCACGGGGTCACTTTTGGTGCTTAAATATACTAGCATTGTGAAATGCAAGGAATGGGGGAAATAGCCGTCAGGCCGTCAGTTTTTATGATAGGGTCGATCTGAAAACGGGTGTAGGCACAGAATGAAGGGGGCTAAAAAACTGCTATCTCGGATTTTTTGTAAAATGAAAAATTCAAAATTCTGGGGAAATTATATATTCGAAAGGTGAAATTTCCCTAAATTTTCCCGTTTTTCGAGTTAAGCCGTCCACTGTTCAGGGACGTTGACACCGGCCGGGGTCATCTTTTACATGCTGATGGCCACGTCGATGGGTCAGCACGTGGCGTGAACGCTGAAGCTATCAAAGGTCCGGCACGTGCCACGTGGCCACGTGTTTGAGTCGCGTACCTCCCAGATTATCGTGTGTTTGCCGACTTGTGGCCTTATAGCACGAAAACAGCACAAGCCAGGAACACTGAAATGGTGCAATCAGTGAGGGGACAAGTCCTGCTTGCACCACCGGTGGTCACGTGGCACACGTGCAAATCTGGGCACCTCCGTTGCGGAGATATTTTATAGTGAAATATTCAAATGTACATTACTTTGTAAGTGTAAGTCCGATTGGGCTAGAATTTGGTGGGTGGATGAATTGTTAAGCGACAGGAACGAGTGCGCCACGTTTGTTGCAGTGCGCCACGTTTGTCTCAAAGCGCCATTTTTGCCGCAAATCGCAGAATATGCCTAACTTTGTCGAACATTGGACGATTAGTGTGCGCTGTAATTAAGGGATGGCTGCTTAAACGGCAGATATGAATGCACCACATTTGCCGCAGGGCGCCATATTTGTCTTAATGCGTCAGTGTTGGCGTTTTGCCTACGGCGGGCGTTTTTGCGGCGGTGTTTGCGTTTTTTCGGTGTTTGCGTTTGGCGGCGGGCGGCTATTTTTGCGTTTTATGCGGTGTTTGCGTTTGGCGGCAGGCGGCTGTTTTTTAAGGCGTTTTGCGGTTGGCGGCGGGCGGGCGTGCGTTGCGGGCGTTTTTGCGGCGGTGTTAGCGTTTTTTTGCGGTTTTTGTGTTTGGCGGCGGGCGGGCGGGCGATGCGGGTGTTTTTGCTGTTTGCGTTTGGCGGCGGGCGGCCGTTTTAGCGGCGGTTTGCAGCGGGCGGCCGTTTTTTGCGGCGTTTTGCGGTTTGCGGCGGGCGGCCGTTTTTGCGGTGTTTTGTGGTTTGCGGCGGGCGGCCGTTTTTTACGGCGTTTTGTGGTTGCCGGCGGTCGGCCGTTATTTGCGGTTAGCGGCGGGCAGCGGGCGGTCGTTTTTTTTTTTGCGGCGTTTAGCGGTTTGCGGCGGGCGGCCGTTTTTGCG
Organism: Amphibalanus amphitrite; assembly: GCF_019059575.1. NCBI lineage: Eukaryota > Metazoa > Arthropoda > Thecostraca > Balanomorpha > Balanidae > Amphibalanus > Amphibalanus amphitrite. Next base: position 106,738 of record NW_024882205.1, on the reverse strand, counting down.
GCGTTTTGCGGTTCGCGGCGTGCGGCCGTTTTTTTGCGGCGTTTCGCGGTTGTCGGCGGGCGATGCGGGCGTTTTTTTTTTTGCGGCGGCGGTGTTTGCGTTTTTGCGGTGTTTGCGTTTTGCGGCGGACGCGCGTTTCTTGCGGCATTTTGTGCGTTTTTTTTTGCGGTTTTCGGCGGGCGGGCGATTGTTTTTTTGCGAAGTTTGCGTTGGCGTTTTAGGAGTGCGTTTTGCGCGTTTTGCGGTGTTTGCGTTTGGCGGCGGGCGGGCGGTTTTTCACAATTAAAGTCCCAACCTTCGGATCCGCAGTGCTGTTCGACAAGCGCTGCCCGGGCCTATGAAATGGTGATGACAGCTTCCAAGCAAAAATAAAAATACAACGTTCGGTTTTCCTGAAACGACTTGCGTTCATTCTACTGATTCTCTATTATTCTATTCTACTCGATTCTATTCGATTCTATTCTACTCGATTATAAAGCACCGATCATTTTACTTTGACCGCACATTTTTACGGTAAAATCGTAATACGATAAATTTATGTCGTCGGGAGGGTGCGATCGTCACGTCGTCGACGTCATCTCACAGCGGCATGTCGACGATGGTGGTGATTCCTCCGGCGGCGGCGGCGCGCGTGGCGCTGTCGAAGCCCTCCCAGGCGGTCCGTCCGGGCTCATTGACGTGCACGTGGCTGTCGACCAGGCCGGGCATCACCAGCAGGGGGCCGAAGTCGGTCACCTGGGAACGGTGGTGTGGGGGGGGGGGGGGGAGGTGGGAGGGAGGCAATACAGGTTAGTTCGGACTTCAGAGGTTGTAATTCGAGCTTTATGAGACTGACCAGGTAGCATGGATTTAATGACAAGGAACCACGTAGTCAGGGATGGGCTGTGTAAGAGTAAGAACAGGTATCTAAGGGAGCACGCAGAACATCGGTGCTGTATTGACTAGAGTCGTTATGACTGAACCCCGATCACAGCCGGCCTGGATGGGCGGCTGGTGGGTGAAACTAAGTCACAGATGGCCCGGCGGTCTCTGACCTCATCGGTCCACGGGATCTGTCTGGGATCTGTCACCGACGGCGGACACACCTAAACACACACACCTTATCACGCATCGCACAGGAAGATGAAAAGAACGCTCAACATAATAACCTTCTCAGTTCACATTACATTCGTGCGTAATACGTTACCTGAGAGGCACCACACTCAAAAGCATGTGTCTACTCTCGCAAATCATAAGCATCGCTTGACAACCCTAAGTAGTCATCACCGTTCCGTGCTTCTATCCTCAGGATACTGAAATCCTTCTCCCCAACGCCGCAACTCCCCTCCGGCCTGGACAGGCAACTTTATCTCATGCGGGCTGCTCCCTTGGAGCGGCACCGCTGCTCCCGAGGGAGCGCACCCCGTAGCCGGGTGCAGAGAGTGCTTGGGGGGCTGGTCGGCCTGTCCATTTGGACGGGCTCAGCCCCGGCGACTCTCTAGGGTGCCTGCCCAGACCAATGTCTCCCCCTAATTCCTATCATCCTTCCGGCTCTGAAATGGTCTTGTCAGACCGAAAGGGCCTAACCCAACAAAACAAACAAAACAAACAAACCCTAAGTAGTAATTCTCAAGCAGTCAAACAGGCAACACCATTGCGCATAGTGCGCTCGTTAGCATAAGTCCCTCGATCCTCGCTTCCCAACTGATCATTAGCACCCGCCTGGTGAGACCCGACCTCCGGTCACACCAGGGATAACCTCTCCTTTTACTAGCTCACCTTAACACCCTCCGAAGCCGTGACCCGACCCCCGGGTCACGCCAGCGGTGACCTCCCCCAAGTAACTCACCTTCGCACCCTCGGGCGGTGTGACCCGACCCCGGGTCACGCTGGTGATGACACCGTCTCCGTTTACACACAGGGTAGCCGGTCCGAGGTAGTTGTCCTCCAGTAGCACTCGGTCTCCTAGGAAACACTGCTCCATGGTGTTAGGAAGACGGGAACACTCGTGAGTGGAGGGTAGAGCTCGCTAAACGTTATAAGGGTGAGCTTTACTCGGTACAGGAAAGTAAAAGACCGATAGAGCGGAGACGGGAGACAACACGACAGTGAAGATGGCCGGAGGACGCACGAGCTACGTCGGTGCGGCGGCGAGACGGACGGGGACGGACGCACGCGGCACACCAGCGGAGCTCGGCACGCTAGTGTGGGCCCCGCCGCGTCGCCCAGCGTGGTTCATGTCTCGCTCAAGGTCACTACAACAGCCGGCGTCCGGAGGTGGGGCGGGTGAGCTGGCCCGGCAGCGGAGGGCCCGCCACGGCAGTCAGCTGGCTCGGAGGGGCTCGTCACCTGTCAGCTGACTGCTCGCAGCGTAAACACTTAAACATGTGCAGGCGCGCACACAGTGTGTGTGTAGTGTCGCAGTCGGGTCATGGTAGCATGTGTTTGTTACAAACCTGTTTCCGCTAAATCGTCCGTCTCTCATGACGCCCATGACAGAGCTAATTTATTTATTATTTATTTATTTATTTACTTATTATTTATTATTATATTTATTTACAGAGCTAACTAAGCCGTAACAGTGTGAAGGTCTCAATTCAGTAGTTGAAAAAACGTTCGAATATTCGGAAAGAGATGAACACGATAACAGATCAAATACAGACGGACCCGCTCCCCAATTACGACGTATCACGTATCAGTCACGATAAAAAGGTCAAACACTTTCTCAAGCTACTGCCACGAGCGAGCCGGGCCATAACATGCGCGCTTCTTAGGTATCTCTCGCTCGCGAAACATTAGACAGACTGGGTAGCATGAAAAACTAAAGGTCACGGAAATGCACCATTATATTGCGACGAATCACATAACAATTCATAAACGCTTTTAGTAAGTTTACGCATGCTATCCATTGATGCCCCAACATGTCTAACAATTTACACATCAACATGTCTGTTAGCCGATCGTCGACAGACATTATCACTTATCAGTCACTATCCGTGAAAAGATATCCATATCCTGTAACAGGATGCAAAGCAAGACTCAAATATGAGCAGCGTTAGCGATCGATTCACATCATCACAAGCTCGAAGCCAAAGACCAATTGAGGTCTGTCAGGTACTCATCATAAAGCCACAAAATGACCACGGGACATGACAAAACCGATCACTAAATGTGAAGCCAGCGGCGAGGAATGCAATCACCATACGAACTGGCTACCAGCATCACAACAGACGATATCATCACAGGAAATACACCCGTATACCGGGGGTATCGATGGCCCCAGGCTCGGCTATCGCCCTACAGCTAGAGCAACCACCAGGACTTTTTAGTGCCTATAACCAGTAATGATCAACCTCCGAGGGGTAAGGCAGAACGGATGTTGAACTCGTTACCGTCCTATGGGTCCTAAACACTCATAGCATCATTGTAAAGCTTCTTAGCACGGCTCAGCTACTCAATCCCTCCGAGCATATTCACTCTGAGCGTGGGCACTCATTGCGCGTCCACTGGGTCCGCTGATCATCCTCGCTCCTCCACCGGGCCTCCTCTCTCCTCTACCAGACGTCCCCTCTCTCCCTCCTGGCCAGCCGGTGGTACGGTGAAGTACTGCGCCACCCGTCCCCGGCACAGCGGGCAGGTCTCTGTCCGTCGGAAACAATCGCTGCACACACAGCCGTGTCGGCAGGGCAGGAGTACCACCTCAGCCGGCTCGCAGCGACACACGCAGCAGACACCCAGCGAGCCGGGCGGGCTCTGCGGTCGGCCGGACGGTGGAGCGGGGCCGAGGTCCTCCGGGGGATCCTCGACGCCAGACGAGTACAGAGGCTGCCGGACGGGTAAAAACAAGAGGTGAGAGATGGCAGAGAAATGAGAATGCAACCAGGTAATGACGCACGTTGCATTCGCACCAGGCCGATGACCCGATAAACTCACTTGTGACTTAATTAACTCGCTTTGCCTTGACACTAGAGAAAACAAAAACCACCAGCAAAAGTGGCAGATTATAATTGATACGAAATTAAACGGGTGTCTGAAAAGTAATCACAGGGTGCTCAGCAGCCACCGATTACAAGTTTCAAGGCATCTAGCAGGCCTGAGAAGTTAGAAGCATGGCTGCGGAGTGGGAGTGGGAGTCGGAGTCGGTAGGAGTAAACAGCTGTGACCGGAGTTTGAGTCGGAGTCGATTTTGGAAACCGAAGCCGGATTCGGAGTCGGAGTCAACGAAAATCCATCCACTCCGTAGCCCTGCCAGGTCTGCGGAGTCGGAGTCCGAATTGGTCGGAGTCGGTCGGAGTCGATGATTCTGCCCGGAGTCGGAGTTGGTTTTAAAAAACCGGGGTCGGAATCGGAGTCACCGAAAATTAATCCGACTCCACACTCCACAGGCCTGCTTAGAAGTCATCACTCCATAAATTGTTACCAAATACCACACATACGTCATCCACTTCTGTTTAAGCAACGCGCTCACCTGAAGCAGAGTAACGCGTCCGTCTGCCTGCCGGACATACCGGTGGAGTACAGAGGTCCCCATCGAGACGACACGGTCCCTTATGTGAATTACGGCCACCAGGGCCACCTGTCGGTCACCAGGGAAACAGAGCTTCACAGAACGCCGAGTGGCAGAGCAGCGGCGCACCGAACGAGGGAGCCGGCATGCGCTCATGATAACAGGCAAACGAGCATGCATCAGCTGAGGTGTTTATCAGCTGTGATGTTTCCTTTAAAGGTAGTGTGCCACCTTTGAAAGATTTCCCATTTTATTTTTCCTAGGATAAGAAGCTTCTGTTTTTACCTAATATCGCAAAAAAAAAATCAAAAATGGGCCTGGAATAGTGCCTTTTTCGCCTAAAAGTTTATCGGTTTTTAGATATGTATAACAACTGTAGTGGGCTCACCTGCAAACAGGCGTCGGGCAACAATCGCGAATGCGGCGCACTTGTGACAATAAGCAAAGGTCATTATAGTGTTACGACCATACGACGTACGGGAATGAGTTATCAGCTGTCTAATCGTAGACAACACAATGTCGAGCCTTAAACTGTAAGCCCGTATTGGTATTGTTTCTTTTATTTGGCTGTCGAACATTATTTATGGTTTGAAATATGATTTTATGTAAAATAATTGATATGAAAAAGCCGTCTTATAAGTTATGACCCCATTTCACCACACGCAAGTGGCAGAAATGACAATGATCAGCTGACGCATTTTTCTTGGCCGAAGTCAGAGCGCGCGGCCCGACGCACCACGCGTATTTGGAAATTCCGACCTCGACGAGCATCAGAAGCCACCTAACAGGCGTGTTCGAAACCGCAGGAGATGATGATGAACGGGTTTATCGAAACTTGATTGGATGAGCATATCGGTAATAGCGATTTCAGTATGTGCATTTATTGTTCATAGTGGTGTGAAATGTGGTTGGGGTACGACCGACAACCCGTCGGGGCGAATTTCGCACTGGGGTACTCAAAAATTGAAGAATTTAAGACGTTTCCATGAGTTTTGAAGGTATGGATAAGTTCTAAAAATCCGGTTCTCCTTATCTGGGCCATTAACTCCATACGGTCCAAGAAAGCTGGCACACTACCTTTAAATGAAAAGATCATGACTAACTAAATAGCTCCTGTCTTTCATCGGCCACCTACCAAAATGGCTAAACCGTGGCAGGTTCGTGTCGTATTATTTCGGTCCGTGGCCAAACAAGTATTATTGACCAGCTGGACGCCGTGTTTAACCCGCGCCCGACTGGGGGTCCTGGATTTCCACGCCCTGCTGGGGGGGGGGGGTGTCTGAATACCCCCCCCCCCCCCTCTAACTCGGCTCCTGGGCCACGTAGCGACACGCGGAAGGCGGCGTTCGAAAGAGCGTAAAAAATAATGACGAAATCACTTCGGTCAATTTTTTGGTCAGGTCAAAGGTCAGGTCACCAGAGGTCATTGAAGGCAAAATTTCGCCGATTTCCAGGTCGAATGTCGACAATTTCCAAGATGCCAACGCATAACTCGGGAACCAATAGAGCTACAGCGCCGCGGAAAAGCGCATTCGATAGCCCTATTAACGTCCTTTCTGAGTAATTCTCTCAGATTTGACCTAACGTCAACGGTTTTGCCTGCAGGGGGCAAAAACTGCAAAAATAGCCGATTTTTTCGGAAACAGTTTTTTCTGCAATAACTTTTGACACAAGCCTTGCACGAGCTTACTTTTACCGGCATCGTGTTCCTCTCGTCAAGACGCATCGAATGAACTATAATTTGACCTTGAAAGGTCAACTTGAAAATTTGACCTCAGGTCAAGGTCATGACCTGACCTGAAAGGGTCATGTTGCATATCAGTCGATCCGTATCGTCGAGCTGAACACATCTAATGCGTTTTCATCGCTCTAGCATGCCTCAATCAAAAGTTATTTGCGAAAAACTGTTAGATACCATTCGTGACCTAAGATGACCTCAGGGCATAAACAGGGGTCACGGACACCATTTTCATGTTCAGTGTGTCTAAACTACTTGTAATTCAGTGTTTGGGAGTGTTTATAATGTCTTTCGTCCAAAAGCGGCGCATTTCAATTTCCTCCCATTGACTTATAATGGGGAGGTCGCAAAATTGACCTGACCTTAGGTCATCGATATCAAAATTCTGAGATATACATTTTGTACGTGCTATTGCTCTTAGCAATCGCTGAAAGTTTCAAAGCGATCGGTCACTCGGTGTAGCTATGACAGACATTGAAACTTTTTATGAGGTGAGGTCACTTCAAGTGACCTGGACCTGGTGACCTGACCTTGAATGACCTTGGTCTGAAATTTTCACAACATGTGTAGAATTGATGTATGATAAGGTGTACCAAAAACGTTTTTGAAATATTCGCGAAAAACCACAAGGGGGGGGGGGTGTTCAACCCCCCCCCCCCCCCCCAGCAGGGCGCGGGTTAAACTGATTCAATGACCGGAATGTTAACGTACTTACCACAGAACTGGGGCTCTCTGGCACAGCTGTAGTTTCTATCACCGACACCAGAGGGTAATGACTTCTTTGTGGAGCGGACGCCGCCCTGCTACCGCTGCTCCGTGGTGCAGCCCCGTCCTTCTGGGGATCTTCCCGAGTCACCGATTCGGCCACTCTTGGTTCAGTCTGTGGGGGCTCAGATGTTTCCGTTCCACCGCCAGCGGCCTCTACAGTATGCTCCCCAGCCTCATAGCTGCGGCAGAGCGGACAGACGTTGTGTGTCAATATCTCGTCATCTCACGGGGGAGTTCTGGCTCGGCAGACTACTGTTCACTTCTTACGTTTATCATAGCATGCAATAGCGTGATGCTTAGTTAAAAGACCAGCTGGGCCGTGTAATGGGGAAATATTCACTTCTGGTTCAGCCGACTACTGTTCACTTCTTACGTTTATCATAGCATGCAATAGCGTGATGCTTAGTTAAAAGACCAGCTGGGCCGTGTAATGGGGAAATATGACTGAGTTTATCTTGTGTATTACAGTCTTCATTAGAGTCTAGCGGGCTATGTGAAAGGACGGCGCTACGCCTGGGTGCCCAGCCGCCGTGAAATAGGGAAGTTACCAGAGGGCTGTTCACGTCGGACTCTTGTGTGCGATAGGACCACACACAGGCTCTAAACTCCGCTCACTGCCGCCCTATGTGAGCCTTCAGCCACCGCACACAGCGACTGCTGTGGTCGGTCGGGACCGGCCACAGGGACCGTCAACCGCACACAGCCGTGTAACGTCATACCGACTTATACCCATCCCCCACCCCTACGCCTGCTGCGGCCTGCGAACACCACACTCAGCAGTTTGCGTTTCCCGTGAACAGTCCTACGAATATATCGTACCTGGTCGTCTGGCAGCCGTACAGCAGGGCGTCCCCGGCGGTGATCCTGTTCAGCAGGTGACTGAGGGCCGAGAACGGCACCCGCCACAGCAGTCGGAGCCGACATGGCTTCTCAGTCTTCAGCAGGCAGCGAACCGCGGGTGGGCGTGACGCTGCCGGGACACACATCGCATAAAGGTCGGGTAGGGACCATAATAAGGACAGAGTAGGAAAAACTTCATTCAAGCAAAGCTTATAAAAAGGCACTCATTGCTTGCATCATGGAGAACACATTTCCTTGACATGGGAGGACAATTCAACCGGTCCCATTTTCAACCATCCTTCACAATTCACATTCCCTAACCGAGCATCCGGCAGGGGAATCCAAGTCCCACTACAAACCACAAACCGGCTAAGTCCCAGCCCGCGTACCGGTGCCGTCCGCTGGCTGCGTCGTAGGACCGTCACTGAGGACGTCCAGTGAGAAGGGCACGTGTAGCGGCTCGAGGTGGAGTCTGACGGCGTCCTGCGTGCCCCACCACACCACCGACTGAGAGAACATGGTCTGACCCCTGCAGGGAGAGCGGTGGGTGTCAGGGTGGACAACAGGATGACAAAGATCAGAATGGAAGGAAACCAGGCCAGAATAGGACGTAGGGCACAGGTCACTGGTCAGAATGGGCAGGACACAGGGCAGACTAGAATGCACATAGGTCAGAATAGACCAGACACAGGTGAGAATGGGCACTGACCAGGTTGCTGGTCAGCACTGACAGGATAAAGCTGACTGGTCAGAATGGACAGGACACAGGTCAGAACAGGCAGGTTGCTGGTCAGAAATGACAGGACACTGGTCACTGACTCACTAGTCAGAATTAATAGGACACAGGTCACTGGTCAGAATGGACAAGAATAAGATATATGTCACTAGTCAGAATGGCCAGGACATTGGGTGCAGACATTGTAAGAATGGACAATGGCAACAGTTAGAATGTGTATCTAGCAGGACACATTACAATTGACAGCCTCAGACAGTGGACAGGGCACATGCTGGGATGTATTTCCAAACATGATTCAGCAGGGGCATAGGGCAAACCTGAATGGCCAGCTGAGAATAGATTGCACAGCACATGAGAGTACCTATCTCACCACACTCCAGAGCGCTGTTCGGCAGCCGGCTATTTTGTGTGCAGGGTATGACGCATTCCGCGAGCCGACGTCACAGGCGATGACGTCGGCTCGCGCGCGAGCCGAGCGCCAACGACTAACTAACGGGAACCCTCGGACACCCTCGGGGCATAAACCGCGGCGTAGCATATTGAGCGAGTCTTATAAGGGAAATTCATATATTTTCGTTTCCCGAATGATAATCAGGGTGTCTCTTACCTTTTTACATATCATTTAGGCTTACCTAACACTTCAGTTGCCAAATATCTGCAACTTATTCAAACGAAGGTATTTTCAGTAAATATCAATGCTATAGACCGAAATCTTTTGAATAAAAACTCCAACCAATAGAAATAAAAATAACTTAATTTATTCTAACCATTTCCTCCAAATAAACAACATAATAACCCACTTTTACACACATCATTCATAATAAAGCATACTAACACGCCGCTTTTGACAATTGCAGCGTCGAGTGGCGCACTGCTAGCGCTCTTTTTCGATCGCAGACTGCAGAGACCCTGCACGCGCGCGAGCACACTACGTCACGTCCAGGGGGCACAGGTATATGAAAAATCGCAGTGACGTAACACTTTTCTCGCTTCTCATTGGTCAATAGCCCGTTGCCGGGGTAACGTGCACGTATGTGAGCGCCGGCAAGAGTACTAGCCGGCCGCCGATCAGGGCTCAGTTTTTCATGAAGTACATAAAACAGTGGAGTGCATCACCATGACACTTTGCATAGCTTATCATGCATAAATATTGCATTGAGTAAAAACATTGGCCCCAGGTCATTGAAGGTCAGGTGACCAGGCTCAATTAATTAGCCATGCCATAAAAAAATTGACATCTCAATCTTACAAGCTGGAAACGCAGTGTATTGCATTAGGGCATCAGTGGTCAAAAGTTGTATAGGCATCTCAGATTGTTTAATCTGTGACCAGGGCCCTGATCGGCGGTCGGCTAGTGCTCTTGCCGGCGCTCACATACGTGCTGGTTGCCCCGGCAACAGGCTATTGACCAATGAGAAGCGAGGCAGGTGCAGCGTCACTGCGATTTTTCATATACCTGTGCCCCCCGCAGCTCGTTTCTCATGGGTCAATAGCTCGTTGCCAGGGCAACATGCACGTATGTGTGCGCGGGCTAGCATGCTAGTCGGCCGCCGAACAGCGCTCTGAAGTCAGGTCAACTTTTAAACCTCAATCATATTGGACCATACCCTTGAAAAACAACTTAACTTACATACCTGAACAGATACATACTTAGCAAAGTTAAACCAATCATAACCGCCAGTACAATGATAAAATGTGGTGTTTCCACCAATGAAAATATTAAAATATTCATTGTACTGCAATAAAAGGAATAATCAGGCGCCAGGCAGGACCTGGCATCCAAACAATTCAAATCAAAATTGTTCTTCTCAGCGATTATCTGTGATATAGTCTAAACTCTAAAGGTCGAAGCTACCGTCACTGCATTCTAAAAATAATAATAAAAAATTATCTAATTCATTGCTGAATCCAAGATGCAGCAGCTTCATCTGAGACCTTTTGCTTTTTTTATTTCAATCACTAACTTTCAATATTCCAATTTTAACCACATGCCATTTTTGTGACCAATTGACGAAAATATATGATAAGCATTTATGACGTCATTTAAAGTTAAGCCAATAATAGTGGGGATCGTAAGAGCAATCTAGCGACCTTTGTTCTAAAATCGGGGATCCTATGACGTCATTTTATTTTCGAATCTTTCATGATTTTGTTAAGAACGCATTGTTTCGGTACTCCTTGAAAACTACCCATTTCGTGCTTGAGCTCCAGGCATGGCGGTTGCCGGCCGTTTGGGCGGCGGAAGGGCCTGCCAGCGACCGGTTATTCAGTCTTTACTGAATGCTGGGAGAAGTATACACATCTTGCAAACAGCACATCGACCTAAGTTGCTCCAGCTAGCGGGCGTCGTCGAAAAATGTTAGTATGTTAAATGTCTTTGCTGCGCAATATTTGCCCTGAACGTGTTTTTCTTGTTGATTTTGATCAATATTCTTTGTTATCAACCACAATTTGTTAATTGATGAATAGAAATGAAGTGTAACTGCAAATTCAATGGAACTGTGGAGTTGTATGCTTGAATTTTACGTTCAGTTTCATGCCCATGACGTGGTGATTATTGTTAATTGGCTTTTAATGCATATTTCAATTGATGTGCCCAAAAGCAATAGGCTCCATTAAATGCTATGCTAGTTATGGTCCTTTTGACATTTGCCATAAAATTGTTATGTGCCTGTGTTTAGATATTACAATTTGGTATATATTCTTGTGTAAAGGTGCTTCAAAATATCTGCAATTGAATTTACCTAATACCTACTGTGCTTTGACATGTAACTGTTTTGAATTTCATTGTTTTCACATTTGGAATTTCTGCTGTTCAATTTGTCACCAAATTTCATATTTCATACCATTAAAATATAAATAGATTTAGTTGAATAACTTTGCTGAATTAAATTTTGTGTGATCATTAGTATGAAAGTCAATATGAGATTCTTAGCAGATCATTTCACTTTACTTGGAATAGAACATACCTATTTATCTTTTGAAATAAGTCAATTTGGCTTAAGAAAGACATAACCTATTGACCTAAGATGCCATGTTGGCTATGCAGTAGGTGATAAAGTTGGGGGATAATTTTTTCAGTACCTAAATTTCAGTTATTTTGCACTATCATAAGCTCAGTTTGCACTATCGTCTTTTCGCAGGCAATTCCTGTCAAACACAGGTATATCCGGTCATTCCGCACTATTTTAGTTAGTATAGAGGCGATGCCAGATCTGGCATAATAAATGGGTGTGTGGTAGCTCATTTTGCACTAAATCCGGTATATGAGCACTATTCATGATTTCACTGCCGAGCACGAGCTACTGCTATGATCACAGTATTCTTGAGCCTTGAGGTATTTATTTTTTATGTTGTACGTAAGTTGGACATCAAAGTATGATCCTCCATTCAGCGTATTACTTCCACGATGAAAACGGAATTGGAGCAAGTTTTGTTGCATAGGTCCTGCCCTCTACGCAATACACCACGCCCGGTGCTGCCCCCTAACGACTAATAGGCATGCTGGGTATATATTAGGTAAATTTGTGGACAAAAATGCGCATCGCTTAGGTTCGTGGGACAAAATCATGTACGCAAATGTACGGTACACGGTCTGCCCACCGGCTTCATGTGGCTCACGATGCAGCGTGACCACTCATGCTCCTCAGCAAAGTACCACCCCCTCGAAATGAGAGCTGGCTAGGCGTTAGGCCGCTGAACGATGAAACGCTGCTGCGAAATGCTACAATCAAGATCCGTCTAGTTGATGTGCGTCAATGACAGACACGTCCCTTCCACGACACGTACGGAAGCGACGTCGAGCGCTTCCTACTAAGCATGGGAAAATGCCACCGCACATTTAGATTAAGCATTTGCTACTGCAATGCTGTGCCTACATGCCCATAGCGCCGTTAGATAATCTGACAGAATCAGCAGCACTGGCGGACCAGTACGCTTGGGCTGGGCGGACGGTAGGACCCAACATCCTCGCGAAATCGTCATCACTCTCCAATCTCCATGCTAAGAACCTCGCTCAGTTCACTCTTGGACAAGAAAAGGCAGGATGATCGGCACACGCCTGAGGCTGTACGTAAATCAATGAGTTTAATCTATCCAAATTCCTTGCCAAATCCGTCCAAGAAGCGCGCCTTGCGTCCTATCGGTCCTCTCAAAACGCATGCGCCGAAACAGACGCTAATCGACCTGGCAACAAACAATCTGTAGCTAGTACAGACTAGTATTGTAGTTTATTTCTCCATAATATTCTAAAATCCTTCTAGATTTAGTAGGGATGCCTAAACATCTACCAAAAATAGTGCGAAATGACTACCATTAGGTGCCATTCGAACTAAAAGTACTGCGAATTAGACTGAAAGTAGTGCTAAAGTCCCTTAAATAGGTGTCATAACTGGTTAGGTGCTAAATGACCCTGTTATACCTCAAATTAACTGAAAATGCCTAGTTTTGCCGAAAATACCACAAAATGACCGGTTTTTAGTGCTGAGAAAATTACCATCCGATAAAGTTTACATAGATCCAATCATCCTAGTGATCTAGAATTGATGTAGAATATGTCATATGATGACCCTGTTGTTGCATTAGGAATAGGATAAGGCGATAATGCTTTGATTGATCAGTTTGTGTAGTACAAGATCACCCTTGCAACCCCCATTGTGTCTGTAATCCTACAGTGTTCGATTTGATTACAGGTCTCCCCAGTGCTCACCTCCAACAGGCTCGCCTCTTTCATCCATCATGGTCAAACCTGAAAAAGGATTACTATGAAACACTAGGAGTATCCAAAAATGCATCTGCCAAGGATATCAAGAAAGCATACTATCAGCTTGCCAAGAAATATCACCCTGACACCAACAAGGATGACCCAAAAGCCAGCCAGAAATTCCAGGAGCTCTCTGAAGCGTATGAGGTGGGTTTTTAACTTTATTGAGAAAGCTTATTAAAGGAAAAGGGCCACCTTCGTGAAATATGAAGATATCGTTGTTTTTCATTTTGACATTATTATTTTTCATTTTCTTTTTAAAACTGGTGCCAGAAGTGCACAATTCGCGAAAAAGTATTTAAAACTATTTAACATATTGGTACTATGTTGATACTCTCTACGGCACCTACTGTATGATGGCATAGCGATGACGTCACACTCAAGCCAATCAGCGTTCAGAAGACAGACTCGTCGGATTGTGTCAGATAAGCTGATTGGTTAAAGCTGAGCTGGTTGGAGCTGATTGGTAAAAAATCAAAGCCTCGCCGCGGGTGGCTGTCAGCGGTGTAACTTTCTATATGTATGGGGGTGCAGGTGCACCCCCATCCCCTGAAAGTGCACCCTCATCACGTCAAAGTGCACCCCCATAGGCTAAGCGGCGCCCCACACGCTGCCCGACACCGATAAGCTCTTGAGCAGCAGATGGTGAGGGTGATATCCCGGCTACATTCCGTCTCGTGACCGGCGTCGTGCTGCCTGCGGGCTTGGAAAGCGTCCAGTCGTATCTTACCTTACCTTACCTTACCAATACAGAATTTTGAGGCCTATAAGGCCTGTAGGGATCTGATCTCATCGAGCTCCTTACTAGAAACAGTCATGAATCTTGGGCTGGGATGTCAAAGGATGCATCACCCCAGTGAGAGTCGAGACGGGCTTTGAAGATATTGACAGACGTAGAGAGGACCACAGAGGCAGGAAGCGCATTCCAGTCGTTGATGGCGCGGACCGACAGAGTGTGTCTCCTGGGTCTTGAAGCAGCTTGAGGCTTCAGCAGCTTCAGAGCATGTCCTCTGGTGACAGATGAGACTGCCTGCTCGAAAAACTGGTCCGGCCGAACGTTGACTCCTCCCGTCAAAATCTGGAAGATGGCGATTACGTCTCCTCTCCGTCTTCGGTGATATAGTGATGGGAGCTTGAGTCGCCGGAGGCGTTCCTGGTAGGGCAAGTGTCTTAGTTCACGGACCAGTTTGGTTGCTCTCCGCTGCACTCGTTCAATCAGCCTCTGATCAGCTCGGTTGAAGGGCCCCCAGATGAGGTTCCCATATTCTAGATGGGGTCGTACCAGCGTTTTGAAGAGAATCGGCAGGGTAGTCGCATCAATGCAAATGAACGATCTTTTTATCAGTGCGAGCATTTGGTTGCCCTTTGCAGCTGCAGACGCGGCCTGCTTACGAAACTTCAGGTCAGAATCCAGCTGAACCCCCAGGTCCTTCTCTACTTCAACCGTATTCAGCTGGAGACCATTCATGGTGTATGAGTGCCCAGGATTCCTAGGGCCGAGATGAAGGACCTTGCACTTTGATTCATTGAACGGCAGTTGCCACTTCTCCGACCACTTGGCCACTTCTTCAATGTCTCGCTGGATTGAGCTTGTTCCAGTGGACGATGATGTTCCGAAGATTTTGGTATCATCTGCAAAGACCTTGATGGAGCTCTGCACGGATTCGGGTAAGTCATTGATAAATATGATGAACAGCATTGGCCCGAGGACTGACCCTTGAGGAACCCCACTGGTCACAGGCACCCAAGGCGAGCAGTGTCCTCTGATCACCACCTGTTGACGCCGGTCCGATAGGAAGGAGGCAATCCAGCCCTTTAACCTTCCTGTGATACCGTATCCCTCGAGTTTATTCAGGAGTCTCAGGTGTGGCACAGAGTCAAAAGCCTTTCTGAAGTCGAGATACACCGCATCAACTGGTTCGCCATTCTCTATGCACTTGGTCCACTCATCCAGCACTTCAAGAAGCTGGGTCATGCAGGATCGCTGTGGTCTGAAGCCGTGCTGGTGGTTCGATAGGAGGTTGGCTTCTTCCAGGTGAGTCATGAGATGATCTCGGATCAGGGATTCAAGTACCTTGCAAGGAATTGCAGTCAAGCTCACTGGGCGATAATTGCCTGGGTCCAGCCTGTCCCCCTTCTTCAGAATAGGTACTACGGTGCCAAGCTTCCAGTCGTCTGGAAGACAGCCAGACTGAATGGACTTGTTGTAGATGATGGATAGTGGGACCGCCAGCTGAGCAGCCGCCTCGATCAAGACCCTAGGGTGGATTCTGTCTGGCCCTGGGGAGCTAGAGCTCTTGAGTCGCATCAACTTGTGTTTAACCATGTCGGCCGTGACCGTCAGGTCGCGAAGGTTCAGTGACTGGCCAGGTGGAGCAAGAGATGGTATAACCGAGGCATCCTCGTTGGTGAATACCGAAGAAAAGTACTTGTTCAGGATGCTAGCCTTTGTGACGTCATCTCTGATTACCAATCCGTTCTCATCTCTCAAGGCGTCAATGCCAACCTTGGTTTTGAGTCTCGAGTTGGAGTATTTCCAGAAGGCCTTTGGGTTGTCCTTTAGCTCTTTTGACAGTCTGAACTCAAAGGTACGTCTCAGCTCTCTGGTAAGCTTTCTCAGTCTGTTCCTGCATCGGCAGTACCTGGCGTAGTCCACAGGGTCCCTGGTGTGAGCATACATATTCCAAAGCAGGCTTTTCTCTCGCCTGAGCCTCTGCGCTCGGTTATCAATGTACAGGTTCTTGTTAGGTCTGTGGTGCGTCACCGGCACTGTGCGAGCAACTGCCTCTCTGAGGGAGCTCACAAAATAGTGGTAGGCGCGATGCACGTTGCTATCATGCATCACAGTCCAGTCCACATCTTGGAGCACACTCCTCAGTAGATTGTAGTTGGCTCTGTTGTAGTTCAGATGGGGACCGATTGGTATCGTTCCCCAAAAATGGGTGAAAGGGGCACCCCGGCAAGAACGGGACTTTCTCAGCAAAAGTGGAGCGCCCGAGGCAGAAGTGGGGCACCTCCAACGTAGGTTGGGATCGTCAAGCATAAGACTGGCGCCCCAGCGGAGGAGAGGCGCCCCTAGTAGGAATGAATGAGGCCCACAAGCAGAATTTGGATTCGCCCAGTAGAAGAGCGCCCTCAGTAGAACACGGGCGACCCCAGCAGAAAAGGGCGACCCCCCCCCCCCCCCCCCGCTTATAAACTACGTAACAATACGTAACACTTCAAATAACGCCCTGACGTTTGCCCGCTGATTTGACTTCGCTGAGCAACAAGCTTGCTTAGCTCGGCGGCTCTTTTCAGTGGGCATTTGACTCTGCCGAACCCAGACCAGATACTGTCCCCCCCACCCCGCAAAAATGTGTGAATGCGCTGTACGATTAACCCGCGCCCAGATGGGGTCTGCCGAGCAACGCGGTCTGATGGGGGGGGGGGCCATTTTGGCCCCCCCCCCCTCAGATCTCGAGAACCACGCAACATAGCGACAAGCGGTAAACGGTGTTGGATAGCCCCAGCGAGGAACTACCTTTTGACCCAATTTCATTGACCTCGGTCAAACCGATGACGTCACAGGTCAGGTCAAAGGTTGAATTTTCACCGTTTACAGGCATTTCAAGAAATGCGTTGTAAAATCGAGTAAAATGCATTTCATTGAAAATCATCGATGGAGAAATGTTCTTCAAACACATATTTTGCTATTTGAGGTCACTGATACCAGGTCAGGTCACAGAGGTCAGGTCACTGGGGGGGGGGGGGGGGTCACAATATGAAAGTGTCGTGTGATACATGTTTTATGGTTCATTTTACATGACAAATGCGATTATGTGGGTCAGACAGACCTTAGGGCCAGCTTAGGTCACGTTTTGGTCAAGGTCAGGTCAAGGTCAGGTCAAGGTCAGGTCAAATTAGGTCAAATTTCAAAGTTGATATTTTTGCATAAAATGGGTATCGATTCGATGCAGCTCGTCACGGGGAGTTCAATGGTGGTCTCCGTTTTGCGCTACGAGGTCTAGAATTGCTAAAAATTGAGTTTAAAAATTTGACGTCATCAATTTTTAACAGTTTTTTCGCTATAACTTGGCCAAAAAAAGAGGTATCGATCTAAAATTTGGTATGTATATCGAAGAGCGCAGGGACTATCACATATATTCCGGTTTTTTCGAAATTCGAAATTTTTTGGAAATTTTTTGAGTTTTTCTAAAAAAATCAATTTTTTTATTTTTGGGGGTCAAAATCCCTAAATTTCGAAAATCCGAGATAGCAGTTTTGTAGCGCCGTCTTTTCTCTACACAACCACATAAAGAACTTTAAAATTGCTTGTTAACTGTAGAATTGGTGAGCGTTTCAAGATGTCATGTTTTTTGCTCATTTTTGCTCGAACATGACCTCAGTTTGACCTCAATAACTCCTGACCTGAGGTGACCTGTGACTTGAAATTTTGTGTGAAGGTGTCAAATTGATGCCCGGTAAGGTACCCAAAATTTGGCGGCGCTGCGCGCCGCCGTTTTCTCGCTATTTAAGAAAAACCACAGGGGGGCCAAAATGGCCCCCCCCCCATCAGGGCGCGGGTTAACCTAACTAACCGATGGAATGACTGATCCTTTGGCTTATTCTTAAAAGGGAAGGTGTAGTGGCCAGTCAAGCTACATTTAGCCTTGACTTCTTTGCTTCTCTTTTAACCCATTTATGCCCAGGAATATTGACCATCATGAAAATCGACGAAATCAAAATATGTTATGCTCCTACCAGGGCCTTGTATGGAATCGAAAATAATTTTTGCCTGCAGCAAAAGTTTCTCGAGAAAAACGTAAAAAACATGCGTTGCGAAATCGCAACGAAGGGCACACCGGGCGCCATCAGCGTTGCGAAAACGCAACGACGGGCACATCAGACGGACATAAAGTACACTGAACTGCCGTATATGCTAATATATTTTGACAAAACATCAATCATTTGTTGACAACTATTGCTTGAAAATGCGGAACCCACATCCGTCATGCTCTATAACCCGCCTAAGAGCCTCAGTGAGGAAGCATAACTTCATGATTCGCGAACGGGGAGATGGCAACACGGTCATTATCAACCATTTACGTTGTCCATTGCTGTTCATTTAAAGTTGTGGTCGACACGTATCCAGGGTGATGCTTTCTTTTTGGAAGCTAGACAGATCCATTACCTCCACCTATCAGACCCTGCACAGTGCACACTGAATACAATTAAACGGAGGATTGGGAGTAAACCAGTGCCTCTCGTATGCGCGTATATCCGCAATCATTTTTAACCACCCTCTTAGGAGTAAAGTTAAATTCCATTGCAGGTTAGTCGTACCCACTCTCAGCAAAGAGAAAAAAAGGACCGATCCGGCTCTAACAAATTACCCGCGTACGGCGTAGCGCATCACAACAAATCGACTCCCAGTTTATCATGTTTACACCTAATCCAAAATTTTCATGGCCCCACTCTCAGCGACCTTCACGTGTAACCTCTTTCTCGAGACAATGCCAGGACAGAATGGTGATTCGACGTCAATCCGTCCTTTCCATCTTCAGGATAGTTGAATCCTCCTCCACGCCTCATCCCCCTGTTCCGGGCTGGACCGGCAACGTATATCGCAATCGGGCAGCTCACATAGGAGCGCGCCTGTAGCCGGGTGCAGTGAGTGCTTGGGAGGGGGGAAGGGGGTGGGTCATGGGTGACGGCTGCCCATTGGCTGGGCTCAGTCTCCAGTCTACGATTGACCGTGTCCGATCAGACAAATGTCTCCCCTAATTCCAATAATCCTGCTAGCTCTAAAAATGGTCTGATTAGATAAAAAGCCTATCAAAGTAAGAAAACAGGCGTATACTCCACATCAAGCAGCTTATGAATCTATGCGAGTTAGTTATGAATCCTAAAAATTATTATTTTCCCATGGGTCCGCCCTCATTACCCCTGCCGAAGGGCTCAGCTACCCTCAGAGGGGGCCTATCCCACTATTTGCCGACCCTCAGTTATCTTTTCTAACGTAAATGCTGGTAGTCAGCAGATTCTATCCAGAGAATGGCGATGCCTATCTGTCGCCTGATACCAGAATACATCCCCGTTATTCATTATTTATGCACAATGTACCTACATAGTAGATCCAATTTCCAAAGGACCTAATTATCTCTCAGCTCCGTAAGCATCGCAGACCGTTTGATGCATGGGTCCTTTTCCTACCATGCAATTTTCAGATGCATGGGAACACATTGCTTAGTGAACGAACAGCCCGAGGCCGAAAATCTGCGAGAGAAAAAGAAAGGAGTGTTTGTGGCTATTTGAGCCAGCAAATATGAAATGTGTCGCAACATTTTACGTGCGAACGCACCTTGCACTAAACATGCCTATATACGTCCCTCATGGCATAGGCGGCGGAGCGGGGGGAGGGGGCACCGGGGCACCGTGCCCCCCTTGATTTTGCCATTTTAACATTATCCCGATAGGCGTTGCATGGAAATGGAAATGGAAAGAATGAGACCAAAAGTCAGCAGTGCTCCCCCCCCCCCCTTAATTGAAGATGTTCCCGCCGCTACAGCCTCATGGCTACAAAATGAGAGAGAGAGAAAGAAAGAGAGAGAGAGAGGGGAGAGAGTTGAGGAACGAGGAGGAGAGGGAGGAAGATGGGGGAGAGAAAGAGAGAACCCACAGCGTATCACGAGTGAAGTCTACTGTTGATATTCATACTTCCGCTACCCTGCCAATGTGCCCATCGTTGCGTTTTCGCAACACCGCTGTCTTTCCGATGTGCCCTTCGTTGCGTTCCCGCAACGCGACCGTAGTCATATTTGAAAATAGTCACAAACCCTTTTTGTAGCATTATTTCTTAACAAAATGCATATCTACGCTATTGTAGGGACTCTACAGAATATGTTTACACAATTTTCATTACGATATTATTAAGCACTTAGCCTACTTATCTTGGTTTTCGTGACGTCATCACTCACAAAACCTTCGACTTCCCTCTGGGAGCTCTAGGCAGTAACTTACCGGCCGCACAGACTTGTAACTGCGTAGTATCATGCGCACAACCATGCTACACACGCTGAAACTTGTCTCATCGGTTAGTCTCTTTTACACACTTCTCAAGCTTCGATCACGTCGACGCTTGCTTGCGTTGCGAAAACGCAACGAAGGGCGTAAATGGGTTAAGCCATATACCATACTAACAAGGGCCTTACCACGCTTATTCCAGCTTTGATTTTGTTTTCTTCATTCTCCTAGCAGGGAGTGTCGCGACTTGATGTATTATGTTTCGGGGTGGTGTTAACGTAAGGTTCTATGTGTCGCGCGGGTCAGTGGGTGGACACTCCTGGTCGTCTATTCATGGGCGGCGGCTTAGAAAAAAGGCGCCTCACCAGCAGAGGGGCGCCCTACCAGAAGAAGGGCACCCCAGCAGAAAGGGGGCGCCCAACCAGAAGAGAGATGCCTCCAGCAGAAAAGGAGCGCCCTCAACACAGGAATGGCCACCCAGCAGAAAGGGGGCGCCCCATCAGAAGAGGGATGCTTCCAGAAGAAGAGAGGCACTCCAATATAAATGGGGCTACTCAAGCAAAAGTTGGGCTCATCCAGTAGTAGTGGGGCGCCCCCAGCAGAAGAGTACCCCCAGCATAGGGCCGCCCCAGCAGAAAGGGGCGCCCTACCAGGAGAGGGATGCCTAAAGAATAGAGGCGCCCCAGTACAAAAGGGGCACCTGGAGCAAAAGTTGGGTTCGTCCAGCAGCAGTGGGGCCGGGGGCGCCCCCAGCAGAGGCGGGGCGTCCCCAGCGGCCCCGACGGAAGTGGGGCATCCCCAGCAGAACAGGGGCTCCCCAGCAAAAGAGCAATGCCCCCAACAGACATTGCCGAGCACCTTCAGCAGAAGAGTACGCACCCGCAGAAGAGGGGCGGTTTCAACAGAAGAGGGGCGCCGCCACCAGAAGATGGGCGAGGGCGCCTCCAGCAGAAGAGGGGCAGCCCCGCAAAAGAGGGGCGCTGCCCGCAGAAGGGGGCGCATACAATAACAATGGGACACCTCAAGCGGCAGTTGGGCTCGCCGAGTAAGAAGGGCGCCCTCAGTAGAAAAGGTCGAGCGACTTAAGCAGAAGTTGGGCTCGCCCGGCAGAAGAGGGACGCCTCTAGAAAAATAGGGCATACCCGCGAAGGGAAGTGTCAGTCTCCAGCAGAAAAGTGTGAGACCCCAGCAGAGGAGGAGCGCCCATCAGAAGCAAGTCCCGCCGAGCAGAAGAGGGGTGACCTCAGCAAGAGAGAGGCGACCCCAGCAGAAGAAAGGCGCCCAATAAAAAAGGTGATTCCAGCAAAAGTGGGTGTCACCAGTCGCCGAGCGTAAAAAGGGCACCCCGATTCTATAAAATTTCGGAATGAAAAAGCTAAATGCAATTTCGTTATAAATTTGATTGATTGATATTCGTGCAAACGAATTTAATGTCATTTTGTAATACCCAATTTTGTACCATTGGACTCTAACATTGGGGTGTTTAGTGCTCTTACAATTAAAATTGCACATGAAAAGAGAAAAAATATTCATTTTATTTGAAAAGTTCTTGTACCTATAAGTAGAAGCCTTGACACCCGTTTATCGGTGCGCCGGATAGAGGGCCTTGGGTTAATATAAATGAACTGCAATCCCATTTGCAGCATCAGACTGTGTTCAAACTAAATTGGAGGAACACAAAATGGTGATCACTCTTAAGTCTGAATTTCGAAATATACCAACAAACATTTTATTTTAGCATTTACCGAAGCATTTTACCGAAATTGAGAGACATTAAAATGGTGATAACGACTCACTGGATCGTATTTGAAATTTTGAATGAAACATGCTGCGTAAACAAAAATGGAGCATTTAATGCTTTGAAAATTGAACGGGAACTGAAGTAATTGTTTTATCATGTATCGACAGATGCTAAGTTTCAAGTCGACCGAAATATAATCACGTTGGGGAACTTTTTTGGCTGGGGTCTGTGGTCCTTCGGCATGGAGGGCCCCAGTTTGCAGGTTGTGCCCCCCCCCCCCCCCGTTAAAAAATCCCATGTGTGCGCGCCTGTTGAGAGATATGCACCATGTATGCTCCTTGGAAGCGCCCCTATCCTCACTGAAGGTCGCCCCCATCACCAAGTGCACCCCCATCTCAAAAGCAAAAGTTACACCCCTGGTGGCTGTATTGTCGGATAAGAACACATTCCTGGGATAAGGACGCATTCCTGGCGTATTTTCTTTTAAAGTTGCCGATAACTACGAATGGAGGCCGAAATCGGCCGTAAGGAGGTAGACAGAGAGGTTTTCGGACACGGGCTACAAGATGGCTATCTCAGTTTCAATCCCCATGTTAAAGGTGGCCCTTTTCCTTTAAAGTTGTACATACAGTCACTGTGCACTTGTGACTTGATTGCTTCCTACTTGGTGATCCATGGAGTGTAGAGATTCAGACTAGAGTAGAGAGGCTAGTGTAGGGCTGTAGACTGTTTCCTGTTACATTTTCCAGAAATACCGTCGAATTTCGACCTCTCTTGTTTGCAGGTGCTCAGCGATGACACCAAGAAGCGCGAGTACGATGCTTGGGGCGCCACACGGGAGCAGATGGGCAACGCCGGCCGCGGACAACCCGGTGAGGCCTCGAGTGGGCAGCAATGGTCTCGCATGCAATTCTGGAGCGTAGCTCCCGATTTACCGATAATGAAAATGATCTGTTGTTTTGCGGTATATGTAGTAGAGATCGCTAGTTGGCAGTTTCTGGTCGATGTCCGTGACACATTCATGCTCAATGTCCCAAAATGTGTCGATTAGGGTGGGAAACAACATCCAAATGAAATTCATTTTCCACTCTTTTCACCAATGTTTAAGAATTTTCCACTCCCAACCAAGAAAACCTAGATTTTTTTACCAAGAGCAGTTGTGTGGATGCCGGGTTTAGCATCAAACATTCTACACCCTAGAATAAAATGCATGTTTTTTGTCGTTTCTCACTAATTTTGGATCTAATCGAATCAGCAGTTTCCCACTCCCTCCCCTCTTTTTGGTGGGTAATTTTCCTCTCTGACACCCAAGACAAAACTCAATTTTGGGACACTGCTCATGCTTATGAATGCCAACCTTTACTTACCCATTTTTGGTCTGTATTTGCCAGGCGCCGGCGGCTTCGGTGGTCAGCAGTGGGACTTCCACTCCCAGGTCGATCCCGAGGAGCTCTTCAGGAAGATTTTCGGCGACTTCGGCCAGCGCGGCGGCGGCGGCGGTGGCTTCGGCGGGGACTTTGGCCAGAACTTCGAGGAGTCGCGCTTTGGCTTCGGAGCCTCGCAAGAGGTAGGTGTATTGCAAGACTAGTCTAAGCCAGCAACGCGATGCTCACTGCTCAACATCTCCATCAGTGATTACAGTTAATCGCAATGACCAAATACCGTACGTTCTGCCGCCGCCCCGCTGACGTTAGACGTACGTCCTGTCGCCGGCAGGTGGCCATGAACCTGACGTTCCAGCAGGCGGCGCGTGGCGTCAACAAGGAGATCACCATCAACACGGTGGATACGTGTCCGGTGTGTGGTGGAGCGCGCGCCGCTCCCGGTACCAAGGCCGTGCGCTGTCCGCAGTGCCACGGCACGGGCATGGAAACCATCAGCACAGGTTAGAATGGCCGCAGAGTTTTGTAATGATCAGTTCTGTTGTGATGAAGTGGTGCCAGTAGCAAAGATAAGAACATCTGCTGAGTCATGAATGATGAAATCGGGCTTTCAGATCCAAATAAATTAACATCAGTCAGCATTTCAGAACGGCTAAATGACCTTTAGGCTTAAAGGTGGTATGTTGACACAATAATTATGACAAGCTTTTAGTCTGGGTACTAAGATGAATTCTAGTTCTCCTTATGTAATGGAGACGCGTCAATTACCGTATCTCACTACGACGTCCTCTGCACAGATTTATCGCTAACATTTCTTGCTCCATTTTCAGGTCCATTCGTGATGCGTTCCACATGTCGCCAGTGCCAGGGCACGCGGATGTACATCCCGCACAAGTGTGTCGAGTGTAACGGCAAGGGCAGCACCGTGCAGCGCAAGACCATCAGCGTCCCGGTGCCGGCAGGTGGGTGAGACGAATGACGAAGTCGGGACTGGCTGGAATGGTGTGACTGAATGAGGGCGACTGGTTTGCATGGAATGTGTCTGGGCGGCAGGAGCGAGATCACTGTTGGGATTGGCCAAGTCTGTCTGACCATACACCCTTGTGTCTGACCAAATTAAAGGGACTATCCCACCTTCTAAAATGATGTTAAAACCAGTTAAATTGTGCCCGATTTTATACATTGGATGACCAGGAACACGGTTCTGGCATTTATTTTTCATTAAACATCTTAGGCTTCCCATATTCCAAACACAAACTTTCAAATATGTGACGTCACAGCCCAAAATTACTTCCTTCCCCAGGCCACATTACTGTCATAAAGCTGATTCTTTTTACTCTGTAGGCACCACAACAAAGTTCAGACCAAGTTTTAAGCGATTTTTCAACGAACAAACCCATTTAAATCAGAATGACTAAACGGGGTGACGTCACACTAACGGTCGCTCCATGTTGAAGATAGGGCCTTGTACAAGGCCCATTTTCAAAAGAAGGGAACGAATTTCTTCAACACCAAGAGGCCGCGGTGGTTGCAACCTAGATAGATAGTGGTTTCTGAACCTCGCCGCAAACTTGGCTATCTCAACTCAAACCCCATGTTAAAGGTGGGATAGTCCCTTTAATGAATGTGACCAAATTAATGAATGGTGTGAAGTGTTTCTGTATGATTGGCTGCTAGTGGTTATTGGCGTTTACACAGCTGCATCTTGCTGGTGTTTTGAGAGGGATGCGTAGATCGGAGACTGACGGATGGTCGATAGACAACGGAGTACGGGTAAACAGGTGGTACCTGTTTGTCTGGAGACTGATTTTGTTTCTTTCCTATCCCCAGGCGTGGAGGACGGCCAGACGGTGCGGATGCAGGTCGGCGGCCGGGAGCTGTTCATCACGTTCCGCGTGTCCCGCTCGGACTACTTCCGACGGGACGGCGCCGACGTCCACACAGACTGCTGGGTGGGCCTCACGCAGGCCGTGCTCGGCGGCGCTCTCAGGGTGCAGGTCAGTACACACATACCTAATGTGACCTGATCCGGGCGTGTCTGACGGGTCCTGACCCAAATGTGTTAACGATAGTCGATAAGTGACCTCTGATAGCCAAGTCTCTGCAGGGCTAAGTAATGAGTCTTTCGTTTGGCGCTGACGCTGTCACTACCGATGTAAGGGCGAATATGCAGTGCGATACCACACCGTCCTTTCGTAGCTCTCCACCTATGGATTATTAAAGGGACTATCCCACCTTTAACATGGGGTTTGAGTTGAGATAGCCAAGTTTGCGGCGAGGTTCAGAAACCACTATCTATCTAGGTTGCAACCCCCGCGGCCTCTTGGTGTTTGAAGAAATTCGTTCCCTTCATTTGAAAATGGGCCTTGTACAAGGCCCTATCTTCAACATGGAGCGACCGTTAGTGTGACGTCACCTCGTTTAGTCATTCTGATTTAAATGGGGTTGTTCGTTGAAAAATCGCTTAAAACTTGGTCTGAACTTTGTTGTGGTGCCTACAGAGTAATAAGAATCAGCTTTATGACAGTAATGTGGCCTGGGGAAGGAGGTAATTTTGGGCTGTGACGTCACATATTTGAAAGTTTGTGTTTGGAATATGGGAAGCCTAAGATGTTTAATGAAAAATAAATGCCAGAACCGTGTTCCTGGTCATCCAATCTATAAAGTCGGGCACAATTTAACTGGTTTTAACAACATTTTAGAAGGTGGGATAGTCCCTTTAAGTTCAGCATGTGACCGGTGACGGTTTGTCCCATAGGGCATCTACGAGGACCTGACTGTTCGGATACCGCCGGGCACGTCGTCCCACACGCGTATTCGGCTCAACGGCAAGGGAATCCGCCGGGTCAACGCGCACGGCTACGGCGACCACTACGTGCACATCAAGATCAAGGTGAGAACATCTTGTATCTTGTATCTTGTATTTTCATAAATCACCAACAGGCTTACGCCCAATGACAGGTGAAGTCACACGCACACGCATACATCAACATGCATAAATACCCCCCCCCCCCCCACACACACACACAAACCACTTCTTTGCATCCGACAGAGGCCGACTGTCACATAACGCACGCCAGTGTTGACGCATACGCCGATGCCTCTCGCTTGAGCCGCCCGATCGAGTCAAAGAAAATATCTGACCTAGGCGAGAACTCAAGAAACTGATTGACGCAGCGAGGGATGCGCACAAAAAGCCCTCCTGATATGGTGTTCACCCTGGCGAACGGCACATCAATTAATGGTGTGTTTCTGGTCGGCCTCGCGGATATATGGAGCTTAAAAGACCCAAGTAAATATGATGATGAGATGAAGCCTTTAAAAACCTTGCATAAAAACAGAACATCACACTTTGCGCGTCGTGCTCCTAAGTGTGGCACACGAAATGATGACAATAGGTCCGAGTACTTGAGCGACGAATTACAATTCGTGGTGCGACAAGCCAGCCACATCAAAAACTTGTGTTGCACCCTCTCCACACGAACGAGATGAGATTTGGCCACTCCGCCCCATATCACTGAACAGTACTCGACCACAGATCGAACATTGGCGTAATAAGCCGCCAACACGGCCTGCCTGTCCAGCTTACACTTGGGGGAAGCCGACTGGAACGTTCGAATGAGGAGCCCGAGCGCTCTATTAGCCCTTGTGACCACTGAATGCACGTGATCGGCGAAATCTAGCTTTTGATCAAGAATGATGCCTAAATCTCGGATCGATGTGACATTTTCCAAAATAGTGCCATTGATCGAATATGTCGAGTCAATGGGGCTACGTTTAAGTGTGATTTTAAATGACTTGCATTTGGAGGCATTTAGCTTCAATTTCCAGTCGGCCGCCCAGCGAGTCACTGCGTTCAAGTCACGCTGGAGCGTCTTAACATCATCATCGGACCTAACCTCGTGAAACAACTTCAGATCGTCAGCAAACAGCAAACAGTTGGTGGAAATAACAGTTGGCAGGTCATTCACATAGAGAGAGAACAGCAACGGAGAGATGTGACCCCCTTCCGGTGTTCCAGACACAACCGGAACCCACTCGGACACTTTCCCGTTCAACACAACGCGTTGTTTGCGCCTCTCCAAGTAGGACCTCAACCACTGCAGAGCGTTGCCGTCAACGCCGTACATCCTTTCGAGCTTATGCAGTAGCAAACAATGATTGACACTCTGAAACGCGCTGCTAAAATCTGTGTACACGGTATCCAGCTGGGATTTGTTTGAGATGGCCGCCCATCCGTGCGACAGGAAGGACGCGAGGTTCGTGGCGCATGACCGGTTTGGGACGAATCCGTGTTGGAACGGAGAAAGGTGAGGCTGGACATGTTGGAAGAGTTGCTCGCGTACAATCTTTTCAAAGACTTTTGCACATAGGGGAAGAAGCGATACAGAGCGGTAGTTAGCTGGATCGTTCCGCGATCCTTTTTTGAAAATGGGAACTATGTTGGCTTCAGACCATTTTTCAGGAAAGATACCGGATGAAAGGGATATGCGGAAAAGTTTACACAGAGGGGCGGCCAATTCATTTGCACACTCACGGAGAATGCGGGCGCTCAATCCGTCAGGACCACACGCCTTGCTGACGGAGAGCTCCCGGAGTAAACCACGCACAGCCTCCTCCGACACATTGAATTCCGACAGACGGTGGTCAGCACAAGAAGGTACGTTGGGGAATACGGCGACGGTGGGGTCGGAAAATTTCGACGCAAATGTGCGGTTTAGCAGATTTGCCTTTCCAATGTCATCCAAGACTCGCTTGCCGCTGCTCATTAAAACAGGAAGACCTTTAGAGTGCTTAAAACACTTCACAAACGTCCAGAAACGCTTCGGATTTGTGCGAAACTCGCCTACTAAGCCCTTGAGATACTCGGTATACCTACCGTCTGAAAGTCTCTTGAAGTCTGCTCGTTTTTGTCTGAACGATTCTTTAATGTTGTGATCTGTTGGGTGTCGTTTGAGACGTCAAAACGGCGACGGGTTGGACGGGCAGGATCGTGTTTGTGTTGCGTTGGCGTTTCTCATTTGTTCGTGGTATATTTTGATCATATGGATAAAGATGCCTATATTTTTATTTGGTATGATGAATTCGACACCTTTTTTTAAACCCCACATCTGCTCTCCGGTGAATTTCCGGGAAGCACGAAAGATCTCTTTTTAGAAGTATCCAATTGTCCGATCCTAATCAAATTTGTGTGTTCGTAAACTTGCTCTGGCATTGCTTGATCTGCCAAGACAGACAAACTTGAGAAAAATCGAGTGACTGTACCTTTTTTGAAGGTTTCTAAACAACTTGTCTGAACTTCACGGGAGAACAAATGTGGGGTTTAAAAAAAGGCGTCGAATTGTCGGACCACTTTATCTGAACCGCTTCTGGTTGCACTGACTGGGCCTATTTGGCCATCCCCTGCTGCCACTACCCACCCCGACGCGTATAAACCGATCTTTCCGTAAGAAGTTGGGCCTTATTCCCATCTGACCCCTGTTTTGTGTTTCCAGGTGCCCGATAAGCTAGACGATCGTCGAAAGGCGCTGTTCCAGGCGCTGGCCGAAATGGAGTCGGGAGGAGCGGGTACAGTCGACGGCGTCACGGGCACCAAGGATGGTACGTACTGGCCGGGAAAACGTACCTTTGTACTCGGGTGGGAGTGATAGATGGGGTACCTAGGACCAAGGGATACCAAGGACGGTACGTAACGGTAGTGCTGAGCTGTGGGGAAAGAGAGAATGGAGGCTATGTCTATGTACGACTGGTACTGACCTGGGCCTCGTTTCATAAAGCGAGTCCGTAACTTACGCCGGTGTTTGGTCTTGTATTGCAAGTGCATGTGAAGCGATAGATTTATTTCCCCTTCTCCCTTCTGTTCCTGCTTGCAAGATAAATAAATTCAATGATTCAAACTAACGTCATCGCTTCACATGCACTTGCAATACAAGACCAAAAACTGCCGTAAGTTACGAACTCGCTTTATGAAACGAGGTCCTGGAGAAGGGAATGGGTACTATGGGCGGCGTCACGGGCACCAAGGATGGTAGGGACCGCTGTGTACGAGGGGAGTACTCTCGTACGTCAAGGAGAGAGGGCAACGGTACTGTGGACGCCGGACGGCCGGTTTCGGGTACCAAAGACTTAACGCAGTACGCACTTCTTTATGGACCTTGGATGGGGGAATGGACCTGGACGGTACGTACCGCCTCTACTAGGCGGGGAGGGGGGAGGGAGACCAGTCACCGTGAACGTGCAGTTGCATTGGAATGTGAGTCGGAGGAACAGTAAGAAGAGGCGAATACGATAAGTTAAGCAGCAGCACAGATGGCAGTGACTTGACGTGCCACTGCAACTGGCCGGGGGTGGGGGAGGGTGAGGCGAGTCATTGGGGGTGACCGGTGGCGTGGCGTCATCGAGGGCCAGAATCTTGTACTGAAACATCAATATTTTACTTGCTTATT
This sequence comes from Amphibalanus amphitrite, assembly GCF_019059575.1. Lineage (NCBI taxonomy): Eukaryota > Metazoa > Arthropoda > Thecostraca > Balanomorpha > Balanidae > Amphibalanus > Amphibalanus amphitrite. The sequence goes on along the minus strand of NW_024882205.1, from coordinate 76,834 downwards.
AGATTCCATAATTTGCAAGAAGCCGATCCTAGATTGGCTTGGTAATTATAACAAATAAAAAGGCCATCAAAAACCAGCTACAGCGGCTACGGTAACAATTCGTCTTGATCTTCTCCAGAGGCGTAGAAGACGGTCAGACAGTTTCGTTGACCGTAGTTACGGTAACGACTATCGATTACAATTTGTTTCAGCCTTGAATATTTATTTACAAGCCCTCGTCAGAAACGCAGCTCCATAGTCTGTGGCCGCTGTCAGGTGTGTTTGTCAGCCACTTTCCATCGTTCAGTTCTACATTATTCTCATCTCCCACCCCCTTCCACCTTCCGGCTTTCCGGCTTTCCTGCTTATCGGCTTTCCGGCGTCCAAGTAGATTGTTACGTTTACTGTTAAAGCTGTGATTACTATCTAAGTAATATTATTCAGTTAATATTCAAGTAAGCAAAGTACTCAATTCATGATCTCTATATCTGTATTCTGACCAATCTATCCCGACATCGCCCAATAATACACACTTAGATTTTCTTATGTCGCGTGCTCTGTACGCAATGGGACCATCACTTCATATATGACACATCCTCCCTTTTCTGAACATGCTCAGTTGACTCTCCTCCTGCTTCTGAGTAGGTATGGAGATCGAGTCACTTGCGCCTGTTCTCTGTGTTGAGCCTGTTGTGGCGTCGCAGCCACTTGTCTTGGTACACTGGGGACGGGTATATACATATACTCATCATCAGATGACTGGCGTGTCGCTGCACCCCTTCCTGGTCTGTCCGGTGCCGGTCGAGCCCTTTCGAAGGTCGGTCGTGACCCGGCCTCTTGATACGGAGGCTTGTCCTGACCCGGGTCACGGCGGAGGTGACGTCTATTCCGGCGATACACGCCACCGTCATCGTCAGTCTTCACGAGATATGATCTGTTCCCCAGATACTTGCTGACGGTAGCCGCCCTCCACTGGTTACGTCCTGGTGCAGGGGCCATGTAGACATGCTCCCCTTCGCTGAGCATCGGAAGATCCTTTGCACCTCTGTTGTAATAGACGGCCTGCTTCTGCTGGCGATCAGCTAATCGGCTGGGGACGTCGCGCACTGTCTTGGGTTTGAGAAGTGACTTTGTAGTTGGGAGCAGTGTGCGTGTGCGGCGACCGAACAATCTTTGTGCCGGTGAGCTACCGATGCTTTCGGTCGGTGTGTTGCGCCAGTCGAGCAGCGCCAAGTAGGCATCTCGGCCGTCCGCTTCTGCCTTTATCATGAGATTCTTGAGGATCTTCACAGCACTTTCCGCCTTGCCATTTGACTGGGGATATCCTGGCGAGCTCGTCTGATGTCTGAAGTCGAACTTCTCAGCGAATTGTCTGAACTCAGCTGAATTGAAGGGCGGCCCGTTGTCCGTCATCATTTTTTCGGGCAATCCGTGTCTTGCCATCTGGGACTTTAAGATCCTTATCACTTCACTTCCTCTCTTGTCACTAAGCCTATCACATTCAATGAAATCCGAGAATGTATCAACTGTCACCAGATACGAGTGGTTCTTGAACTCCATCATGTCGCAAGCTATGTACTGCCATGGTCGCTGTGGTATATCTTGCGAGCTCAGTGTCTCCCGTTGTTGTTTTCTACCGTACTCCAGACATACACTGCACCTGGTGACCAGCTCCTTCAGTTCCTCCGTCATACCTGGCCAGTATATCGCCTCACGAGCTCTTCTGAGGCATCCCTGCAGTCCGATGTGTGCCGAATGCACTCGCTCTTTCAAGATGTGGCGGATGGACCTTGGAATCACGATCTGCTCGCCTCTCAGGACAAGCCCATCCCTAGTGGAAAGCTCTTCTTTGACGTTGTAGTACGGTCTCAGCTGGTCAGATAGCTGCTTCTTGCTGCCGGGCCAACCGTTCTTGATCATTCTGATCATTTCTTGCATCTCTTGATCTTCTTCTGTAGCTTGTAGAATGAGCTTTGTCGTTCTGTCTGACACCGGACTGTGTTCCAAGGCATTCATGTTTCTTATTTCCACTTCGTCTGACGAAATTTCTTCTATGAGGCATACATGACCCCTGAGTTTGTCGTCTGTGGCCTCGGCCTCATGTGCTCGGCTGAGAGCATCCGCTATGTACATCTCCTGGCCACGTTTGTAGACAACTTCAAAATCATACTTCTGCAGCTGGAGCATCATTCTTTGGAGTCGTTTTGGTGCGCTCACCAGCGGCTTTTTCATGATCGACTCGAGAGGTTTGTGATCTGACTCCACCTTAGTTTTCTTTCCTTGGGTGAAGCGTTCAAACTTGTTGAGTCCATACACAATAGCCAAAAGCTCCTTTTCGATTTGAGCGTAGTTCTTTTCGGTCTCATTGAGCGCTCTTGATGCATATGCTACCGGCTGGCCGTCTTGCATAAGACAGGCTCCCAGCCCATGGCTGGATGCATCAACCTGTACCACAACCTCTCTCTTGACATCATAGTACTTCAACACGGGATCTTGAGTTATGATCTCCTTGATTTTTTCCAATGACCGCCTGTGTACCTCCTCATAGATGAATGCATTTTCTTTCTTGAGAAGCGATCTGAGAGGTGCAGAGGCTTCCGCGAGGTTGGGGGCGAACCGCTGTAGATAGTTCACCAGGCCAAGCACTCTTTGCACACCTTTGCGGTCCTCTGGGGCAGGCATGTTCTTGACTGCCTTTACCTTGTCAGGATCTGCCTTCATGCCATTAGGTGTGAAGATGTGGCCCATATACTTCACTTCAGTCTGCCTGAGCTTCATTTTCTCCATGTTCAGTTTTAGTCCTACGTTTCTGCACCTTTCTAGCAGACATAACAGTTTTCTATCATGATCTTCCACGGCTTCTGAGTGAGAGGCACCGATCCCGTAGACGAGTATGTCGTCTGCTATTGCCATCACGCCTTCCAAGCCTTCGAGAGCTTGATGGAGTCTTCGCTGGAATTCTTCGGACGCTAGACACAGGCCAAACGGCATGCGTCGCCAGCGATACCTACCCCACGGTGTAGCGAACGTCGTGAGGTAGCTACTGGCCGTGTCCAGCTCGACATGCCAGTACCCACTTTTGGCGTCGCAGACAGTGAACACTTTAGCGTTTGCTAGTGCGGGAGTCAAGTCTTCTATCGTGGGCAGCGGATAGTGGTTTCGTTTGATGGCCGTGTTTAATGGCTGTGGATCGATACAGATCCGAATTCCTTTTGTGGGCTTGCTTACGGCTACCATGGCGGAGACCCAGTCAGTCGGTTCTGACACCGTCGAAATGATGCCGTCTTTCACCAAACGGTCCAGCTCGTCCTTGATGTCCTGCTTCATTGCTTCTGGAACCGATCTTGCAGCTAGTTGTACTGGTCTCACTGACTCATCAGTTTGGATATGAAGCTTTCCGGGTAGCTTTCCGACCCCAGTGAAGATATCTCGGTACTGCGCATGTAAATCATTTGTTGAGAAGTCTTTTCTCTGCTTCTTTGTTTGTGCTTCTTTCCGGTAGCGCTTGCTTGTGTACCTTCAGGTCTGCTTTTGCAGCTCTGCTCTTCTCACCAGCCCTGTTTCCTCTTGCTTCATTTTTGTAGAAGCCAGTCTCTTTGCTCTCATTTACATCTAAATCATTCACGTAGTCGATGTTCTCCGACCTTACTTCGATCAACTCCATTGTCTGCAGTGTGTTCAGCCCAAGCAGTGGGGTGAAGTCTTCGCGTACCACCAAAAATTCCACCACATATCTTGACCCATTCTTCGGGTTCAGAACGTCTATCTCGGCTTTGCCAACGACTTTGGTTGTGCTTTTGTTGAACATGACGAGCGATATATCGCACCGCTTAAGCTTCTTCATGCTGCTGTCCACACAAGCTTTTTTGTAGACGTGCTGCGGTATTATGTTGGCAGACGCACCCGTATCCAGCTGGAACCGCTGTAAGTGGTCACTGCCGAGCAGCAAGTTTGCGAACAGCTTGCCTGCGTCTCGCGATGACAGAGCACCGATCTCCAGAGTCAGAGTGTTCTCCGTTTGGTGCTGACTCGCGCCGTCTTCTACACAGCCGTCCTGGACTGCATCCGGCTGAAGTAGACGCACTTCTGCGTACCGGCATTTCGTTGCAAAGTGGTTCCGTCGGCCACATGCTTGACATGCTTTTCCCCACGCAGGGCAGCTCTCCTTTTTGAATGGGTGCATTCTCCCACAGAATTTGCACTCGCGGGGCCTTGGCGTTTCATGTCTGTTAGCCGCAGCAAGACCGCGTTGTACCGGGGGACGCCTTTGTAGTGCGTGCACCTCGGCGTTGGTGTCTCCGGCGAAGTCCTTCATCTGTTTTTGTGTCGCCTCGTGTGCTTTGACAACTGAAATAGCCTTGGCTAGAGTCAAATCTGGCTCCTGTAGGAGACGCTTACGTACAGACACGTCAGGGACTCCCAAAACGATTCTGTCTCTAATAAGACTGTCTTCTAGATCTCTGTAGTTGCAGGATTTGGCCAGTTTTCTCAATTCGGCTAGATACAACTCAACGGGCTCTTCGTTTTCTTGGTTTCTTGAGTTAAATTTGTATCTTTCAAATGTCTCGTTTTTAGATCCCCCGCAGAACTCTTCGAACTTCTCAAGTACAGTCGCTAGTTTCTTTTGATCTTCTTCATTTGGACACAATCCGTCCAGTACGTTCAAGGCTTCAGGCCCCAAACATGTCAGTAGAGTCGCCACTTGAACATTTTCCGGCCTTTCATTTAAGCCGGTTGCGATCGAATAATTATCCCACTGTCTTTTCCATGTCTTCCACGGTGCAGCCAGAGAATCGGTCTTTGACAGTGTCAGTGTGAGTGGTGGTGGAAGTGGAAATCCTTGCGCCATGTTTATCAACTTATTGAGAGCTACTCACTTATTCATCTAAAGTAATAGGTTCAATAAACTTCTGACACCATGTTACGTTTACTGTTAAAGCTGTGATTACTATCTAAGTAATATTATTCAGTTAATATTCAAGTAAGCAAAGTACTCAATTCATGATCTCTATATCTGTATTCTGACCAATCTATCCCGACATCGCCCAATAATACACACTTAGATTTTCTTATGTCGCGTGCTCTGTACGCAATGGGACCATCACTTCATATATGACACATAGATGAGCCAATATGTTTTCACCTTTCAGCCGAGCGTTTTTGGTAGCTTGGTTCCCGCGCTTGATCGACCTTTTTCGCCAAACAATTCACCATGCCATTTTTTTTCTTTTTTGCTGTCGTGATCGGTCTTTTTTCGGTTTCCCCGCCCATGCGTCCATCTCTGCTTAAACGTCTGTCCGTCTATGCCCTTTGTCACAAATGCAGCACGGGCTCCGTGAAAACTCCAAATCGTCAATCGTCATCCGTCTACCCGCCTCCGTTCCAAGATCCATTGGTCCATCATCAGGCGCGATCGTTCTCAACTCGTGCACTTCTTACCGCCTTGTGGGACGGACCGGAGCGATCATTTTGCCCGTCGTGTTCACAGACAATGTGGCTGACAAACCGCTGGCAAGTTCAGAGGAGCAGACCAAACAGGAAATAGAGAGCCAAGAGGGCCTCTTCTCTAGGATAAAGAAAGCAATATTCGGCTAAGTGAGTTTACTTGTGTGTGGTGGGTGGGCGTGCCGTCTTTCCCTGTTCGGGAACGCAGCTTACTGAAATGACGCTGGAGTGCTTATCTCTCCGTTACATAGCAAACTGCTAACATTGTGGTCCTGCTTTACCCCACATTGTAAACTTCATTGACCTTTCGCAAACTTTTCAAAATCATGCAATCTATCTATTGCATAGGTTGCAGGTCTTGGTGCTTGATCTTGAAATGGTGCTGCATTGGTGGATTTTTTACCTCTATTGATTCCGTCATATCTTCTCTACGTTTCTCATTTTATCATCTGTACACGAGTAAGACACATTTGGTACAGATGATAAAATGATGACACATTTTGATCACATCTAGTCTACACGGATGTTTTTGTATCATATGTATTTAACGTACCTATTTGATATTTAGCAGCGTGCGTGTTATTTTTTAAAGAATATTCGCAGAGAAAAGCACGAAGCTGACCTGTTTTAAAATATAGTCACAAACAACGTTACCAGTTACCAAACCATGCTTCCGGATGCATTTAGCGGAGCGGATATCTCTCGTTCAATGATACATGCCTGTGTTGGGGTGACTGACGTCGAGTGCCCGGGTCTGTGAGACTGAGATTCCTCCTACCTCACTGTGTATGTGCCTGTTGCAGGAGCCCGTGTATCGACGGACGAGCTGGGCGGTCTGCTGGGCTGCCCTCCTTATTTACTGTGTCTGTGGTGTTTCAGGAGCCCGTGTATCGACGGACGAGCTGGGTGGTCTGCTGGGGCCCCTCCCAACTCACTGTGTCTGTGCCTGTTACAGGTACCCGTGTATCGACGGACGAGCTGGGTGGTCTGCTGGAGCGGATCCGGGCGGCTCTGTCACCGCCGGCGCCCGGAGAGGAGACGGGGAGTGACGCAGCTGAGACGAGCAGTGGCGCAGCCGACACGGGCAGTGGCGCAGCTGAGTCGAGTAGCGCCGCAGCTAGTAGTGAGAATAGTACCAGCGGGGAAAGCACAGCGTCCAGCAGTGGGGACACTACAGCGCCCAGTGGTGACGGTGCCGCCTCCGAACGGGACTCGGAACACTCGGAGGAAAAGCGCAAGCGGCGGGAGCACGGGTGAGGCAGAGAGGGGTGCTGTTCGATAGCCTGGTATGGGAATCTGCGGCGGGACTGCCACATTCTGTGGGCCCGGCCCGTCGGGCTGTCAGTGCTGGTTGGGGCTGCCGGAGGTGGTGCGTTTAGTCAGGAGCTGCCGTGCGACTGGCCTGACTGAAGTATCACGCAGACTGCCCTGCTCGTCTCTGGAAGGTGAGAGCGTCCCGTGTCGCTCACGTCACTGAAGTACCCGACGCTGCCGCTCGTGTGCCCCGCTGGCCGCTCTGCTCGCCTCTGGGGCGGGTGGTGAGGCGTCCCGCGGCCGTAGACTCGCCACCATGCCTGGCTCTGCCGCCGTCGGAGACCCGGCCCCGGACAGTCCGGGGGCAATTGTGATCTGTGAAATGAATGATATGCATTTTGTTAGTGGAATGATGACATCACAATAATGACGTACGAATGATTGCCGTGCGTTTTGCTCTGGATTTGCGACACTAGGCGGATAGTTGCTTCGGTGTATTTGTCATCTTCCAGTTTTCACATAATAGCAATGGACATTTGGCACAAACAAGAGAACAAGCACCACATCGAGCAACGCTTGCACACAAGTTTCGTCGGGTCTTCCATTGCTCGTACGCGATTCCTATCCAGTTAGGGATTTCGACTATGTCACCAAAATGAGGTGACGTGGCCCAAATGTTCTTCTTGGAAAATAGGCAGTTCGATATCAGCACACATTCATTAATTTCTATCAATCGGTGCCGACGATTGTCGTTGCCCGTTTCCTGGATCTCTGCTCATCAATCGCCCGGCCACGTGGTGTGTGTATGTGTATGCGGCGGTCGGCCGGGCTCGGACCGAGCAGCGGTAGCTCATCAATCGGCCCGGTCGGCCTGGGCCGTCCAATTTTCCCCGCTGTCTCTGCCAGCGTCGCCGCCATATTTCCGCCCAGCGCGGCCCGCTTAGCTCCGCCGGCGGAAAGGCTCCATCAATAACCCCGGCCGAAAACGTGCAACGGAAACAAAATTACTCAGCGGTAAATGACTAAAACATATTGGCTGGTGAGCGGCCCGGCGGCGGCGATTAACGGCGCACGATGAATGTGGCGCCGTCTCTCCGGGCCGGCCGGCGGCCTTTGTGGCGCCCGGTGCGTCACTATCGTCTCCGGGGCGCTGCACGCGCCGCGGCGCTACTGATGGATCGACGACGGGCTCCATTGTGACCACCAGTCGCCGGCTAATCCATCGATCCCAGCCGCCCGGGTCTCTTACAGGAGAGCGGTCTTTTACTCTCGGCAGTCATGGGAGAGTGGGGCAACGGTTTCTACAGCAGAGTAATGCAGCTGCTGCACAGCGCGCAGCAGAGCAGCCTCCATTCCTCGGTGTGGATGAGTCTTTCGTTCCTCTCGGGTTAGAGACCTTCTGCTCCCCGCTCACAACCACAGGAGAGCAGCCATCCACGACTTCGATCCAGGAGAAGTGCGCCCACCCATGGGTCAATCCTCCCTCCTCTCAATAGTAAAGCCTGGTATGACGACCCTTCCTTACCCACAGTGAAATAGCTCGGCCTGACAGGAAGGTAGTCAATAGTCCTCCGATCCTCGAGAGCAGCTCATCATTCCTCGTAGTGGAACATCCTGATGAGACAGCTCTGCTTCCAGTTACTGCGGCCCAGCCGTGCAGGGAAGACCTTCGTTCACCACAGCTACAAGGGAGAAGCCTGCCATGAGAATAGCTCGAACTCCTTACAGCAGTCTGTAAGTACCGTAAAGTGGGGCTATTTGAGACAGTGGGGCTATTTGAGACAGTATTTAAAATCGCTATAAGATGAAGATCGTTTGATTTTTGTGTGATATTTTTGCCCAGGGAGGTGTGAAATCGGGCAGTAAATCGCCTGATCAAAAAAAAGCATAAATTTTAAGTTGTTTTTATCTTATAGCAATTTTAAATACTGTCTCAAATAGCCCCACTGTCTCAAATAGCCCCACCTTACGGTAGGTAGTGCAGTGAAGTTTCCTGCTCCTCACAAGAGAGCGACCTAACGTTAGAGCCAGCATCCACTCCTATTACAGTGTGCTCTGTTATCTTGGTCGCATAACTTATATCATCATTTCTCCCCTCTCCCATACCCATGGTCCCCTGAGCGGCTCAGCATGGGACTCGGGAGCTGCCCGAGGGTGAAAGACCGCCTCCTCCTTAGACTTTAGTGCGCTCCGTGACCGACAGATGGCAGGAGTAGTACCGTCTGGTGGTGCGTTTTGTGCCTGTCATCCACATAGTTGGAGGCGGTGGTTGCTGGTCCCGGGGGCCCCGACGTAAATTGTTGTGTTTGAGCATGCTGCCAGTGTGTGCTGACAATCACGCTGAGGTTATATAAAACGTGGATAGAGCATGAGGAATTACATAGGCCACTTGAGTTTATATTTGTGCCGATATCACCGTACGTAAAAGCGTGTTGCGTGCGGATTACGACCATGTCAGTCTGTGTGTGGACGTTAATTCTTGTAATTCTTTATTGGAGCCTGTGACGCGGAATGATATGGTTATCGACATTCTAGAGTTGTCCCTGTTTCTGGCAAGGTGATAAGCGTCCTCTGATAAGCGGTTGGTTCGCTCTCGTGGGCTCTAAGAATGTTTCTCCCTTACTAAACCTCTCGATTCATCACAACTCATAAGGATCATGCGGTGGCGGTTTTAGTTTTTCGTCCCTCCTGAAAATTTCCTTATTTCTGGTAAACAATGGCAATGGGCCTTACATAACATACCACTGATTATTGACTCGTACTAGTGGTTGTGGAAACGATAGCCTCCTTATACCAGCCGTTCGTCCCACCAGTTACTGGTCGCTGAGAGTTGTCGACATCAATAATCGTCTTTGCCAACAGTTTCATTCTGGGAAATCGATCCATAGCTCAAAGACCAATGTCACGATTCACGGTGAGACAAATCACAGTGCAGTTAGGTGGGAGTGTTGTAGGTACTCGATGTCTGGAATTCAATGTCCTGTTTCTGCTAAATAATACGAGCTCGCGGAATGACTCAGGGTCGGTCATATCATACCTACCAGAAAAATAATATTGCAGCTCTCGACAAGCCACGCGATTCCCTTCAGCTGATCGTCAGATGTGAACATGATTTTGCTTTTAGGAGATCCATGGTATCTCACAATTGCGGCACGCCGTGCGTCTGCATACGCGCTCCTCCCACATCAAAGCAGCTGTATTCCGGTTTGAAAGGCGCCCTCAGAGTCGACTGTTTTATGTTAGCTGACCTCGGAATGCGTAGTGTTGCACGCATCGGTCCAACCGGAAATTATACACCCGCACAAATGATAGTGCTAAGTGGTGTTACATGCTTGTAAACCTACTAGGAATCATGTCACTTTCACTGGTCCATTAACCGTGACTCATGTTTTAGACATCTAACGGCTCACTGTGACTCATCAGAGCTGTTAGAGCCCCGCCATAACTCACTGTTCGGTCCTTTACACCGTTTAAATGTGATTCCTGCCTGGATCGTCATTGGTTCATTATGACTCCTGTTCGAAATGCCATTGGCTCATTGTATTGCACATCAGGTGACTTTCCACACACATTGGGCTCTTACACTATTACAGAGCCATCGTAAAGCCAGCGGCACCATTTGGCAAAGATAAACTCAGTCAGGATTTTAGCGCGGCAGGGCTAATTAAACGGTCATTTCCCTTCATGCAAACTGCAGAGGCTGTCAACCATTCCCTGGACCCGTAGTGTTGTTCGTATCGTCAGTTGTCACCCAGGAGCTCTGTTCAAACCACGGCTCCAGAACCCGTGACGAGACTCCTCAGTGTCCCCTGGTTTGCCGTCGCCGATAAAAACCCTCGTTTGAGACATGGTGCCGTCATACACAGCTGAGTTCTCTCTCGCCCGCCGGCAGAAAAACGTCTCCGAAATACTGCTCGGAGAAACACGGCTCTCATCGGGTGCTGTCGGCGGGTAATTTGTGTCCGCGCTGTCTGCGAGGGAGCGTCGCCCGCTACGGGGTGCGTGACCGCCGCCCCACCGAGGGGCAGGGGTCGAACGGGGCACCTCCAGCTGCGTTCTGCACTGGTCCGAACAGGGTAGGATATCGCACAGACGCGAGTCGCCCTCGCCCTGCTAGTCCGATAACCGTGGAGCCTTTTGTAGATTGTAGCTACAAAAGGCAAAATGTCCTATACGCTGATGGCCGAGCAACACAAGAAACGCTGTGCGTGGTTGATGCTGTCTCACAATCGAGGCCAGCGGTTTTTATGAGGCAGTTTTCGACAGCACCGGCTGAGTCTGGCTGACGGTGATTGGGTGAGGTGGCGCCTTCGACGCCGGATATCCGCTCCTTGGCACAAATTGCGACGTTGATAGACGGTGTTCCCCAGTGGTTTTGAGCTGTGTGACATGTGAGCTGGCTTCTGGGAGCTAGCGGTCGTCTGGGCTGTTACCGAAATTTGGCTGACACGCTTCAAACACTGCTGGGAGCTGGTTAGGCACATTCACCACAGGACATTTTGTAATAGGCTGATAACCGTGCTTATTCCGTTGTGTTGTGACTGAAGTAGGTACCCGGCGTTGACCCCCTAAATAAGTACGCATGCGTACTTATATACATATATGGCTATATGGCTAGTGGCTACCCTTTATGCATAAAGAGAAGCAACTAGCCATATTCTGGATGAGGAAGCATTTGGTTCGGTCCAAGACGCTTAATTTTTAACTGTTGACACATTTGTGACATTTTTCAGATCCCGCCCAGGCATCCATTGCTCAGGACCGCGCTCCCGGCGCGGCGGGAAGGGAGTCTCGTGGTCCGCTTCTCCGGGGTGGTCCGAGGTCTGTGGTCCGTGGGACCGCTGTCCCGCGGACCGCCTACTGCGAGCTGCTGGAGGTGGGCCCGGCGGTTTATTGTCTCGGCAGCGGACTCATTTTGGCTGTAATATCGCTCGTAATTGACTGAAAGTCAAGTTCCATGGTACACGCCTACCATACCGCTGCCCGACGGGACGGTCGACGGCCGCCCTCACTAAATTTGCACAGTTCGACACGGCTCGAGTCAGCCCTCGTATGCTCTTTATTGGCTGAAAACTGGTTCGCCGGTGGTTTCTCCCTTGCTTAGATAGTTGTATGATTAACTTCCCTATTCAGTTTCCACAGGATTTACCCAATGTCTGAGGAGCAGGTGCGAAGACGTCCGGCGCCCGACCTCGGGTAAAGGTTTCGCTACACTGCTCCCCCGTAACACCCTGACACAGTGCCGCCCCATTTTGTCCTGAACAGGCATGAAATCCATCTTCTTTCTGCGGACAACTGCTCTGGACCGGCGCTCAGCCATTGAAGGCCGGGAAGGAATCGGACACTTTATTAGGACGGCTGGGGTCCCCTAGCTTCCTACACGGCCTTCCTTGTGTCGCGCTGCGGCGGTGGCGGCGCGGCGCGGCATTGTCGGCGCGCACCTGGCGCCGCTATTGTCGCTCGGCGGCGGCTGTCGGCGCAGCGGTGCGCCACAATGAGTCGATCTGTGTCGCGACGGTGGCAGGCGGCGCCGGCGGTGCGCCAGATGCGGGCTCGGGGTCAGCTCGGTCGGGACAGAGGGCTTGGCTCGGGAGACTAGTCCGAGTGGTTAGTCGTCAGCTGATGACGTTCCGACCGGGCTCAGTCCTGCTGAAGGCCGATCGGGTATATACAGTCGTGACTAGTAATGACTGTTCGAGCAGATGCTGCCTGAAGAGAGTAGGTAACGAGTAACGACATTCCTTTTTTCCTATACCTGCCGACGAACGTACGAACTGAAATGCTTCATCATAATCAAATCTCACTGCACAGGCGGTTTGTTTCTCCTTCTTCTGTAAGGAATAATGCAGGAATAAAGACATTTATGCGCACTGTAAAGCGTATAGAATCGGAATACGTTGTGTCACCACAATATGCGTATGCCGGTAAGGGTTCCGCCTCTCCCCATTTCTCGCACTGTGGGAATGTCTACAGGCATGTCGGGACGTGTGTGTGTGTGGTGATGACTGTATGTGAGTGGGGGGAGGGGTCGGCCGCATTCCTGGCACATTGTTCGGTCCCCGGTGGTCCTAGAGGGGTCGGCCGGGAGCCGCGGGAGCCGGGCTCCACTCCCCGGCCGGGGAGCGCCGCCCGCAGAGTGCGCCGGTCACGTGCGGTGTATAGAGCGGTTTTTATCGGCACCCCGCACACAGACACTGCCGCCCCGACCCGAGGAAGACAGTAGAGCGACGACAGCCCCCCCCCCCCCGCCCCGTCCAGGCCGGGCCATCTCCATACATCACCAAGCAGCAGAAAAACGGTAATTAGGGTCGTAATGGCACGGTGTTCTGGCTTTGTTTAACTTTGGCTTGAGGTCGGGATTTATCGGGCAGCATTCCTTGGCGTCCCTCATTACTCCCAGGAGGACTCATGGGCAGACCGGAGGACAGACCGAGGTCGGGAAGTGCCCCATGGCATCCCTTATGCGCCGCCTCCCGCCACGCTGAGTGACCGGTCACATTTAAACGGGCGAATTTAGACGGCCGTGGTGATTTATCTGTTCACTGCCCGTATTTTTTTATCAGCTGTGAGAAGTTCATCTGTTACCTACTTCATGATGAAAAATGTAACAAAGCAAGCTTTGATTGAAATGCCTGAATAGACATCTCGCAAGTCTCAAATACCATTGATGTTCCTGACCTGTCATTGCAAGACTGTTGAAGACCCGTTTCCAAATCCAGGGACTAGGGAGAACGGCACGTCTTCCCCTTGCATGCCATAGTCTCTAATCGTATCCCAAGCGAACGTGGAGATTAGCGGCTCACAGACGTGGTTAGTGGAAATAGTGTTTGCCGCTCTGAATGCTTCGATATCGTGAATTCAACCGCGGTCCCGCACAAGGCACGACGTCCCGAATATAATTGTCTCTCAAGTCTCCATTCGCATGTGTGAATATGTGCTCTCGCAATTCGCACCTCCATGAATGCTTTCAGCAGCACGGCCACGCGCATGACGGATGCAGGGAGGGGGCGGGAGCCCGGGAGGGGGCAGTGGCGCGGTCTTCAGACCACTCGAATTCCTATCGTATTCCTGAATACAGTGGCACGCAGGGAGCGAGGTCGGTGGAAGATGCCGAGCGTCGGGCCATTGAATTCGGTACTGTGGATGCGGTACTGCACAATAGACAGATGCGGTCATTGGCTCCTCCCCCTGGGCTCATTCAGACCACACCAGACGTACCGGTCTGTTCCGCCTCAGCATGTGATCCTTTTAGTAGTGGGGCTCAATGCGCCCCCGGCTCTGCCGATGGGAAGACCGGAAGCCGGTCTGTATCCCCGGGGATCCCGGAGAGGTGAGGGCGCCTGAAGACGCCGTTTCCGTTCCCGCCCACGGCTGGCCGATCCGCGATCCCTCGCTGCCACCAGCGGCTGTGGTGGTCCGTGTGTGCCAGCGGCAAACAGCGCCGGCAAACAGCTCAGCTCGGCCCCCGATCTGGCAGAGATACCCGCGAGACGTCGGCGCCGGGGTCGGCAAACACTGCCGCACAGCTGAGCCCGCGGCCGCGCTGCAACACCGTAACAGGGCGCTATTCGCAGACTGGTTGTGCTGTAGGCACTCAATAATATGACCGACAAATAATAACTGAAGATATTTCACAAGGAAGCCTGTAATACTGCTTTTCTACATATTCATTCATATAAATCTCATTCAAATTTAGTGCATTTTCCTTCAAAGCGAAGCAAAAATAGGTACCTATTTCGAAAGCTGGCAGCATTTCAAGCGCTACCAAATAAACAGACCACGTGGGCGACTTTGCACGTGAGTCAAGGCCGGGCATATAGATGTCCGTGAAGTTAGCGTCAGCAACAGCAACGAATACAGCGTCGGATTCAGAATCGCTTCAAAAACTGCCATCAGGTCAATTGGGGGACGGGGAACACGAATATGACATTTATTTTGCCCTAGCTTCCTTCCTTCATCCCTTAATCGTCCCTTAAAGGACGGGGCGCGTCAAAAGTGCCCCAAGGCTTCGTCTGATCGCCAAAATAATGGTCGCAATCGATTCCTCGGGTCAATATCTAACCTCAGTCGAAGGTTCCAGACCTGTGGCTCATATCCCTTATCCCTTAATCGTCCCTTAAAGGACGGGGCGCGTCAAAAGTGCCCCAAGGCTTCGTCTGATCGCCAAAATAATGGTCGCAATCGATTCCTCGGGTCAATATCTAACCTCAGTCGAAGGTTCCAGACCTGTGGCTCCTATCCCTTATCCCTTAATCGTCCCTTAAAGGACGGGGCGCGTCAAAAGTGCCCCAAGGCTTCGTCTGATCGCCAAAATAATGGTCGCAATCGATTCCTCGGGTCAATATCTAACCTCAGTCGAAGGTTCCAGACCTGTGGCTCCTATCCCTCATCCCTTAATCGTCCCTTAAAGGACGGGGCGCGTCAAAAGTGCCCCAAGGCTTCGTCTGATCGCCAAAATAATGGTCGCAATCGATTCCTCGGGTCAATATCTAACCTCAGTCGAAGGTTCCAGACCTGTGGCTCCTATCCCTCATCCCTTAATCGTCCCTTAAAGGACGGGGCGCGTCAAAAGTGCCCCAAGGCTTCGTCTGATCGCCAAAATAATGGTCGCAATCGATTCCTCGGGTCAATATCTAACCTCAGTCGAAGGTTCCAGACCTGTGGCTCCTATCCCTTATCCCTTAATCGTCCCTTAAAGGACGGGGCGCGTCAAAAGTGCCCCAAGGCTTCGTCTGATCGCCAAAATAATGGTCGCAATCGATTCCTCGGGTCAATATCTAACCTCAGTCGAAGGTTCCAGACCTGTGGCTCCTATCCCTCATCCCTTAATCGTCCCTTAAAGGACGGGGCGCGTCAAAAGTGCCCCAAGGCTTCGTCTGATCGCCAAAATAATGGTCGCAATCGATTCCTCGGGTCAATATCTAACCTCAGTCGAAGGTTCCAGACCTGTGGCTCCTATCCCTCATCCCTTAATCGTCCCTTAAAGGACGGGGCGCGTCAAAAGTGCCCCAAGGCTTCGTCTGATCGCCAAAATAATGGTCGCAATCGATTCCTCGGGTCAATATCTAACCTCAGTCGAAGGTTCTAGACCTGTGGCTCCTATCCCTTATCCCTTAATCGTCCCTTAAAGGACGGGGCGCGTCAAAAGTGCCCCAAGGCTTCGTCTGATCGCCAAAATAATGGTCGCAATCGATTCCTCGGGTCAATATCTAACCTCAGTCGAAGGTTCCAGACCTGTGGCTCCTATCCCTCATCCCTTAATCGTCCCTTAAAGGACGGGGCGCGTCAAAAGTGCCCCAAGGCTTCGTCTGATCGCCAAAATAATGGTCGCAATCGATTCCTCGGGTCAATATCTAACCTCAGTCGAAGGTTCCAGACCTGTGGCTCCTATCCCTTATCCCTTAATCGTCCCTTAAAGGACGGGGCGCGTCAAAAGTGCCCCAAGGCTTCGTCTGATCGCCAAAATAATGGTCGCAATCGATTCCTCGGGTCAATATCTAACCTCAGTCGAAGGTTCCAGACCTGTGGCTCCTATCCCTCATCCCTTAATCGTCCCTTAAAGGACGGGGCGCGTCAAAAGTGCCCAAAGGCTTCGTCTGATCGCCAAAATAATGGTCGCAATCGATTCCTCGGGTCAATATCTAACCTCAGTCGAAGGTTCTAGACCTGTGGCTCCTATCCCTCATCCCTTAATCGTCCCTTAAAGGACGGGGCGCGTCAAAAGTGCCCCAAGGCTTCGTCTGATCGCCAAAATAATGGTCGCAATCGATTCCTCGGGTCAATATCTAACCTCAGTCGAAGGTTCCAGACCTGTGGCTCCTATCCCTCATCCCTTAATCGTCCTTTAAAGGACGGGGCGCGTCAAAAGTGCCCCTAGGCTTCGTCTGATCGCCAAAATAATGGTCGCAATCGATTCCTCGGGTCAATATCTAACCTCAGTCGAAGGTTCCAGACCTGTGGCTCCTATCCCTTATCCCTTAATCGTCCCTTAAAGGACGGGGCGCGTCAAAAGTGCCCCAAGGCTTCGTCTGATCGCCAAAATAATCATCGCAATCGATTCCTCGGGTCAATATCTAACCTCAGTCGAAGGTTCCAGACCTGTGGCTCCTATCCCTCATCCCTTAATCGTCCCTTAAAGGACGGGGCGCGTCAAAAGTGCCCCAAGGCTTCGTCTGATCGCCAAAATAATGGTCGCAATCGATTCCTCGGGTCAATATCTAACCTCAGTCGAAGGTTCTAGACCTGTGGCTCCTATCCCTCATCCCTTAATCGTCCCTTAAAGGACGGGGCGCGTCAAAAGTGCCCAAAGGCTTCGTCTGATCGCCAAAATAATGGTCGCAATCGATTCCTCGGGTCAATATCTAACCTCAGTCGAAGGTTCCAGACCTGTGGCTCCTATCCCTTATCCCTTAATCGTCCCTTAAAGGACGGGGCGCGTCAAAAGTGCCCCAAGGCTTCGTCTGATCGCCAAAATAATGGTCGCAATCGATTCCTCGGGTCAATATCTAACCTCAGTCGAAGGTTCTAGACCTGTGGCTCCTATCCCTTATCCCTTAATCGTCCCTTAAAGGACGGGGCGCGTCAAAAGTGCCCCAAGGCTTCGTCTGATCGCCAAGATAATGGTCGCAATCGATTCCTCGGGTCAATATCTAACCTCAGTCGAAGGTTCCAGACCTGTGGCTCCTATCCCTCATCCCTTAATCGTCCCTTAAAGGACGGGGCGCGTCAAAAGTGCCCCAAGGCTTCGTCTGATCGCCAAAATAATGGTCGCAATCGATTCCTCGGGTCAATATCTAACCTCAGTCGAAGGTTCCAGACCTGTGGCTCCTATCCCTCATCCCTTAATCGTCCCTTAAAGGACGGGGCGCGTCAAAAGTGCCCCAAGGCTTCGTCTGATCGCCAAAATAATGGTCGCAATCGATTCCTCGGGTCAATATCTAACCTCAGTCGAAGGTTCCAGACCTGTGGCTCCTATCCCTTATCCCTTAATCGTCCCTTAAAGGACGGGGCGCGTCAAAAGTGCCCCAAGGCTTCGTCTGATCGCCAAAATAATGGTCGCAATCGATTCCTCGGGTCAATATCTAACCTCAGTCGAAGGTTCCAGACCTGTGGCTCATATCCCTTATCCCTTAATCGTCCCTTAAAGGACGGGGCGCGTCAAAAGTGCCCCAAGGCTTCGTCTGATCGCCAAAATAATGGTCGCAATCGATTCCTCGGGTCAATATCTAACCTCAGTCGAAGGTTCCAGACCTGTGGCTCCTATCCCTTATCCCTTAATCGTCCCTTAAAGGACGGGGCGCGTCAAAAGTGCCCCAAGGCTTCGTCTGATCGCCAAAATAATGGTCGCAATCGATTCCTCGGGTCAATATCTAACCTCAGTCGAAGGTTCTAGACCTGTGGCTCCTATCCCTTATCCCTTAATCGTCCCTTAAAGGACGGGGCGCGTCAAAAGTGCCCCAAGGCTTCGTCTGATCGCCAAAATAATGGTCGCAATCGATTCCTCGGGTCAATATCTAACCTCAGTCGAAGGTTCCAGACCTGTGGCTCCTATCCCTCATCCCTTAATCGTCCCTTAAAGGACGGGGCGCGTCAAAAGTGCCCCAAGGCTTCGTCTGATCGCCAAAATAATGGTCGCAATCGATTCCTCGGGTCAATATCTAACCTCAGTCGAAGGTTCCAGACCTGTGGCTCCTATCCCTTATCCCTTAATCGTCCCTTAAAGGACGGGGCGCGTCAAAAGTGCCCCAAGGCTTCGTCTGATCGCCAAAATAATGGTCGCAATCGATTCCTCGGGTCAATATCTAACCTCAGTCGAAGGTTCCAGACCTGTGGCTCCTATCCCTCATCCCTTAATCGTCCCTTAAAGGACGGGGCGCGTCAAAAGTGCCCAAAGGCTTCGTCTGATCGCCAAAATAATGGTCGCAATCGATTCCTCGGGTCAATATCTAACCTCAGTCGAAGGTTCTAGACCTGTGGCTCCTATCCCTCATCCCTTAATCGTCCCTTAAAGGACGGGGCGCGTCAAAAGTGCCCCAAGGCTTCGTCTGATCGCCAAAATAATGGTCGCAATCGATTCCTCGGGTCAATATCTAACCTCAGTCGAAGGTTCCAGACCTGTGGCTCCTATCCCTCATCCCTTAATCGTCCTTTAAAGGACGGGGCGCGTCAAAAGTGCCCCTAGGCTTCGTCTGATCGCCAAAATAATGGTCGCAATCGATTCCTCGGGTCAATATCTAACCTCAGTCGAAGGTTCCAGACCTGTGGCTCCTATCCCTTATCCCTTAATCGTCCCTTAAAGGACGGGGCGCGTCAAAAGTGCCCCAAGGCTTCGTCTGATCGCCAAAATAATCATCGCAATCGATTCCTCGGGTCAATATCTAACCTCAGTCGAAGGTTCCAGACCTGTGGCTCCTATCCCTCATCCCTTAATCGTCCCTTAAAGGACGGGGCGCGTCAAAAGTGCCCCAAGGCTTCGTCTGATCGCCAAAATAATGGTCGCAATCGATTCCTCGGGTCAATATCTAACCTCAGTCGAAGGTTCTAGACCTGTGGCTCCTATCCCTCATCCCTTAATCGTCCCTTAAAGGACGGGGCGCGTCAAAAGTGCCCCAAGGTTTCGTCTGATCGCCAAAATAATGGTCGCAATCGATTCCTCGGGTCAATATCTAACCTCAGTCGAAGGTTCCAGACCTGTGGCTCCTATCCCTTATCCCTTAATCGTCCCTTAAAGGACGGGGCGCGTCAAAAGTGCCCCAAGGCTTCGTCTGATCGCCAAAATAATGGTCGCAATCGATTCCTCGGGTCAATATCTAACCTCAGTCGAAGGTTCCAGACCTGTGGCTCCTATCCCTCATCCCTTAATCGTCCCTTAAAGGACGGGGCGCGTCAAAAGTGCCCCAAGGCTTCGTCTGATCGCCAAGATAATGGTCGCAATCGATTCCTCGGGTCAATATCTAACCTCAGTCGAAGGTTCCAGACCTGTGGCTCCTATCCCTCATCCCTTAATCGTCCCTTAAAGGACGGGGCGCGTCAAAAGTGCCCCAAGGCTTCGTCTGATCGCCAAAATAATGGTCGCAATCGATTCCTCGGGTCAATATCTAACCTCAGTCGAAGGTTCCAGACCTGTGGCTCCTATCCCTCATCCCTTAATCGTCCCTTAAAGGACGGGGCGCGTCAAAAGTGCCCCAAGGCTTCGTCTGATCGCCAAAATAATGGTCGCAATCGATTCCTCGGGTCAATATCTAACCTCAGTCGAAGGTTCCAGACCTGTGGCTCCTATCCCTCATCCCTTAATCGTCCCTTAACCCGCGCCCTGGTGGGGTCTGTTTATAACGCGACCTGGTGGGGGGGGGCTATTTTTTGCCCCCCCTCGTATCTCCGAAACTACTGGACGGATCCGAAAAATTCAAACGGCGTTCGAAAGGCCTGTCAAATTTGTCGAGGGAAACCAAATTTTATTGACCTCGGGGTCACCGATGACGTCACAGGTCAGGTCAAAGATGAAATGTTTCACCGTTCACGGGTCTTCTAGGGAATGCGCTATAACACCGAGAAAAACGCATTTTGTCGGGAATCAGCGATAGGGCGTCAGTTGCCTAGTAGATATGTTGCTGTTAGAGGTCACTGGTCATACCAGGTCAGGTCACAGGTCAGGTCACCAAAGGTCACCAAGGGTCACCACATGAACCCAACTTTACAAGGTTATGCGATGCATGTTTTATGGCCAGTTTCTCATTTCCAACTCAATGGTGTTGGTTATAAGACCATCAGGTACGGTTTAGGTCACTTTCTGGTGGAGGTCAGGTCAAGGTCAGGTCAAAAAAGGTCAAATTTTAAAGTTGATATTTTTGCATAAAATGGGTATTGATTCGATGCAGCTCGTCACGGGGAGTCTAATGGTGGTCTTTGTTTTGCGCTACGAGGTCTAGAATTGCTGAAAATTGAGTTTGAAAATTTGACGTCATCAATTATGAACAGTTTTTTCGCTATAACTTGGCCAAAAAAGAGGTATCGATCTCAAATTTGGTATGTAGATAGAAGGCGGTAAGGACTATCACATATATTCCGGTTTTTTTCGAAATTCGAAAAACTTTTTGGATTTTTTGGCTATTATATTCAAAAAATCTATTTTTTTGATTTTTGGGGGTCAAAATCCAAAAATTTCAAAAATCCGAGATAGCAGTTTTGTAGCCCTGTTCATTCTACAGCTTTTATGTTTGTATCATTTTTCTGTATTTGCAAAGCTATAGGCCTGGCAGCTCTTCCCGCGAAACCCTTTTTTGAGTCGAAAACGGCAGAACATGACGTCACTCTGACGTCATTTCCGGCCAACCTATCATAGCCTTTGGAAAAATTTTTGGTCACAATGTGTAAAATTGATGTCCGGGAGGGTACTGAAAGTTTGGTGACGATCGGCGCAGTGGTTCTGGAGATATATCGAAAAGTCTGGAGGGGGGGGCAAAAAATAGCCCCCCCACCAGGGCGCGGGTTAAAGGACGGGGCGCGTCAAAAGTGCCCCAAGGCTTCGTCTGATCGCCAAAATAATGGTCGCAATCGATTCCTCGGGTCAATATCTAACCTCAGTGGAAGGTTCCAGACCTGTGGCTCCTATCCCTTATCCCTTAATCGTCCCTTAAAGGACGGGGCGCGTCAAAAGTGCCCCAAGGCTTCGTCTGATCGCCAAAATAATGGTCGCAATCGATTCCTCGGGTCAATATCTAACCTCAGTCGAAGGTTCCAGACCTGTGGCTCCTATCCCTCATCCCTTAATCGTCCCTTAAAGGACGGGGCGCGTCAAAAGTGCCCCAAGGCTTCGTCTGATCACCAAAATAATGGTCGCAATCGATTCCTCGGGTCAATATCTAACCTCAGTCGAAGGTTCCAGACCTGTGGCTCCTATCCCTCATCCCTTAATCGTCCCTTAAAGGACGGGGCGCGTCAAAAGTGCCCCAAGGCTTCGTCTGATCGCCAAAATAATGGTCGCAATCGATTCCTCGGGTCAATATCTAACCTCAGTCGAAGGTTCCAGACCTGTGGCTCCTATCCCTCATCCCTCAATCGTCCCTTAAAGGACGGGGCGCGTCAAAAGTGCCCCAAGGCTTCGTCTGATCGCCAAAATAATGGTCGCAATCGATACCTCGGGTCAATATCTAACCTCAGTCGAAGGTTCCAGACCTGTGGCTCCTATCCCTTATCCCTTAATCGTCCCTTAAAGGACGGGGCGCGTCAAAAGTGCCCCAAGGCTTCGTCTGATCGCCAAAATAATCGTCGCAATCGATTCCTCGGGTCAATATCTAACCTCAGTCGAAGGTTCCAGACCTGTGGCTCCTATCCCTCATCCCTTAATCGTCCCTTAAAGGACGGGGCGCGTCAAAAGTGCCCCAAGGCTTCGTCTGATCGCCAAAATAATGGTCGCAATCGATTCCTCGGGTCAATATCTAACCTCAGTCGAAGGTTTCAGACCTGTGGCTCCTATCACTCATCCCTTAATCGTCCCTTAAAGGAAGGGGCGCGTCAAAAGTGCCCCAAGGCTTCGTCTGATCGCCAAAATAATGGTCGCAATCGATTCCTCGGGTCAATATCTAACCTCAGTCGAAGGTTCGAGACCTGTGGCTCCTATCCCTCATCCCTTAATCGTCCCTTAAAGGACGGGGCGCGTCAAAAGTGCCCCAAGGCTTCGTCTGATCGCCAAAATAATGGTCGCAATCGATTCCTCGGGTCGATCGCGTTAAGGGACTAATAAGGGACTAAGGGCGTTAAGGGAATAATGGTCGATTAAGGGACGATTAAGGGATGAGGGATAGGAGCCACAGGTCTGGAACCTTCCAGACCTGTGGCTCCTATAATGCCAAAATAATGCGACCATTATTTTGGCGATCAGACGAAGCCTTGGGGCACTTTTGACGCGCCCCGTCCTTTAAGGGACGATTAAGGGATGAGGGATAGGAGCCACAGGTCTGGAACCTTCGACTGAGGTTAGATATTGACCCGTGGAATCGATTGCGACCATTATTTTGGCGATCAGACGAAGCCTTGGGGCACTTTTGACGCGCCCCGTCCTTTAAGGGACGATTAAGGGATGAGGGATAGGAGCCACAGGTCTGGAACCTTCCACTGAGGTTAGATATTGACCCGAGGAATCGATTGCGACCATTATTTTGGCGATCAGACGAAGCCTTGGGGCACCCGTCCTTTAAGGGACGATTAAGGGATGAGGGATAGGAGCCACAGGTCTGGAACCTTCGACTGAGGTTAGATATTGACCCGAGGAATCGATTGCGACCATTATTTTGGCGATCAGACGAAGCCTTGGGGCACTTTTGACGCGCCCCGTCCTTTAAGGGACGATTAAGGGATGAGGGATAGGAGCCACAGGTCTGGAACCTTCGACTGAGGTGAGATATTGACCCGAGGAATCGAATGCGACCATTATTTTGGCGATCAGACGAAGCCTTGGGGCACTTTTGACGCGCCCCGTCCTTTAAGGGACGATTAAGGGATAAGGGATAGGAGCCACAGGTCTGGAACCTTCGACTGAGGTTAGATATTGACCCGAGGAAGCGATTGCGACCATTATTTTGGCGATCAGACGAAGCCTTGGGGCACTTTTGACGCGCCCCGTCCTTTAAGGGACGATTAAGGGATGAGGGATAGGAGCCACAGGTCTGGAACCTTCGACTGAGGTTAGATATTGACCCGAGGAATCGATTGCGATGATTATTTTGGCGATCAGACGAAGCCTTGGGGCACTTTTGACGCGCCCCGTCCTTTAAGGGACGATTAAGGGATGAAGGAAGGGAGCTAGGGCAAAATAAATGTCATATTCGTGTTCCCCGTCCCCCAATTGACCTGATGGCAGTTTTTGAAGCGATTCTGAATCCGACGCTGTATTCGTTGCTGTTGCTGACGCTAACTTCACGGACATGGGCATATAGAACGTGGGTGAAATGTGCGTTTGCGCCCCGGTGTTTTTTTGTGCTTTTTATTCGATTTGCATTTTTCACACCTAAGTGTGAACTTTGAGTGTCAGTGCGCTTTGCGTCGCAGCGTGCCATTGGACCCGGCAGTGGGGGTGAATTGCGTGGCTAGTGTTAGTGTCGCGTGAAACGTGAGGAGTCAGAGTGCGATGGCTCGGGCTGGGGCGGCCGGCTCTGGTCTCGGTGTCAGCTTCAGGCAGGGCGAGTCAGTTTGTTGACGGCGTCAGGTGACAGCGGTCGTCTCTTCCGACTGCGATGTCCGTGGACTCATAGACCATCCCAATCCAGCGCTGGGTGAGTACCTACCGGCTACCAACTATCACAATTAGTTTCAAAATCAGTGTTCTGTGTGCCGTGGATTGGAAGGGTGGGCGTCAGTGACCTAAGGATTTTACTTTTTCCATTAGTCCACTGACCACTAGCATCATGGGCTCGTGCCCACTGCCCATTGCACAGTAACCAAGCTCTCCACGTTCTGTAGGTGCAGTCGGTGGCTGTACACTACAGCAGGAACTACCCCCCCCCCCCCCCCCCACTCGCCCGGTCACAGCCCCGTACGCGTCACAGCGTGCACCACCGCATGCTGCGGGGGTGCCGAGGTGGGCACACATTATCGAATGACGGCGGTGCGCACACACTCACGACTAATTGCTGTTTGCTATTGGAGTCCGCGTGAGCCAGGTGAGAACCCTGCTGTGTTGTGAAATCGATATGCGGCATGCCAACTGCGCGCGACGGCCGTGTCAACATTGGCGCATCCCGGCAGCCGGCGCCGACTTGTAATGTCATACCTGCCGCCAGCTCAGCCAACTCATTAATGCAGCCGGGTGGGCACCCAGCCTCCCCTCCGTTCATCCGTCCCTCAGCCCTCTTCTCTTCTTCACTCTCTCTCCCTCACCCTCTCTCCCGCTCTTCTCCCCTCCTCTCCTCTCTCCTCTATTTTCCTCCCACCTGGCTTACTCCCGTCTCTAGTCTCTCTCCCTTTCCCTCTCTCTCTGATCTCTCTCTCTCTCTCTCTCTCTCTCTCTCTCTCTCTCTCTCTCTCTCTCTCTCTCTCTCTCTCTCTCTCTCTCTCTCTCTCTCTCTCCCTTTCCCTCTCTCTCTCTCTCCCTCTCTCTCTCTCTCCTTCCATCTCTCCTCCCTCCCTCCCTGGCGAGGGAGAGATAAGTATCATCCTTTTATCTCTCCTTCCCGTTATTTTCTCTTGTCTCTTCTTTTTCTCTCTTCTCATTTGTTTTTTCCTTGTTCTCTGCTCTCTTCTATCTTTTGTCCCTTTCAAACCTTTCTTCTCTGTTTAGGTGCATTGCTTGACCTTTTTTAGTCAAACTATAAAAGTACGTTTTTTTTCGTCTTCCGTCCTATCGGTTACCAACCGTGCTCAGCTCTTTGGTTGGGACTTTGGAGCACAACTTAAATAAATCACTTGGTCAGGTGAAAATGGAGGCAAGTGGGGCAGCACAGATTCTGGTCACTCTGGAAATGAATTGCCATGATCAGCCTGGGTGACAGGCGGCCCAGACGTTGAACCTCTCCATGTTCCAAGGGGTCTCGGTATGTGATACAGGCAAACAGGGTAGGTGAGTGCCACCAGGGGCTGTCTGCGGGCGCTGCGGTGGCCCTTCCGGAGCCGCCCGGTGACCGCATGTCCTGCCGGCCCGGCGTCTGTCTGGGTACACGCGCCGTGTGTGCTCTGTCAGCGACGCCGTGGGAGTTTTTGTGACGCCACGCGGGCACATCCTGTGGGGTGAATCGGAGACGGGCCGGTGCGATCGTTTAGCGCGCTCGTTTCCTGCCCTGCGGCGGCCTCCGGGGCTCAGGGGCTGGTCGGCGCGGTCGGCCGGAGCGGCAGGTGGCGCCGCCTCCCCCGCCGGCCGCCGACCATGTCTGCTGCGGGTCGACCCTGCACGTGGTGCCACCTGGCGGCGGCCTCGGTAAGCTGCTGTCCCTCCCCTCCCAGACTGCGGAGCGGCAGAGCGCGGCGTTCTTGCAGAGCGGTGACCGGGCAGCGGAGACCCGGGCGGCGCCGAGCAGCGCGGCCTTGCTGCAGCCGCTGCGGCCGCTGCAGGGCGCCGGCCACACCGGCAGAGGCCGGACCGGTCCGGCGACAGCGTACGGCCGGCGATTTACGATTGGCTGCCTTTTATTCGGTGTTAATTTAACGGCCGTCCACCTGACGTTGCCGTCTTTACGGGCGGCCGACTGGACAATGGCGCCGCGCCGCCGCGCTGGCCTCCCCGCATAAACATGACGGCCACATTGGCGCGGCAATTATCGGCCGGCAGCGCGGACGGGCCATTTCGCGACCGGCGAGCGCGCGAGATAGGCCGACCCCCGGCGGAGGCTGGGAGGCGCTGACCCGACCTGACCCCGGAAACGGGTAGGCGCCAGCAGCGGACCTGGCAACGGTTGTGTTGAACGTGCAATGGTCTAAAGACTAAAGACGTTTGAGCTACTGGCCCGAGTTTTGAAGATGTGAGCGTTAGAGAAAAGCCTCAACATCGGAAATTATCGTTGACTTTTAGCAAATGTTTGAGCGGCATCCGTTCCTCGGAAATTCTCAATCTGAGACGCGGCTATGACCGATGCCGGCTGTCACTCGTCAGACTCTGCTTTTCAGACTCACAAGCCCCATCCATACCAATGGGTCGTCTACTCTGTCATTGCCTGGGGCGTGGGCCTGGGCTGCTCGCCGCTCGGGCTGTCCGACCCCACGCTGTGTGGGATGTCATGCTCCTCTGTGTGGGCAGACTGCTCTGTGTCGCAGTCTGAGCTGCTCGATCTGTCAGACACTGCACTGCTCTGGCTGTGAAACTAGGCGTGTGAGATTGGCTACCGGTATTGTATGCACAAGTCCGGCAATAAGACACGAGTGCCACCCGCTCTTACCCGGTCCAGTGGACGGGATCGACCCCCCCCCCCCCCCCGGGGGCGGTCGGCGGGCCGGGCTGCTGACTGACGACTGACACAGCTCTGTGACAGATCCCCGTGTCTGACCTGTCACGGGGAGCTGTCACGCGGCTCCCGTGGCAGTTAACACCTCTGCGCACCGCGCCCCTCGCTCCCAGGTGTCACGATGGACACAGCGGTAGTTCCAGATCTGCATCATTCAGTCAGTGCTGACACCTGCAGAGGAATGTCGATCACCTGGAGATGGTGTTGATGGCGGATGAATTCGCATATTTGTGCCAGATTTGGGCAGGAAAGGGTGTCATACAAATAGCCTGATATTTTATGCAGCGTTGAACTTATGTATCCTGGTGTTCAATCAGTCAAATCGAAGTAGCGCGCTTGTATTCCGCTGTTTCAGCGTATTTTAAGTGGGTCTTGAATGTTGCAGCAGCCATATATTTAAAAAGATGGCGACTTAGAAACAACTCTTCTCAGAAATTCGATAACACATCCGACACAAGACATTTGTGAATTACAAATAATCCAATCGGTCCCTGAATTTGCTGGCATTTGTGACAATGCCGCCGCGGTCTGTCTGGCGTCATACGTCAGTGGCCGCTCTGGGCTCTGCTGAGCCGGAGACATCCACCAGAGGCCGTAATTCAATTTGTCAACACGCCTCGCTCCAGATTACAGTCGTCATATATAAACCGGCCGCTGGAAAGTTATGTCCACTTGGGCAAATGCACCATTGATCCCGGCCGGCAGGGCTGACTGGCGGCCGTGCGCCTATTTCTGTGCGATGTCTGACTCTGATCTGACACGAGCATTACTGTCAGCAGTGCACTGAGGATCCAATGGCTGTGGACGTGCAGATTTGTGGACTGTTTGTGAGCGGCAGCTCGATTCAGGTTGGGATTTGGCTCGACTGCGTGGCGTAGCTGCACTGTCGTCCCTTGTTAAACTATACTGCCCTTTACCGTTCCGGTATGAAGAAGCTATTATATGAACATTCAACTCTATGAATTGCCTGTATATTTTGTATTATCCATCGTTTTATACGTGACTTCGGACTGCATGGTGTTTTGTTATTTACCCCCACTTCACGTCTTACTCGGAGTGTCAATGAATTGCCCTTATCTGTCTCTATTGCCTGTCCCGTGAGCTGTCGACGACCTGCCTCTGGCCTGCCGTTGGTTCGCTGTATGCCCATTGCCCAGCGTCTGTGGACTCGAGCCGCTCTGTGTCAAGAGCTGACCATTACGACCGTAATGGTGCCCGTCCGCACCAGCCCGCGCCAATCAACTCCATGATGGATTTCAATTTCCCCCGGGCGAAGACCGGTCATCACGAATCATCTGGCGCGTCCATCGCGGCTCCAACTGACCGGCAGCAGATCATCGGGGGACGCGCCGCGGACGGCTCGCGCGCCGCCGACGGAAGTCGAGCTGACAGAGTCCAGACAGACGGATGGCTCCAGACAGATGGACTGAGGACTGATGGACTTCTGGCTACCGGATGGCCAACAGTTGCAACTGTGCAATCCACATTAATCAACATCGTCCAAGGTGAGACTCCGCCGGTTCAAAGGATGTCCGCTGGCCGACCACCAAGCGCTACAGACGGACTCGGGACTGATCAACCTCTTCCTTCGCCATAGGAGCTATCTCGGGGACAGACGAAATCGCCGGGCGCGGCGGCGGCGACGCTCACCGGGATAGAATGTCGCGACACCCGAGGCTGTGGCGACAGAGCGACGGCCCTGGTGCGTCGTCGTAATGGTGCGGAAAGCCGAGCTGTCGGACCGTCCCGTCGGCCCCATCCCGCCGCCACGACCGGCTGTAATTACACACTGATTGCTGCGCTCGGATTTCATCGGTCGACGCCAATCGACGCCGGCTGAGTCGGTCAGGCACGGCGTGCTGGGACGGAGTATGGAGTGCGAACGTTGCCGTTTGGTGAACTATTTCGATATCTCAGCTTCGTCTCTTTTTACCTGATGATAGTTTTTTTCCTGTTAGTTTGTACATTCAAAAGTATTAGTTGGGATGTCATTACACCGTTTCACCTACAGTCAAAATTTGTAGTTGGCTGTCGCTGAACCATTGACACCCTTCAAGTTAGCAGTTATGTGTTTTTCCTCGGTACAGTTCATAGTCATGAGACTATAGCCCAGACATCACTGAAGCAATATTCATGTACGCCATGCGTGTCTGAGACGGTTGACCCTGTCTGTCCCCAATCCGTCGACGGTGAACGGCCCATTTCGTCGCTGGACTTTCGCCGCGGATTGTTCAGGATTTTGAGACATCTTTTTTGCCCCGGGTCCCGCGGTGCTGACAGGGAATGTCGGGGCCGGCTTCCATGGAATGCTGCGCTATAGCCATCGGTATCCGGTCCATTACTTTCGGCCAATGTATTCAGCCACTTAGCATTCGTCCGCAACGATGCATGGAATGCTCCATGCACAATGACATCGGTGAGTTTAACGAGTGCGGAGTGCACTCAGTATGGAGGGGCGTGCGGTGGTCGTGGGTCACCCCAGTCGTCACCGGCCAGCGCACAGTAGGCTCAGGCACGTATAGAGGAGTGGACCCCCAGCGGACGGGGTGAGCCGAATGGTGCGTCAGGGACCTGTTCGTTTGTCGACGGCTGCACTAGGTGGTCCTTCTGCCGTGCCTGTGCAAGGAAATGGTCCAAGTAGCGATGCCGGGACCTGGCGTTACGTTAACTGAAGAACAGATGGACCCAAAAGCTGCATTTAAACATGTTATACGCTCAATTATTGTTTAATTCATTTCTGTCGCTTATGGTCTCGAGGTCTTTTTTTCAGTTCCTTTGTCATCTTCAGTCTCCATAGCTGACGATCATTGCGCACCGCTGCTGTCTGTCCGTCCCTGGACTGCCTGATCTATTCCGTTCGACCCGTGGGATGCTGACCATCCGGCCGATCCGCGCGGGCCGGCAGCGGGGTGGGGTCACACGGGCAAACCGTTTCACACTTTATCACGGCGCGGACCGTCACAGCCGTGCCGTGACGTACCCGGGCATTAGATGGTACCGCGGCGCCGGTATACGTAAACAGGCGGCGGCGGGAGGGCCACGGGCCACCTCCCCTTCCGCCGCCGGCCGCGATCGCTGCCGACAATTAATGACCGGTGTGGTCTGCACTAATAATGGAGCGTCGCCTAATAAATGACCGCCGCGCGGCGTGTCGCTATGCGGTGCTCGTTTGTTTCACATCGCTATTAGTTTCCGGCGAGACCCTGAGAGAGCGGACTGGGGAGCAGAGCCGCTGACCGGCTACTGCTGGCAGGCCGCGGCTCCAGTTAGTCGGACCGCCTGTCGCAGACCCACCGGCTTGGATAAACTCCGCAGTCTGAACCGAATGCAGGGAGACACCGGAGTGCAGGCAGACTCCGTGGGCAGACAACAGGTGGATTCCAGTACTGAGTGTATGCTTAACCAGCAGACAGCTTAACTGTATGCCTCCTGCACCGATGTCACCTCTCATAGTCTTCTCGATTGCCTCCGTCCGTCCACTCGTCCTGCGGCAGGTGGCGGCGCGAAACGGAGGCTCCCCCGCGGTGCCCGCAAATGGTTTCATCTCGGGTGTTGTCCAATGAAATGATCTCATCAATAGCGCCAGCCGTGCAGACCGTTCTAATCAGTGATAACGAATAGGCTACCGGCACGGTCATGCCGCTCGTCCCCCGGACTCTGCGCATGGTGTGACTGCCGGCGCTCCTGAGCTGAACGGGTATCGCATGTGCATTAGGAGGCGTCGCATGACTGGAATGGCATGACGCACCTTTGGGGATAGAGCTCTTGACTTCAGACTTAAAGGCGCCATGCTTCGTGTCCTGTCCCGTCTCCTTACAGTGCCTTGCCATTGTCCTGTTCGTCTTCTGTCATATCCTGCCTCCTGTTGTTGTCCTGTCCCGTCCCCCGACTACCGTCAGTGCTCCGCCCCGTCTCCTGACAGTGTCATATCCCATCTCCCGTCCCGTCTCCTGACAGTGTCGTATCCCGTCTCCCGTCCCGTCTCCTGACAGTGTCGTATCCCGTCTTCTGACGTGGCATATCCTGTCTCCTGTCCCGTCTCCTGACATTGTCATACCCTGTCTCCGATCAGTATAATCCCGTCTCCCGTCCCGTCTCCTGACAGTGTCATATCCCGTCTCCTGTCAGTGTTCTGCCTCGTCTCCTGGGCAATGTCATATCCGGTCTTCGTCTTCTGTTGGTGCCCTGTCCCATCTCCTGACAGCGCCATACCCTGTCTCCGATCAGTCTCATATCCCGTCTCCTGTCCGTCTCCTGACAGTGTCATATCCCGTCTCCTGTGCGTCTCCTGACGTCCTGATAGCGCCCCGATCGTCTCCGATCGCCGGCTCGTCCTGTCACCGCTCACGGCGCTCATCCGTCTCACGTAAAAGGCCCATTTGTCTCGGTCAGTGTCAGTTAGCCGCACATGAGTGCATGCACAAGGCGGCGGCGGCGGCGGCGACGGCACTATTTATTGCGCTCGGGCGCAGAGACACGCATTCCTGCCGGGCATCTGATATGGGGAGAGGGAGCCGGGTCGGACCCACTCCCCGCGCCGTGTATGGAATCAAACATCATGCCGGCCGCAGGGGACAGCCGTAGCCGCCGAGACGGCCGAGACGGCAGCGACCATACCATGCCGAGAAGACCGAGACGGCAGTCATGTTGGGTGGAATAGGAGACGCCACAGCTGCAGTCGGGTGCGCCACGGGCTGAGCAATGTGTGCTGCGTTGTCTGCAATGTTTCAGCCGTGGCGTGGCGGTTCAGCGTTCCAGTGAGACGCATGAAGGATTCTTTGGAATGGGACGGCTCGTTGCTACCTGTGTAGAATTTCGTTCATTTGTCCAGCCGTCTGAATTCAGCTGTCCTCGTTGTGTGTTTGTTTTATATCTGGCTACTCCCAGCTAACAGCTTACTGTTTTGAAAGGCAGCTAGCTTTCCGAACTGACTTCTTTAGCCAATCTCGGTGAAGTCCGAAAGCTCCGCCAAACTTTGTCACCGACTGGCCGACGGTCGCAGCGTTCTGTGGTCAGCCTTCCGTGTCATTTTCCGGTCACACCAGTCGGTGGCGCTTTCCGAACTCCATCAACAGTCAACACCCCTCCCTTCCCGCCCCCGCCGAACCCAACAAAGCGAGCTACCGCCTCCCGAGGTGGGAGCGCCGGGCCCCGACGGAGATCGCCACTCGGCCGGTCAGCCCCCCGCTGTTTGATTGGCTTCATTTCTCGGAGGAGCTGGCCGCGGCGGCTGTCGCCCCATTTGTATCCAGTGCGGCGCGGCAGCGGCCGTCGTCGGCTCGCTGCCACCGGTCTCCGGCGGTTCGGCAGCTGGGCAGCTGGGCAGCTCAGCTGGGGACGCCGCGATGGCCGGGTTAGCACCGGCCGCGGCAGACGGAATACTGATGCCACGAGGAGAGGTCGTCAGGGGACCAAGACAACAGTGCGCACGAGACGAGGTGTCCGCCGGCCGGTGCACTGGCCGCCGCTGGCGGAAACACCTCAGTGCTGCCCGAGTGCTCGATTGACCGGCCGATTGATATATCTGTGACAGATGTGAGGATGGCTCTGAACGGCCACGGCTGCTTTAAATTCAGGTCAGACCGCTGGCAATCACCCGCGAGCAGTGTGAAAGCGCGGCGAACAGATTGAAGAATCCTCACAGTGCATGGAGGTTAATGACATTTGCTGCGTCTGATGGTGCCCTGAATGTCCCGAATGGTCCATTCTGGTGTTCTGAATGTCTAAAGAACATGCGGTTGCATGCGGGCTCTCTTTTGCATAGCTTAATTGTTTAGAGTGTGTTTAATTGTGCTAACATGAGTCGCACGGTGAGATGATTTGCAAAAAGTCGCCGAAATATTTGGATTAACCCTTTTCCCCCATATAGAAATCCATTAGCTATTCAGCTCTGCTTCTGAATATTTGAACAATATTTTCCTCAATACTGAATGGGTTGTCAAATTTCCTTGAAATGTCAAGAGCTGCACGGCTGCGATTATAGAAAGTGTCCGGTAGTTACAACTTCGACATCTTGTCATTCACTCTTCCGCTGGCGTGTGTTGTAGAGACCTGAAGAAAATTGGCTAGAAACATTAGGTGCCAGTAATCAGCTCCGCTCCGTTCGAAAACAAGCTAGCTGCAAAGCGATGAGTTAATGAACTGAAGTGTCACAAATCAATATTGGATGTCTGGTTGTTAAGTAGTCTGTCGATAAGTCCAATATGTTAGTGTAATGAGCTCCCTTGAGGAAGCGGCCTCCTAGAATGTCTGAAATTGCCCTGTCACCTACTCAAGGACATCGAAGGGATGAGACCACACCAAATCGACCACTGGTTCCCCCTCGATGACTGTTATTTTACCGGTAAAACAGGGCGTTTAGCAGACCGCAAATGACTCGTGCCGACCCAGCACAGGAACGACAAAAACACGTGCCGATTACGGATCCGTTCTGGACGGGACTGTGGTGGTTAGTCCTCGGACAGTGCGAACGGCCAGCGAGGGCCAATGCCATCTGTCTGGGAGTCCTCCGACAGCGCGGAGACCCGTCATCTGCCCGAGAGGTTCGGCCAGTAATGACCTTCAGCTTCACTGTCTCAGACAGTCACTGGATACAATGGAAAGCCTGTTTCCATAAGAGTATAACTCGAACAGCATACTCGCACAAATGCAGCGAGTTATGTACGCCACCCGTTAGGCCCGGCCCGGTACCTGCAGTGGACACCACCGGTACGGGTACCCCCTACTACCCCCCGCTGTCCCCGGCCCCTAATGACGCCGGCGGGGGGCGGATTAATCGGACGGAGGCGGCCGCCGCCAATTTCCCGTCGCCGCCGTCGGAGCTGCCGCCTCCACGGGGTACCGACGTGCGTGCCGGTCGCGGCGCGACGGTAATCCGCTGTTTACCCCGCCGGCCGCACCGCTAATGATTCGGACAGGGCTGCCGTGACCCCTGGGAGTGCCCCGTATCTGTCCCCCGCGCCGGCGCCGCCGCCGCCGCACCGTTCAGTGACCCAGATGATGCTACCGTGACCCCGGGGAGCACCTTTGTGCCTGTGCCCCGTGCCGGCAGCCGGTACCGTCCAGTGACCCTCGCGGCGCACGGGGTCGCTGCTACTATCTGTAAGAATCTTGGCTGCTACTAGCTATCGTATGACTGTTGTACCTCACTTGCCTTGAACATGATGGCTTTCTACGCTTCAAATTTGCCGTCCTTCATCGCTCATGCATTGACGATGGTATATACCCTTGCTCGAGGATCTTTTGCTTCCGATGATCATGTATTCATGCACTTAATTGCGCTGTGGGGCGTGGGTGATTCTCTTCTCTGAGAACTTCTCCGTCAGGTTTGTTTGTTTGTTTTGTTGGGTTAGGCCCTTTCGGTCCAATTAGACCATTTCAGAGCCGGGAGGATGATAGGATATAGGGGGAGACATTGGTATGGGCAGGCACCCTAGTGAGTCGCCGGGGCTGAGCCCGTCCAGAGGACAGGGCCACAGGCCACCCAGCCCCAAGGCACTCACTGCACCCGGCTACGGGGTGCGCTCCCTCGGGAGCAGCGGTGCCGCTCCAAGGGAACAGCCCGCATGAGATAAAGTTGCCTGTCCAGCCCGGAGGGGGTTGCGGCGTGGAGGAGAAGGATTTCAGTATCCTGAGGATAGAAGCACGGAACGGTGTGTCTCCGTCAGGGTCTACCCTCTGGTGTTCGATGCATGACTTCAGGAGGCGACATCTCCTATGGGTCCTCGAGTCTGCCCAAAACTCGTGATCTGGACCAGTCTGTACGTTTTGGCTCACCCCACAACCAGCGCTGTTTTCGCTGTGAGCACGTTTGCCCGTGTACCAATTGATCTGTCGAACCCGTGCCGTCCTGGGGAGGGTGGGGTTGCTGGCGACTGGGAATGGCATCTCGCATTCACTGCACGTCAGCGGAAGGCGATTGCATTTGAATAGCTGAGCCGGCAGCGGTTTGAGTTACTTGGCGTTGCACCGCGAGACGTGGCCAGGCCTGCTCCTGTCGGCCAGGTAGTTTGGATAGGCATCGGCAAGGAATTGTAGGTACGGCCAGGGACCAGGGTGCTAGATGTTGTGGTTGACATTTACCTTGGTGCGATCTTATTTCTGTTTTTGAGATAGCTACTTGGAAACTCGTTTATGTTATGCACATCGATACACGTTGCTAGCGGCAATCAGGCAGTTGTTATACCTGGCATACAAGTTCAGTTCGCAATTTTTATGTCCGAAGGTATAATTGATATTCAGTATTGTTTTAGTGATTTGACGCCGCTGCATGAAGCCCAACAATACATATGATATGACAATTGGCTGCATTCGGCTAATGACTTTCATTGAACGATTTGTGTCACGGTGCCATTGATGGATGGTGCACAAAGAACGATACCACTTTTGCAAAGTGCTAATTTTAATCGATCATCGTTATTCGTTGCCAAACTATCAAATTTTCTCAGACCATTATTCATTTATGCTCGTAAATGGCGAGGAACGTATGGTTTAATCTTAAAATGACGCTCTCTGAAGCTTTTAGAGCTCATGATTTCGCCCATCACATGCATTAATGCATAGGTTCTCTCAGGTGCCTGCTTAGGCTAGTCTGGTCTGTCGAGCACCGGCGTCCACATTAGGGGGCGTGTTTTTCAGCTTGTGGCCCATCAAACAGAACAGTCGCCCGACTGTGAGATAAGCCCGGGCTGTGCCGGCGCTGAACTGCCGGTCCGGCCGACGCCGCCGTCCCCGACGATGAGCTATGAACGCTGATCATTGTAATGAGCGGCGCGGCCGCGCACGGCGCCTATTCCGGGCTGCGTTTCATTAAAGGGACTGTCCCACCTTAACATTAGAATTGAGTTGAGATAGCCATCTTGATGGGCGTTCTTTGAAAATCAGAGTCGTGAAAACCGTTTCTCCAGCAATTACTTCATCGCAAATAAATTCGTGTTTGATTTTGACATCTGTGCAAATAAGTGCCACAATGTATTGGTATTGGCACTTAAAACCTGTGACGTTTCCGCCTTTTCCGAAGTTTCTGTATCTGTCGACTTGTTTTTATTGAAACCTTGAAAAATAACAGCGCCTCTTGGAACAGCGCCCGGCGGCGCCACGAGGTGGAGAATTAAATTGATATGCCAAACTAATTCTAATAGTCTTCTAATTCTAGCAGTATTTTTATTTTTGTATTTAAATATTTAAGAGGCCGTCCTACATGTGACTGAAGAATGCAAGAGCCATGAACTTATCAATGGCAGGTGTCAAGTTCAAGTGTGCAACTCACTGAAATTAATCATAGTATCAAAATCATAAATGATTTGCTCACTGCTGTTTCAACTCCATAATCAAGACCATGCTCTGAGGAGTCCACAATCTATTGATGGTGACAAATAAGGAAGAGAATGTTCACCTTTTTATTTCTGAACATCCAAGACGACTAACCTTGAGCCGTTAAACATTGATAATACCCTGTTTGCTGAAGTGTGGGTGGCCTGAGGTCGACCATGTCTAGTAAAGAACTGTTGTTTGTGTAAACACCATGCAGAGGTATTTTGAAATAAATTTTAGTGATGTAATGCATCATTCTTTGAACTGAGTTGCTGATGGCGGATGAAAGCGGAAGTGCTGCAAGTTGAATCAGAAATGCTCTGTTGCGCTTTTAAGCTTATGTTCGATTTTATAGATGGCTTAGTTTTCCTGCAGATTTCATCTTAAAGCTGTCAATAGTGTTTTACCTTTGTTTCCTGGGAGCAGATCCAGCTGCTAACATGAGCATGGGACCAGGACTGGGCCTTTGTACCACAGTCGCTGCGCTGCTTGTCAAAACCTAGGTAATGTGCTTTGTTAGGCCATGCTGTGCATTTTTTAAACCTTTAGAGTACTTTGTGATCATTGACACACATATTGAACCTGACAAACAGCAGCAAAATCACACCCCATCCTTACCTCTGTGCAGTGTCACCCAACGGACAACAGGGCTTCAAAACAGGCAGGTTCCGCATTCAAGTCGCTTCTTGCAACTATATGACTAATGTTAGGACAATAGACGTGCTGCACAGGGAAGGTGTGTTCTTTGTAGCTCTTGAAAAATGAAGTCATGCCTAAAATTCAGTTAAGAATATTACAATTACAAATAACTTGGATAAAAGTTGCAAAACATGAACTCTGACTGGTCAGTTGAAGTATCTGGAGTCAGTGAACCACGCCTGGGCTGGAGGTGGTCAGTTCCCTGACTTGCGCAACCTCGGGCACCTCGGGCAGGAGCTGTGGGACTTGTACATGGACAAATTGAATAGACGCTAGCCTAGATTATGTTGTGGCTGCAGTCCAAGACGTGTTCACCAGTTGCCGTTGCTGCCGCTGCCTGCTGCTGCTCTGCGTGCCGGCTGGCAGCTCACTGCTGGACTGTTTGCGCGCCAGGCATCCTACTGGACGAGTGGGGTAGGTCGCAGATCTTTGAGAGTGAAATGTTTGGTCTAAATATAGCTTGAAACTCTTACAAATAATTTAATTAAAAGGCAAAATTTCAGAGGACTCCATTGGTGTCTCAGTGGTGACAATCAGAACTTGATTAGAACTGTTATCATGCTGAATGCTGAAACTGAGGATAGGGCTGAGCTGGTAGGCTAGAATTTAATATGCAGGCTTACAAGGTCCCCAGTTAATCCACAAATTTGTCAGACTTGCCTGTAGATAAATTCATGCAGATGAAATGTTTCTGGCAGATAGCCCTGAGGCAAAATGCTATTCAAGCTTGTTCCACAGCTCGTTGCGTTCCACATGAGCCACTACATCAGAGTCACACAACTCTGCCAAATGTGCTGAAAGGCCACGATTTTTCCAATAAGTAGGTATATTTATTATTTTTCACAGACACAACAAAAATACAAATGCAGGTCACTACAATTCATTCTGCTTCAATTACAATTGCTGGAATGTGTTTTGCAGACTTATTATATTGAATCTTGAACAGACTATATTATATTACTTTGCTCATGGGCCCAGGCCAGTACTGCAAAGTATGGCTCGCAGGTCGCCAAGGAGCACTGGCCTAAGTTCAAAATTTACACAAACCCTGCAAACTGAGCCAGAAAATTCACACCAAAGGGGGCTGCAAAGGGGGCTGAGAGAACACTTCGCACCCCGCTACACTAAATCTGCACCACACCAAACCAAATCCACACCGCACCACACTTAAATCCGCACCAGACGAAGGAGTCTGCACTGACAACATCTGGACAAAATTGCCATACTTTGCAGTCTGGCTCATGGCTATATCCATTGTGATTCTTAGGTCTGATTATTGAAGTTGAGCTCACTTCCATCATCCATGTGCCCAAGACATTGTGGGCAGCATCAATAATCAAACATCAATATCTTGCTTTTGCTTATTAGGGAGCATTGTATAATCTTTTAAAAATGATAAATA
Organism: Amphibalanus amphitrite; assembly: GCF_019059575.1. NCBI lineage: Eukaryota > Metazoa > Arthropoda > Thecostraca > Balanomorpha > Balanidae > Amphibalanus > Amphibalanus amphitrite. Next base: position 38,815 of record NW_024882205.1, on the reverse strand, counting down.
AGGCCTTGTTGATATTCTTTGCAGTTTGCGACCTTCTTCTTAACAAAGTTCAAGCTTCAATTTTCCAATTTTCATTTCAATCCTTTCCATGAACATTGAACATGTTTGTGTTACTTTGCATCTTACTAAAATACCAATTTCCTGAGTTTTGCTTTCATGCGCAATGTTTGTACTATTCGCGGCAGAAGCGTAACAAAACTTTGTGCCACCGATTTGGCAGCTAGGAAAAAAACTTTGCCCGATAAAAAAACAATCATATGACGTAATCGATCCAAAAGCTTTAAATTGGAATTTCTAAACAATTAGCCAACTATGGGCCGAATGTTTGCCAATTTCGTGTACAGGGGCCCCTAATCTATGTCTTGCAACACAAGAACAGTATATCAAAGCAATTTTTTGAAGGTGGGACAGTCCCTTTAATGTGCGCGGTGGAACGGCGTCGCCTGGGCAGCGGCGTGAGGGTGTCTGTGCGGGTCGGGAGGACGGGGCACTCGGCTCAGACACGTGTCGGTACCCGCGGGTATGGGGGAGTGGTTTTCAGACGTGGCTTTATGTGTGCTCTGATGTGGTGCCGCAGCAAACGGCAGCCATAATTAGAACGGCATAGTAGCTCGCAGCTTCCGTGTTAGCCGCGGAGGAAAGTTAGAGTTTATGCAATATGCATGCATGAAATGTGCATTAACTTGCTTTATATCGTTGGGTACTGATCTTTATTTAGATACGTTGGCATAACTTCTGTGCACGTGCTACCCACGACTATAGAAGCACGATCACATTAGTGATACGCTGCGACATGATAAGTTTTCCACTGATAATATATCCAATGTTCATGCATCTGTATCACAGAGTTTTGAATAAGACTCGACAGCCGACAGCCGTCGAAGCCGGATGTATCTCTCCAGCATGCATTCCATTTGCCCGATGACACTGATTCAACAGAGAGGTTTCGTGAGTTACTCGTGACGTGACCAAGTTGTCAGGCGCCCTTGGGTACTGGTTTCGTTTTGTTCCACTATCATCCCGACGTTTCTTTGTTGGCTGGTCGAATGCCCAGTTGTTCTTACCACCTTCGATACCGTCTGTCCTTTTTCCAATGGGTCCAAATCCAAAGAAAGAACATCTTCGGTGCTCTGTGGACTATGGAAGTAGGTTGTAGGAATACGCACATTGCATATGTATATCTGGGCAATCAAGACGGACACCAACGGCCCGGCATCCAGGGGGACGTTTCACGGGCTCCACCTTCACCCGCCCTGATTATTTCCACCACCTGCTGTCTGGTTCTACCTCCTCTGTGGGCGTCGGGCGGCGCGCGTGGAGAACCGGCCGGGCAGGTGGCGGGTTCCCGCCCGCCCCACTGACCTTCCGATCACGTCTGAGCGCCGCGATACCACTCCGATTTCGCCCCCCAACATGATGTGACATGACACCTAACATGGCTCTCAAATTGGACGTCTTAATCAACAAATGAGTCTCACCCGCTCTCTGCACGCCCCGGCTCGACGGCTTCATTATGTTTTGGCGAGGCCGCGGGCCGCCACCGGCTGCCGAGGCTCGCGCTTCAGGCCGCTCTCGAAGATGCGCCGCTATTGCCGCTGCTTCTCACGAGGCGCTGCTCAGTCGCGCCTCCGAGGTGCGCCATTATCGTCTCAAACGTGTAATTTGGCGATAGGGTCGGCGGGCCGACCCCGGAACGAACCGGTCCAGGCACTGGGAGCTTTGGCGGCTGCCACCCCGCGACGTGGCGTGGTGTTGGGGTTGGTTGTGTATAACAGATCTGCATGTTGGTGTGTAACGTTTATCGATTTATGCATTACGCATTTTGTTGAAGGTGAGCTATGGCTAGTTTGAACATTGTTATTAATATTATGGTGTTAAAAAAGTATGGTGTTTCACTCTCATTTCATTGTATCATGAGCATAAGGTCATTTTTAACACCATAATATTACGCATTTCTGCACTTATTACGCATCTCTGCACTTGGAACATATGCTTGCATGCTATGTAATATGTATGTATGCATGTACATATGCATTAATGCATGCATGTATGACCAGGACCGGGCTTCGGAGGTGAACACTGGACATTGGACAATGGACAGCCCGTTACTTTGGACACGACCGGACTGAATTGGGGGTGACGAGGTGGAGACTCTGGACTGGAGACTGGAAGTGGACCTATTAACGATGGAAGTGACCGAGCGATCTTGAAAATTGGTCATGTTCATGGATATGAACATATCAATTTGTTGGATATGTTCAATGTTCATGCATTTGCAGATGCGTGTGCTTTTGCTTGTTCAATGCGTCAGTGAGAACTATGAATGGCGAAAGTGACCGTGTGGTCGTCTCTGTAAGAAGCCGAGGTGACACCATGGTCGTTTGTGTAAATGTAGAAGGTGAACGTGACAATTTTTGTGAATTTCCGAGGTGACCGTGGCCATGTGTGTGAATTTCCGAGGTGACCATGGTCGTTTGTGTGAATGTTGAAGGTGACCGTGACCATTTATGTGACGAGGTGACCGTGGTCGTTTGTGTGAATGTCCAAGGAGACCGTGCTCGTTGCGGTGGGTGCCGCAGCCCACCTGTCCCAATATTACGTCCGCGCCCGGTGCAGACCCCCGGGACGCAGCTGCCGTTGGTCCCGTGTCAGCCACCTCAGCGAGCTCCCGCCGCGCCGTGTCCTCCTTCGTGATTCAACTGCCAGAACTTTTTATCGCCCGCCGAGCCACCGACATTAAATTACAGGCGCGGGTCAGCTCATGACCAGTTATTGTTTCTCAGGTAATAAGGCCTATTTCATATTTTTCGTTTTAATCGGATTGTAGCCCAAGGCCTCTGTAAGTCCCAGTTCTGAGGCAATATCGTGTCGGGGTGCCTTGGCGGTGTCCAGTCTTCAGTGGAAGGCCCATGTTCGACGGCTTCGCCTCAACTGATCGTGGCTGTCTGCCATTGTCCACAGCCCCGAGTCGCACACTGGACAGCGCACGACTGTTTAGCGATGTCCGGTGCCGTACCGCGTACACATCCTTGACCTCCTTGACTTCCCAGCCTTGACCGTATAACTGTCGTCTGGCCAGCGTCCATCGTCTCTTTTTCCGCTGCCCATTATTTCCACCTGCCCTATCCACCGCCTCTGACGTCTACACCATCTATGTGCATTAACCGTCCACCGCCTCTGTTTCCACCTTTCACCGTTCTCTTGGCCGCCATCCACCGTTCCCTTGCCCAACTGTCCACCGTCTCTGACGTCCAGGCCTGTCCACAGTCACAGTGTCCCCAGCGGATAGCGTGAGCCTGCTCACAGTCACTCACAAGGCCCCGCCGGAACTTTTGCGGCGCCGGCCCGGAAAGGCTGCGCTCCGGCTAAATCGGCCGACCCGGAAAACGACGTCCGCACCGCAGAAAAGTGAAGGAATATGAAGTGCCAATTGTCCTCGCCGTGTGTCGCCAGGCTGGAAATTACTTTGTCGACGAGGAATGTTAAAGGGTCCCTGCGTGACGACACGGCATGAATAGCAATGCGGCACGAACTATGCAAACTGAAGTCGTAACTAGTGGACACATTTCGCTAACTAAGTTAACCGGGGACGAGGGAGCTCTGATTTGAACCATCCGCGCTCCGAACGGGCTCAGATTGAAAGACGGTGAATTCGGGATTTCATTTGTATCGGGAAGGGCCGCAAGTTGTGCAGTGTGCATGTCTCGTACCGACCTCATATGAAGGATCATATCTACCCCTTTGTGTTCAAATTGGTCGTCATTTAGTCCCGACCAGCCTTTGTTCGGGTCATCGGAGCTGGCGTCGGACGTCGGAGAGCCTCGAGACGGCCCCTTGCGCAGCATGACGTGACTAGTTACACGGTCTGAGAGCCATCGGCGCGGAAGGTGACACCCTGTAAAGCGGCTGGTTTAGGAGCGGCGCCGGATAGGTATCTGCAGCACGCCTTCATCGTCCAGTTTATACGGGCGGTATATATCCGCGCGGACGGAGCGGCGGCGACCGGAGCGGGTGACGGAGGGAGGGCGGAGGGGGGGGGGGGGGACAACACGCAGCCGGGGTCAGCTCGGGCCGCAGCGCAGAGGGCAAGTGGGCTGAGTGGTAACTCACAGAAGAGCTACGACCTGAAGACTGGTCAGCGGCCACAGAGAGTGGAGATGTGCTGTATCTTTCACGATCAATGCTATATTGAAAATATTTTATTCGAATGTTCAAACTTCAGAGTACAATTGTCCTACATACCTACCTGTCACTGCAATAAGATAGAGGCCAGCGTCGTGCACATAAGCCTTCATATCAGAGTGGGATCCTCGTTACTTCGTCACCAACGGGCCCCTCTCATATCAACGTCACCAGATGTCCTCTGCATCAAACCAGATAGCGTTTAATTGGCCAATGAAAGCCAATGCCTGTCTGTGACCGGCTGATCCTGATCGTTGTTTGTTTCACTGCCCGGTCGTGAAGCACTAAAACGTGCGGCGCCGTCGGCGACCCGTGTCCGGCTGTCGTCGTTGAACACTGTCCGGCCCGGACACGGTGTAACGTGAGCTGTCCGCGCCGGTCACCGGAGCCGCTGGACGGCGCTGTACGGACACACACGGTTATATACCGTCTGATGACATCGCCACGGCACTGCTGCGGACGGTGGAGGGCTGGGAACGGGGCGCGGGGTGGGTACGGAGATCAGTGACGGTACGGGTCAGAGGGACGGAGAGAGGATGACGACAGGTCAGGGGGGCTGGGAGGTCGCAGGTCAGATGAAGGCATGGGAAGTGACAGGTCAGGTCAGCATGTGACGGGTTACATGTTGGAGGGACGAGACGTGTTACGGTTGTGTAGGTGCGACTGGTCACTCGACTGGTCAGAGAGCTGGACGGAGAGAATGGGTAGGCCAAGAGGAGTGGTGGGACTAGGGAGGATGACAGATCGAATAGAGGACAGGGAGGGAGGAAGAGAGAGAGAGAGAGAGAGAGAGAGAGAGAGAGAGAGAGAGAGAGAGAGAGAAAGAGAGAGAGAGAGAGAGAGAGAGAGAGAGAGAGAGAGAGAGAGAGAGAGAGAGAGAGAGAGAGAGAGAGGCGAGAGGAGAGATATGTAGCTAGTAAGAGCGAAGGATGGCTGCAGGTCACAAAGCGCTAAGGAAGATGGAGCGGCGACGGGTCAGAATGGAGAGGGAGCAGAGCGAAGGGATGGTGCAACCCACGGAGAATGAATGGAGGATGCAGTGGCTCGTCTAAAGGCGGCTACCCGGATGCTAACGGGATACGGTTGCGGTGCCCCTTGCTTCGTACGCAGTTACGCAGCATTTGCACCCACTGCGCTTTTGTTTGCCCCACCGCAACTCATTACGTGCCACTTCTTTGTATCGTTGAATCAAGCACCCACCTACAAACGGTGCATGCATACAGGTCAGGGCATAAAGCACCCTAGGGAAGACCTGCCTATATCAACAGGATTGCTATTTCGTCACAAAACAGCCTTTGTTGTAAATAAAAATGCGTTCCGTGCTTAGATATTACTTGAGGACTGAGGTATATCAGAGGTAGTTGAATGGTTGGTAAATAGCTGAAGGTATTATCTCCGGCCCTCAGTTTTGGCCCATTCGGCGCCGAGCGTTACGACCGGTGATAATTGGCGGAGCGGACGGGCCTGGGCGGCCAGTCGCCGGCGCACGTCCCGGCCAGATTCACTGCACGTCAGCCGCTTTACGACACCGTCCTCCGTGGCCGCACGGGCCGGTGCACCGTGCCCGGTGACCTACCCCGCCCGTCCCCGGCCGGAGAGCCCTCACGGGCGGCCCGTGTCATGTCGGTGCTCCGTGAGCGGCGTCGGCGGGCGGCTGTATCCGTGTCCTTTCTCTGCGGCTCGAACGTCGCATCCTCCTCTGCTCAGCTCAGCGCCTTTCACTGGTGACTGGATAGCACCGCTGCAGTGTCGTTGCTGTTTAGTGCCCGGCCGTTTAGTGTCCGACCATTCGACACGGGTAATCGGACAGCCGCCGCCCATAGCGTTTGAGTTGAGGCCGTCAAATGTCGGCTGTATGGCTGGGTGAGGGTTATATTCGCCGTACCATGCAGGTTGTAAGGCATGACCCGGGTCGTACCGCGTTACCTCCCGCTCTCTCAGTCTGTGGCCCGTCCTCTCAGCAGCCCACGCAACCCGTAACACCTCCTCTCAACGTCCCACACAGTACTCTCACACAGACAGTGACCCTTTCAGTGTTCCCGCACGCCGCACGCCCCAAGTTATTCACTGGAGCTCGGTGTCCTCAACATCTCAGACTTCAGCATATGCCTTCAGGATTCGTATCACTACAGTCCCTAACATACCTGATTGGTATCCCCGCGGCCCCCAACATATCGCGTGTCCCCGCAGTCCTAACGCATCCCTAACGCGATAACGAGCAGTAATCGCCACGCACTTTGTATGTGGATCGCTCTTAAATGTAAATACAGATACAATACAAATACAATCCCATCAGTGTCCCCGTAGTCCTAACGTACCCCATCGGTGTCCCCGCAGTCCCCAACATATCGTGTGTCTCCGCAGTCCTAACGCATCCCATCAGTGTCCCCGCAGTCCTAACGTACCCCATCGGTGTCCCCGCAGTCCTAACGTACCCCATCGGTGTCCCCACAGTCCTAACCTACTACCAGTGTCCCCGCTGTCCCCAACATACCTATCGTATGACCCCGCAGTCCTAACATATCCCATCAGTGTTCCCACAGTTCCCATCATATGGTGTCTCCACGGCCCGCAGTCCTAACGTATCCCATCAGTATATCCGCAGTCCTAGCGTATCCCATCAGTGTCCCCGCAGTCCGAACCTATCCCACCAGTGTGTCCCCGCAGTTCTAACGTACCCCATCAGTGTCCCGCAGTCCCCAACATATCGTGTGTCCCTGCAGTCCTAACGTATCCCATCAGTGTCGGGACACGTCGCTCGGCCTCTCTCCGCACGTACGCTCCCATTCTGTCTCCGCGCCGCAAAAAGCACCGCTCTCGCCTCGCGTGCGCCACAAAAAGCGTCGCTTGGGTGCGCCGTGATTGCGGCGACACAGCGCGCGTCTCGCGCGCCGCGCCATTAATTGTCGCCGCCGCTGCCAGCGAACAACAAACGCCAACTGTGACCGGGGCGGGCCGCCACGACAGCCAGCACCTTTGAAGTCGACGGCAGGCCGACGGTGGCCGTACCGTAACGAAACAAACTGAACGGGGAATTAGAGAACGGGTACACCTGAATGGGTGCAAATCACCAGTGCAATGCTGTTGACGCATTTGTGAGCTAATATTTGTGATCATCCATGGTTTCAGCTGACTTTCCTGCCTGATTATATGGTATACCTACCTTCATTGGTGATGGCGGACAAAAGATGCTTTGAAGTCTCAGCTCTGAGCATAAGCCAACTTGCGCCAAGGGAGCTTGCCTTACCTGGGAGAGCCTCCGTGCAGCTCCTGTTGTTAGACTGTCCTCCGCCTGCTCCTGTTAGCTGGAGCTTTGACCGGCCGGGAAAACAGCAGGCAGGTATCGTGTCTTCAATCACTGCAGCCAGAGCACTGCCCGTCCCAACAGGCACGTAACAAAGGGCCGGGTCCGCGTGCAGAGCTATCGCTGCCATCCGCGCTGCCGCGGCCGGCGCTGCTGTGGCTGCGTGCAGTTGATGAATCTGCGGTCAGACAGATACCCTCCGCCGTGTGTGGTACGGAGTCCGTTGAGGCTATCGGGCGCCGTCGAACACACCTAATTGACGAGCCATCAGCTCACGGGTCTTTCCGGGGCATCTGGTTGAAGGATGTGTTCTGGGTGATTGGTAATGTGTCAGGGTCACCGGAGGAGATGGTGTGACTGGAACTGGAGTCTGGAAATTTGACTGGAAGTTTCGTTAAAACTGGAGCTGGAGTGCGCCGCCTCCCTCGATCCCTCGTTGAATCTATTGTGTGGCATCCCTCTATCTCGTCCCCTTTTGCCATGTAACAGGACGTTACTGTTGCGGTTACATGCTGTTGTCAGGTCAGGTGACTTTTGGGCGGTGACTGACCAGTATACCTGGTGGGAGTTGGAGTTTGAACTGCTCCTGTCTCCTCACTGCTTGCCAAATGTTACGTGGGAACTGTTTGGGTACTGGCTACTGCAGCTGTTGGTTGAGACCTCTCAGCTCGCTCTGTGACATACCGGGGTAGTGCGCGCCGGGTCTCACCAACACGACGCCGTGCGGGGGCCGCGGCGCACACGTGCAGCCGGCGCGCGGGGGCCGGACACCGCCGAGATACACGGCCGCCTTAGCATACAATACCGGTCACGGTGGCCAGACAATGGCCTGCACGGCCGAGCGACGCGCCCGGCCCGCTGCGCCGACACTGACGAGCCATTGCAGACGGCACGCGAATTAAATGCACGTCGCTCGCATTTCAGCCGGCTGCGAGCACGACAGCGGGCCTCGTTATCACAGCGGAGGCGGCCGTAACCGACCTGTCATTGCTGAGGCGGGCAGCTGTGGCCGCCGGTTATTGTGACTGTGACCGGCTGTTACTGTGACCGAGGAGGGCTGTGACCGGCTGTTATTGTGACCAATAAGATCTGTGAGTTGTGACTATGGATATGCACTGTGAGGAATTGTGACCACGCCAAGAGAGCTGTGACTGGCTGTTTTTTGTGACTGGAGGCTGCGACAGGGTGTTATTTGAACCTTGGAGGGCTGTGCTGTTATTGTGGTGGATGGTTTGTGACTTTGTGACTGGAATGTTTGCTGAAGAGTGAAAGGGATTGATGAATTGCCGAATGAGCTGTTATGAAGGCAGCTGTGATCTGTAAGCCCATATGAGCCACTTTGCCATCTCCTGTGTGAGCCTCCACCGTGTCTCGCGGTGGTCGATCGTCCCGTCTCCGGGGCCGGATTCCTCAGCGCGGCGCGCTCGTGTCGCCGCCCGTCGGTCTCCCAGGAGGAGCGACCGGCCACTTTACGGCCGTGACCGCTGAATGGCCAGCCGGCCGGGCCGCGGCGGTCGCAGATGGACGGCCCGGCCGTGCCCGCCGGCCGCCCACCGACTGAAGGTATGCCGCCGACACGACAGCGGCCTCGGAGGACGGTGTCGGCTGTCGACGGCCGACACCGGTGACGGCTACACGGTCCTACCGGATACCTAACCCGGCGGGGAACGGCCACCCGTCACAGCGGGAAAGGACCATGGTCCGCCCAGTCCGGTGGTGAGGGAAGGCTCACACAGCCCAACGGTATAAAGGGTTCAGCCGGCTACCAGTTTAGCGGCGAGGGAAGTCTGATTTCTAGGTCTGGTCACCCAGATCCAAACCCAACTACGAGGGCCCGTGGTCCACCGGCCACCCACCCCACTGCTAAGGGCCCCGATGTGCCGGGTCTGTCCGTCCCCAAGGTAACTGTCCGACCGGAGCCATCGATTGCACCGCCTGCAATCGGCCGCTTTCATAGCGCCGCGATTAGAACACTTACTGTCTCGTATGTCTGGTGGTTAGCGACCGCCTCCCTGGCCGGCCGGCCGCGCCCGCGCCGACCGGGCCGCTCTTTATTAGCTCAGTAATCAGATTGTCCCGTGGCCTCTGACGTGGCCAAACTATCCAATTAATGGGAGCGGTCCCGAGAGCAAGCGAGTGGTGCTGCTCGATGGCCGCGTGGAGCTGTGTGGGGCCTGCAGCGTGTGAAAGTGTGGGCTGTGCAGTATGCATCAAATTGCACCTCATTCGGTGGATGGTGACATATAGAGAGATCATGAGGTTGTGGCTTTGTCCCTGCTGTTGGTGACAGTATAGTCTGTGTGAGGATCATTAAGGACCACCCATTGCCTGCCCAAAGGGCGGAGGATTGGGGAAGGAATGGGTGACCCGGGTGCCTCCACCCCGCGGGGAGTCTCTCGGTCCGCCCCGGTCCGGTCCGGTCCGAGCCGTGACCGGACCACGGCGGCGCGGCGGACCGGGGACCGCGGCCGGTCCAAGTCGGCACTAATGGCCGGCTGCCGTGCGCTGTCGACCCACCTAATCATTGTTATTGAGGCCGGTTACCGGCGCAGACCACCGGCGACCGGCGGCCTAATGACACCGCGCGCCGGCGGCCGCCCGCGCCCCACCGCGACCGGCCCAAATATGCCGCCGATCGGCCCGGCCGGCCTGCATGGTGTAATGAAGAGATCTGCATTCACGGCGCGTGTGGGGCGCGCGGCCGGCGGCCAGGGACCGGCTCCGGTCGCCCTACCGCCGCGGAGACGCCGCGCAGAGGACGGTCGTACCCGTCCGTTTCCACCGCGCCGGCCCACCGCCACCCGGCGACAGACGGGAGGGATACCTACACAACAGGACGGCGGTGGGAGCGGGTCCGCGGGTGGAGCGGTCGCTTCTCAGCACTCTGCATTGATTAAAACACATAACTGGACGGTTGTGCTTGGCTCATAACGTTGCCAGGTTCTATCCAGGCTTAAATGTCGAACGATTGATTCGCAGTGGCTTATTTCAACAATTCCGTCGGTCTTTTGTGGTTCGGTGATAAGTGCTGATCTCGGCCCACACTCAGTCTGGCGGACTTTTACCTTTCAGTTCAACAGAGTGAGGTTCCGGTCATTTTTCCACCTGCGGAGGATCGCTGAGCCCATCCGTCGTCCGCCCCCACTGATCCCTCGAGACGGCCGACCTACACGGTCCCGGCAGTGATCACAGAAAATCCCCTCCCCTTCCGATATCCGTCTGTTGGAGGGATGGGCCAGCTGCTGTGGGCTCCTGAGGAACCCAGAAAGCCTTCCTGTTCGCGGTCGAGTCATTTTCTTACAGCGTGAAGCATGTCAATCCCCGCAAGAACCCAAGGCAATATGGATATGCAATTGCATAATGCACAAACCTGGCTCGAGAGAATGAACCCGACGTTTCTGTCGTGTTCACGCCCATGCAGATGCACGGACCGGTCAGCATACCCCGGATATTGCCGGCCGTTCGGGGCACGTCAGTCAGTCTTCCCACGGTCAGCAGAGCCGCCGCCGGCCCACCTGTGACCGGCCTGCGTCGGCATGTGACCGCAGTCTGGCCGACCGGGCCCGGCCGCATTGTCTCCGCCGCCCGGAGACTCGAACCGGCCGAGTTCTCACATCCCGGCAGTGCGGGAAAAGCCGCCGGCCTGTCGATAGCTAAGTGAGTCGTCAATATCGGGACCATTTTTGCCGGCCTGTCACGCTCGCGCTCAGCAGCGGCGGTCGCTGCGGAAACCTCAGGATCGCGGCAGTCTGCGTCACCATCTGGACGCTGCAGAGGCGGCGTGCAGACCCCCTATCGCCGGACCGGATCGGCGCACGGCGGGCCGACGTTTTTCCGAGCTCCGATCGAGTCTACTGGCGCTGTCGCACCGCAGTCAATAGAGCAATCAAAGCGGGAGAAAAATCACCCGACACGGCCATTTGTAATTGTCATAACTGGTCCGTAATGAAGATATCGCTACTGTTGTCTCCCACGGCTCGCTGTGGCGGAGGCGGCGGTGGCGGGGGCTGCCGACTGGTCAGTGCCGTCCCCGCCCCTGCCCCCGCCGTAGCCCCGAGGGCGGCCGTGACTCATGGAGGGTGCGTCACATGCGCGGTCTCTGAGTGATGGCGGCATGACTCTGAGTGACGGAAGCATGACTCGCCGGGGGAGGAGTCGACTGCCAATCAGAGGAACTTCTCTTATCCGGCTCTGCCCATGCTGTGGCTATCCAAGGGTGCGGCCCAGGGATGGGAAACGCTGGGGGTGGGGAGGGGCGGACCGCCACCCCCATCCATACCCCTCCGCCGTTCTGACTGCGTCGACTAAGAAAAAGTGCGAAACTAGGACGATTATCTAAACAGTTGAGCCGGGAAGAGCAGCAAACATCTGCACTGTTGGCTCCATCTCCAGCTGATCTCCGCACGGGGAGGCTCACTCAGTGTGTGTGTTTATGCGAGAGGAGCCGAGTCGCTCTGTCGCCGGCGGCCCACCAGGAGCTGGCGTGCGGCCGGGGGCGGACAGTCACACACACACGGTAGGTCGCTGCCGGCGCCCGGCGCGCCGCCGATGAAGACAAAGTGGCCAAATATTGGCACATCGGCGACGATCGGCACGCGAGGTCGGTCCCGTCGTCCGGTGCTGCCACCTCGTGGTCGGAATGTGAACTGACCACGGACCGGTTTTGAAGCGCCCGGTGCAGCGAGGCGGACGGTGGACAGCGCGGTTCGCACGACGGCATTCTGTGCCGGACCATCCTAACTCGCAGAGACCTTGCTGAGATAATAGCGCGCTGGTAGCCACATGTGGCACAGGATTGGTTGTTTGTAATCCGCTGTTCCGGCGGTCCTGGGTCCCGTACACCCAAAAGTGAATGCAGTATGCGCCCCACCCACCGTCTTTGGTGGTCCCCGATGCACGTCGCGTCCCGTCTAAATTCCCCACGCTGCCTCGCCCCACCGCTGTCCAGCGCTGTTTAATTTCCTGGTGCGGACAGCATTGGTGAGCCGCCGAGCCGGTGACCTCACGGTACGGATGACGTCGGCGGCGGCACGGATGGCGTTGGCGGCGGGATTAGAGCGACCGGCTGTCGTCCGGCTCCTGGACCGTGTTTGCGTGCGGCCGACTGTTATTTTCCTGGCTGCACCGGGCCGCACTGAGGGGATGTCGGAATTCGCGGGACACGGGTCGGCCGGTGGATTTGGCTCGGTTCACCGCGCTCCTTCCTGATGCACGGGGTCCGTGCTCGTCTTGTGTCTGGTAAGTATACGGGGTTACTAGGGGTGGAATGCTTGCACACTCGTGCTCACAGTGCCGCTCAATCCTAAGACGCAAATCGGGAGCTCCCCTGCCCATCACTTCGTGCAGCCTTGATAGAGTTTGAGCTCACTTGGGGCCTGATTTGAGAGCATGTCCAAGTCAGCTGTGTTTGAGATTGGTACTACAATAAATGCACTTACATGCCTTCAATAAGCTGTGAAAGGGTTGGCACGATGTATCTGCCCGGTTTAGCCACTCAAACGGGGCCGCTGGCGGCAGCACGTGGCTGATGTTTGCGTTCATGTTTATTCATCGTACGAGCGGTGCCGACGGCGCTGCCTCGTATGGTCATGGACACTGGCCAGTGTTCAATTTACAAAAGGCCCGTCTGATCGGCGGCGCCTGACGGCCGATAGCGTGCCGCTTCTGACACTGGTGTGCGGGCCCGGCGGCGTGGGCAGTACCGGGCGCCTCGCTGACGGCGGCAGCGGCGGACCGCTCACATGACAGGTGATATGTGACAGAGCGGCTGACAGGTAACATGTGACAGACGGGGCCGCTGCCAGCCGCGGCTGCGCGACTCGTACTGACGTCTGAGGCAGGTATGACAGGTCGACGGCCTGCCGATCTGAGGAGCATTGCCGTGTTACTGAAGGACGACACTGCATCGGAACAGCCGAGTCTCCGGATAAGACAGGTGGCAGTCGTCATATTGCTTGAATGCTTAATAAAACTGACAGCTTTTTCATGCCCCCTTTTTTTAAAATGTAAGTGAAATTAAAGGGACCCTCCCACCTTCACATTAGATTTGAGTTGAGATAGCCAAAATGGGGTCCCTGGCTCACAATTACCGGTTTCGGCACTCACAACATCGAGAAATGCCTTAGATCGGAAATATTGAATTTTAAAATTGCAGCATTTTGATTCAGAGGGGCTAATGCTTAGGAATACCCCTCTGAATGTGTGACGTCAGCGCAAATATCTAACGATTTTTAAATGTTTGACTAAAACGTTTTGTAGCACGCGGTGGTATATGCTATTTGCGCGCAACATCTGCCGCAAACGCCGCACTTCTAAAATAAAGTTGCTAGAAACCCTAGAAACAGCGGAGATCCCAAAAAAGCAAACAAAAGTAAAAGTCTAATATCTTGAAAACCGGTGAATATTTTTCGGTGAAATTTGGTAGATATTCGTTTTCGCTCTTTCTGAACCGAGCGACATCACTTTCATGCCAATTCATCAACTTTTTTGAAGGTGGGAGGGTCCCTTTAAAATGTTTTTTAACAAGAGCTTGTTAAAAAATAATTTTAACGTTGAGCGTTGCGTTGTGCTAACTTGTCTATCACATTTTTATAAACCTTTGGTTGGTTCATGCGCAGAGATTAAACATGTCACCTACCCATTATTATTGCCTACCTCATTGCCATGTTGCTGTACCCTCTCGTTTTCTATGCTGCTCTCCCTATCTCAGCTGCGCCCCTCCCCACCGCCCGCACCGCCCCGCTCGTTCCCGCTCGCGCCGCTCCTCGAGCCCCGCGTTTGCCAGCACCGTGTTCGATTGATCCCCGTCGATCGCGACAAGACTGATCTGTCGGGACACCCTTCCCCCTCCGCTCCCATCGGCAGCGGCTCCCTCCCTCTCTTCTTCCGTTCCTCTACCCGCTGCTCCCCTAGCACCGAGCCGGCCATGGTACTCTTCTCACGTAGGTGAAAACGCATATTGACCGAGCCACATTCCAATAAAATGGAGCCTGGAATCCAATTAGGCGTAAAAGTCAAATAAAAAAATGTTTATTCTGCGTGGGGAGGCGGCGCACGAGGTGTTTGGACCCTTCCTGTCTGGCGCCAAGGGTTGGGGAAAAAGTGCGAACCCGACCGCCGAACCCTTCGTCCGACCGTCCGTCCGTCCGTCCGACCGTCCGACATCTGTCGACATTAGACGGGTGCTGTGAACGGGTGCGTCAAGTGCCCCTGCCTGCCGACTGAGCTGTTGTTGACCTGCGAAAAGCCGGCCACTCGTATCAACAGACGGACAGTGCCGAGCCTTGCGCGCAGCTCTGCCGCTGAGCCGACTGGTTGAACTGGCGGGTCGCCGGGTCAGCGCTGGTTGAACGGTTGACCGTGTGATGGCTGATGAGTGGTGATTTAGATAGAACTTTCTGTTTCAACCTCTCTGGTGAGAACGAACACGTAATCTCGCTACAACGGCAAAGGCTTTCACAGTTCACATCCAGACTTGGTGATTTACCAAAAGATGTAGAGTCCAATTAACCGAGGAGTATCAAAATACGCTGGCAAAGTAATCGGCTACAAAATCCATTTTTTAGATTAACTGCAAAAAGACATTGGTGAAGTTAATTAGGTAAATTTTGTGGTAGTTTCGTAAGGATTGATGAATTAGTCTTTCTTGTTTTTATTTCTGGAGTGTATTGAAATAGAATGGCTTCAATAGTATAGTTCCTGGTGTTGAGGCACGATTTCCATTCAACGAGACAGGATGCTCAGCTCAATAGTTAATTGACACTCCAAAAGTCCAGGACGGCCGACGGGTACGGTTATGTAGGGTCCGCTGTTTCCGTTCTCCGCGCTGTGTTACTCGCCGTGTCACCGCGACAAGATGCGTGACCTCTGAGATGACCCGAGGGACCGACCAGGACTACCGCACACGGATCTGACTCTAATGAGAAACCGACACTCAATGGCGGTCTCAGAGGCGGCGTGATAGCGGCCGCTACTTGTCGGTAACGTTAGAAACTCAATCCCAGGTGCTGAAAGACCTTGCAATAGGATACAATCACGTCCAAGTATGTCGATCTCATCAATAGAATGGTTTAAGCAGAAGCGAGCTCGGCTCTGCTCCACGATTTGGTGCGGATTGACAGGTTTATTGCAATTTAGATACGATCACATCACAGCTTTGGTCTTGTCATGTAAGATTAGTTTTGCAATGTAATCCTATTTCCCAATGCAGGTACACACATTATTCGTAATGAAATGCTATTCGCGAACATAAGCTGGAGAATCCCAATGGCAGCTGAATATGCCTGATGATCCAAAGGCTCAAGGATGTGATGTATAGCATGATAACAGCATTTCAACCGTCCGTGTCCCTAATTCGGTTGACTGCCATCATAGTAATCGGACCAGCTTCATGAAACGGAGCTCCCTGCGTATGCAATGACGAACATGCTAGGTAAAATAGGCATCTTAAGCCATAGAGAACATGAACGTTCCAGTTGTATTGCCTCCTGAATAGTGTAATGTGTCGTGGAGTTCCTTGGATAATTGTTTATCCCATGCCTTATCGACTTGACTTATGCCTTTTCATTTGTCTGCTCAGATTCTGTTTTTGTTTCAATTTTACTGGACTGCAACTAATAAGATGCAAGCTTCTGATGACTTACGGGAATGTACCTGGGAATCTGATGTCTTTTGACGTCTTATGGGTACAAATCGAGACATTTCCATCCGTCACAATTCGAATGTCATTTGGTATGTGGCACCCTCTGCATGACCGGCCGCCGGGCTGCGTGTCTGCGTGCTCAGCCGGCCGGCAGCCGTCCCCGCCTGGAGCGGTGCCACCCCAAACAGGGCGCTGACAGGCCCGCTGAGATCAGAGGGTGTCAAACTGGCCCATCCGGCCGAGCTCAGCAGCCATCACTAATTTATCTCCGCGTCGATAAAGACGACAGAATGTGGCCAAACAAACTACATTGACTAATTGGATGTGGCCTCGTGAGACCTTGAATTCCCTCCCCTGGCTCAAATTAGACAGTAATTTGCAGTCGATGTCGTTGCGTTACACGGTCATCTATATAATGCTGCGTTATCTTTTGGTACTAAAATATGATCACCTTATATTAGGTTTTAGTCGTGTTGGACATTTTCCGTTAATAAGCCGGCCTTTATTTAGCCCATTTGAATGAAAAATGACCATTTCCCTGACAGCGTGCGTCGGGAAATGACAGGGAAAGATGTAGGGGCAAGCTATAGCGCCATATATCCCGCTATAGCCTGGCATAGGTGCAGTCTGTCGCCTGGCACCCCTCTCGTGGTCACTGTACGATTACCTTCGTAATGACAGTGAGGAAGGAGGAGTCACCGCTGTATTACCCCTCCCTCCGCACGTCTGGTATCTGGCTGCTTTTGGTGGTTGATTACCTCGTACAGCATTGTATACCATTTTGCTGGCCATTTGAATACTATTGATAATTTTGGTCATTTGATGACGCCTGTTGTCTCTCTGTCTTTCTTCTGAAAATGTATGCGACTGCTGGCTCTCTGTTTACTGTCTTTTGCTGGCTTAACTCACATCCTCCTAACTAAGCCAAAGTTCTTTAAAAACGTGTTGTGTTCCCACGGCCGACTTGTGGCATTGTTATGACTCACAAAGAACACGGACGAAAATCCGACCTTCCTTCATTAGGAGTTATGGAACGTTCATTAAAAAGTTGGACGTTGCATACCTCATGCAGGTATTCGGCGATGCTAGCACGGCTGGGGACCAATGTTGGACGGACAGTCGTTCGCACGATCTAAGACAGTTCTGTAACATTGAGGAGAGACAAGTACGGGTTCGATGTACGGATGAACCGACACGCACAGGACAACCGCAGTGCCGGCAGTATCGAAAGATCTATTTATAGACATCTGTTCAGTTTGATGATGACATCCCGTAGGCGCGTTTTACATGCATCAGTTTCTCAGTCGTGTTTGTATTTGCGCCGCGAAGTTGAAATCCTCGAGAAGATTGCCTTCAGCGGTGTAGCTCTGTGAAGAGCAGAACTTGTGGCGTCTTCGCGTCGTTCATCTGCAACTGATCACAGCCTTGCATCGAGAGAAGAAAATTGGAAACGTCAAAGTTTAAGGTACTGGTAAATGTGAGAACATGTTTCAAACGTGCTGCGGCGCGGCGTGTTGCTGCGTCGCTTGGAAGCTGATTGCGAATTTAACCGTCAAAATACATTTGCATATTTGTTTGACGAAGTTTAGATACGCGCGAGACAGGCTTATTGGGTCGAAGCTGTTATGACACCAAGCTGGTGTGAATATGGCAGCACACCTATAGAAGTTTGGCTTTGCAGTAAGGTAGTTACATAATATAGTTATACACACTGATTTCAATATGACTTGTTAAAACATATCGTGCGCTTCGAATTAATGTTAAGATTTTTTAACATTGATTTAAGATTGTTAACATTGGCATGCAGTGCTTAAAAAAACATCATGCATCGCATCTGTGCCTGGCTTCATTTTGTTGAGTTGTAAGTCCCGTTTGATAAAAGCTTATTATTGTGTTACTTTTGGTCTCAAGACACGGGCTCCAGCGCCCAGTATTTGGATGCGATTAGTATCTCGATTTTGGCCGTCCAATGGATTGGGGCGGGGTGCTTTAATCGCCACAACTGCATTTACGACTGGTGAGACTGACTGGTCTGGATGTGGTCTTACATTGACGTGGCACTACACTGGGTGTAACGCCACAGGAACTCGCGTTATTACATATACCTACGGTTGGTGTTATGCGCAGCGCGGCGCTCCAGTCTCCGGGCCGGGCAGCCATGCCTTCATAACATGAACAACCGCACGGAGCAGCTGCTTCTGAGTGATTAGTATGTATCTGGTCGGTGGACGATGAACACTTCACAAGTCTTTATTTCTGGGTTCGTACGCTGGAGCAACGCACTACATTTGTGGAAGTGTTGGACCCTGTATTTACTGCCAACTTTTGATGAAGGTAACGAGCCGTATAAGCGCGAGAAGTTCGTAATGGGAGGAGGCATGTCGGATGTATAATTACACGCAGTGTTCAGCTGCATACCAAGGACATGCATAATTGCGTACCTTCTTGATCATAGTTCCGCGTGTGTTTTCGATCTCCTGAAGTGTTTTGAGTTTCGATATCAATTGTTTTGTGAATTGCGTCGGTTGGGTGTGTCGTGTGTACTGTGCAATATGTATGAAAGGAGCTGTATTTCGATGTTATCTGAGGACTGCGGCAGTAGGGTGTATAAAGCGCCGGGGCTGCTCTAGGTACTGTTATTTGCCCGGTCGGATGTGCCGCTCACCAGGTGGGGCACCGTACGGTGACAGCATGCCTCGGCCCTGTGTCACCAAACAGGAAAACGTCCCCCACTCCCCGTCAGGCGGTCACAGTATTTGGACAGCGCCGCAGGCATTTGCATACGAGATAGCTGATGTTCAAGCCGCTCACAGATTGCAACAAATGCCTGGCTGGATGTCACTGGCAGGCTTCGTGACGATTTTTGTCGAGGAGTGTTTTATTTTCCGTGGGAAGTGCCGTCAACAACTGTACCTGCTGAAGGATCTGTATCGCTGGAATATACAATCAAAGGCAGGTAGCGTCGTAGGAACACACCTTCCATCAGCTTATCTATAGCAAAGTAGCGCTTCGTGTAGGAAGGACGGAAAGATTATCACGAACTCTGATGAATTTGCATTGTTAGTGCAAGAAGTTGGTAAACTAAAAAGGTCTCAAAACTAACTTCGTGAAGGTATGGTAATTCTGCTGGAGCATTATTTTTTTATGAATGAACTTTCTAAGTGACATCTGTGAATTTGCATGACATATTAGGTACTTAAACATGCAATATTTTATTGAACAATGAAGAGCACCACAAAGATATACATTCCTGTGTTCTTTGATTGCATTATCTGAGGAGGAAATGCCACGGGACGACATGCATCTCAATACCGAGCTAAGTCTGGGGTTTTCTCGGA
Organism: Amphibalanus amphitrite; assembly: GCF_019059575.1. Classification (NCBI taxonomy): domain Eukaryota; kingdom Metazoa; phylum Arthropoda; class Thecostraca; order Balanomorpha; family Balanidae; genus Amphibalanus; species Amphibalanus amphitrite. The sequence continues at coordinate 19,350 of NW_024882205.1, read as the reverse complement.
GAGAGGTCTAGGTCTGAAACCCCCTGTCAAAGGAACGGGGCATACGGCGAGTGGTGTTGAGCCGCTGAACGTCTCGTGTTCCTGGGCTGCTGAACCATGTCTGTTGAGGCAATCTGGGCTCGCTTTACAGCATAGTGACAGTGAGAGGAAAGGAATAACATTTGATGATTATTATAGGCACTGCGAGTCTGTTCCCGTTGTTGCTCCAACTTCCTCTAAGCTCCTCTAACCTCTCGTTAAAAAAAAAATCGTTTCCGTCGCTCCTCCAAGCTCCTCTAAGCTCACCCCGATTCCTCATCTCGCCACCACTGTTGTCCTCCTCCCTCATCCCAAACGGGAGTTGGATTTCTGGATAATGCCCTGGTAGACATATAGGTATTGGCGCACGTATGACGTAATGCAAACGTATGACGTTCATAAATGAGATTTGATCGCCGTGAAATAATTGCTGGGATTGACGAGGATAATTGGCATTTTTGAATAGTGATTTGCAATATTTATTCGTCGGCATTTATTTGAAAGCAATGTTTATCTCATAATCACTGTTCGTGCGCCAGAAGTCGTCCATTGTTCCAGCCCACAAACAGCTGATTTCCCCACAGAAATGTTCCCGTGGCTGCTCTAAAATGGCTCTCCTCGAAGCTCATCCAACCTCCTCTGATTTTTCTCCTTTTTTAGATTAGCCACGGGAACAGACCCTGTATCTTGTCCTTCAAATACCTATGTATGCCTTTCAGATGCTTTTTAAGTCCGTCCAATATTTTGTATGAAGGACTTTTTGGCCTTTTTAAATTCCATGTCTTTTCCAATGTGGATTGAAATTTCAACATTGGAAATTTAAACAAAGGAAAAACCTTTGGTAATCTGTTTATTAAATTTATGCAATAGTAAGTATTGTCGGCAAGTTTTATTTGGAAAACCCCAAACAATCCTCTTACAAATGGGAGGCTACTCATCACTCATGGCGAATGCTGATTGGAGCTCAACTCGAAGTAAAAAAAAAAACGTTTTACTTAAAAAGCAGTATCCTTTTCTCGCAGTCGTATGTCAATGGGCCTTACTTCCTTTGTCATTTTGTCTTTGTCCAGAAACAAACGCAAAACATCCCGGATCGTTTATTTTCCTCAGCATTGTAGCATTCATTTGTTAGGCATCCACTTAGCCATCGTGCACACTCCAGCCAATTCGATGATTGCCACCCAGCCCCCACCGCCGGCGGCCGCTGCGCGGGGGTGGCTGGCCGGGGGGGGGGGGGAGGGAGGTGAGTGTGATGGTGGGACGGCCTGGTGCGGACGTCTCCACTCTCCACGGCCCGTGTCAGCGCCCCTGATGAGGCCGCCGCTCGGTAATGGCTGCTCTGTCTCCCCAGGGTGCTGTTACGGCACAGCCGGGCCGTCGTCGTGGCGACACAAAAAACAGCCACCGCGAGCTCCGATCCCTCCCCGACCGGCCCCCGGCAACATAGAATCATCGAACGGGTCACACCGCCGCCCAGGCATCAGCCCAAGGCTCTGTGGTAGCTCGCCGACCTTACCGTAAAGCCGTTCGACCTTCTACGATTACCACCTCTTTGCTGCTCTGCTCCGGTACATTTCAGCGAAGACGGCTGGTATTTCGCCCGAAAAATGTTGCAATCTGGTCGGAGCTGGAGTTGTTTGGACCGGAACTTGGCTGCGCTTTGGTCTGAACTGAGCCTAGGTATTGTGGTTTGAATGGAAGCCATGTTTCAGCCTCTTTCGGGGTCGAAAAGAACTTTTTGTATTGGCCTCTTCTGATGTTCTCCTTTCTTCTTGATTGACCTTTTTGATGTAGGTTTCGTCCCAATCAGGGTCAGGTATTCTTCTGGAAAGAACGGTGGTTTAGTCCGGATAGTTTTGGAGTTCAGCTTGAAAAATCAACATGGAATATGGATCGTGTTTTAATTGACTGTTTCGGTCTGATCGGCTGCAAGCATTCTAATCTGGGACAGTGCTGTGCCTTGATCCCGGGCTAACTATGTTGTGATATGGACAGTGAACACTGACCCCTATACTCCGTGACTGTGTTTCGGTCTGATTCGGGTCAGTGTTTTATAGTCTGAACTCTGTCTGCGTTTCGATCTGATCCGGAGCCGCGTCCCGGTCCCAGTTGTACCGCCACCGGAAGCGGTCGCCGGAAGTGTACGCCGGAGTTCCATTGTGGTGGTCCGCAGGCCCGCTGAGGCGACGTCCGTCCCGCAGAATGGCGCCGCTCGCGCGGTGACATCCAACTCAGACCGCCGCTTTTAGCGGTAAATTGGCGGCGGCAACAGGGAGTCGGATATAAATATAAACTTAATTATCAAAGAGAAAATAACTATCGCGGAAAAAACACGGCGTGCAAGTTGGCCGGCCCGGTGTCCCCCGGGGGTCGTTTCTTCTCCTTCTGCCGGCCGGCGCGCCTTTAACTTAACCGTGTTTTCTCCTCAGCAGCTAAGTAATATTTTCATTCCGACAGTGTTGCGGAACGAAGATAAAAGTCGCCCCTGGGCTTTTGGCGAGCTTATTCAGTCGTTATCTGTCAGTGGAGGGCAGCCTCGTGTGGCCGAGGTGTCCGCGAGCGCCGAGCTGAAGGGATTCTGAGACCTGGACCGACGAAGGGTCCATAAGAGAGGTCCGTAGGGACCTGAAGAGGGGAGTGACCGAAGGATGGCGAGGTCCTTAGAGGGAAGCTTCGGTCTAACCAGACTGCCGAGCGCGGAGAGTCGACGGATGGTTGTATGTGCCGAAGAGAATGATGAGGAATGGATAAATGTGTCCATGTCCGGAAGGAGTGAATGATAGGGGTCAAACTCAGCATCCTCTTTGTTCATTGTTTACTGTCGAGTGGCCCGGTACTGATCACGCACGTTCTCCGCCGCGTGTGCCGTGCCGTGCAGGCTATCACCGTGTGGCGGCTATCACCGTGTCGTGTCGCGGAGGCTCACCACTCAGCTGTCTATGTTGTGATGGTTTTATGCTCATCAGCGCCGAGCCGGGATCAGATAGGCGCTGCCGTGGCGGTGACGCCGGTGACAGACCGACACGTCGGCCGACAGATCGCCAGTTACCGCTGTCGATCCGCGGCCGCGCTCATTTGCATAGCTGTTGTGGACGAAAACATATCAATCTCCCTTATCTTGCCAATTCTAAACCTGTGTAGTGACTGGTCATTGGTCTTGTAATGCTTTTAGTGGAACATTAATTAGAAATCCGTCGCGCGCTGACGAAGCCGTATTTTTCTTTCAGAATGTTGAGGACCATCTTTACTTCACTGAAGTATTGGGTTTCCTAATAAAACTGTTTATGCTCCAAAGCTTTAAATTTTATTAGGCGACATTACAATGTGCGAAGATGTGTATGATTTTCTTATTATATATGCTAATAGCGATGTCAGAGTTTTTAGTTTACCTTGTTTGATATAATTATCGTTTTTAGCGCCGGCCGTATTTTCGAGGTGAGTGTATTTTGTCCGTGGTCACAAGGGTCGGCCGGCGGGCGGGCCGTGTGTAACGGCTGCTCGGTGCCGTCGGTGGGCCGTTTTTGTGACCCCCGGCGGAGCGGCGCCGGCACGGGCCCGGCCCCCGGTGACGATATGCCGCGTGACACCCTGCCATTAGAGCGGCGGCGACCGGGCAGGCCCGCCCTGCCGGTCAGCGCCGCGCGCCCGGCGGCACGGCCGACCCGCGGGCGCCACAGAACACTCCGGCAGTGCCCTCAGGGTGGCAGAAGATGCTAAGGAGACGCCGTCAAACCCTTCGAGAACATGCGCAGAATTCACTCCGGGGTAGTCTTCTGTTTTCGGGCCGTCCTAAGAAAACCCTCTTTGTCTTTCCAGTGTGACTTGCTGCTTAGTGGCTCTTTGCCGCCAACTTTTGCAGCATAGTTGACCACTACAGCTGTTATTGTTGTCTGTTCGTTACCCCCGAAGTCTGCCACTGCTATCCGTTCCTTGTTCTCTGTTACATGCCGCTGATGCCTGCTGCTGCTCTTCGTTCGTTGTCTATCTAAGGCCATGCTACTGCTGCTACTGCTCGTTCCTTGTTCCGGGTTCGGTGCCTGTTCCCTGCATTCTCACAGCCGCGGCCCGCTGCTGTCTCAGCTCTGCACGGGCCTGTCGCTGTCGGTGTCCGCTCCTCTGAAGCCTGCTCCTTCAGTGGCTCGGCGGGACTCCAGACAGCCGGCCTTTGACTGGCCGCCGCCCGACGAACGCTGAGAAGCTTAGCTCAGCCGACAAAACAGATTTGCGGGATTACGATGTTTCCGCACTCTGGTTCCCGCCCGCGTCGGTTTGTTGTGGCAGGTCCCAGACGATTCCTGGCAGGACTACGAGATCCAATAAAACAGCTGAAAAATCACGCCAAAAAGCTTTGGTCTCGCATCCATGCATGCGAAATGGGACAAATGCTCAACATATTAAATCTTCTCTGAACCACAACCTCGATTTGAAGACGTTATGGAATTCGAAATCGCTGCATGTTGTCAGATCAAAGTAGGGACGCGACGGGTGCCGGGAGCGCGTCACGAGTAAATTACAGCGAACTGGTGCGGGTGGAAGGGGCTGCAAATCGGCCGGCTCTGTCAGCAGCTCAAAGCCGGCCTTGATAAATGGGTGCGGAGCGGAGGGAGCAAATTGGACCGACCTGCAGTTACCCTATCAGAGAGGATCTTATGCGAGCGCCCTGCCTTGTTAGCGGAGCGCCACTTTCGCATTTTTCTCGCCGTCGGAATGTCGTCAGCTCCCTCCGTCAGCATTGCCCTGCAGTAGCTCGCAGGGCTTGATATCGACCTCAGCATCAGTGACTGTTATTATTCACATTTCACCCGCGCGTGAACAAACACTGATTGCTCCAACTACTGGGAACATCGTCAGGAAACATTGCGACCTGCCCAACACAGCCCTGTGTCTCAGCTGTTGCTTCTGAAGCTCTAATCCACTCGTCTGAACCCGTCTCTCAATAATGAAACAGAGCTCAGCCGAGAGATGTGCCCTCTAATTAACAGCCGTAAACGCGACCCAAGATGAATGCCGCTGCAAATTGCGAATGGCCTCGTTTGCGTTTGCAGTGTGGGAACATCACCACTTAGTGTTTTATTTAGGAATTTCTTGGCGGCGCGGCGGCGGCGTTTTATCGCCGGCGCGGCGGTCGCTCCCCTGATGACTCTGTTAGCCGGCTGGGAGCCGGCGGGCGCAGCGCGGTGGGCGGCGCCGGACGGCCGCCCCCGGCACACTCGTCATAAACGCCGACCGGCAAACCGCCGAAAAATTGAGCCACCTTTAAACCGATGCCCAAGTAATATTCATAATTCATAATGGCGTCAGGGGTGAACGCGATCTCGGGAAGAGGCGCCGCGGCTGCACGGACCACCGGTCGCCGGCCGTGCAAAAACTCGTGCAAAATCGCCGCCAGTCACGAAAAGAGCATGCAAATCGGCGTCTAATATGGCCGCGGTCCGCTGGAACGACGCTGCAAAACTCGCCCTTACTGGCACCGGCGCAACTAATGAAGACATAATGATAGACAAGGTGTGGTTAACACTTGCTAATCACAGTTGCGGCGTTATTTAATTACGCACTGTCGGATGCCGGCCTTTACGACGTGTTGCACGTCCGCCCGGGGCGGCGAGGAATTATGGAGACGTCAGCGTTCGTGGTCGGCCGGTATCCGCCCCGGCGGCGACCCGGCTATCGAGGCCGGCCGCCGGTGGTCCGCGCCGATCGGAGCTGGTCACGGCGGCCGGACCGTCAGAGACGGGATGGTAACGCCAGTAACCAGTGACTGGCTGGGTAGCGACAGGGGCCGGTACCGTAGTGCTCAGGGTCGGGATTATAACTGGCAATAGCCATGGAGAGGGACCAAGGAATGATGAGTGATTGGTTGCGGCGAAGTAAAAGTCTGATCGAGGCCGCGCAGGGCTCAATCGTTCTGCTAGAAGGAGCCAGCTGACGGCCCGCTACACTGCAATGGTGAGAGGTGAGACATTTGCCATTGACTGGCTGATAGAAATCAGCCAAATGAGAAGGCGCTGGCACCTAGAACGTGGTCAGGGTCGGTGTCTGGGCCATTTTCGGTACTTAGGTCCAAAGCCAAGGATAGCGAACGAGCTTCTGTCGGTCATTTCGTAACTGAGGACGCGTCGGACGGCTCACCTCACCGTTCAGAAGAGCCGACCTTACCGTCAGGCTGATCCAGGGCTGACGTTGGCAGGGCTGGCCTGTGTCTGACCTCACGGCTGACCCGGGCCGAGGTCAGGTCCTGCCCGGGCCGGCCGCCGCGCCGGTGTGTAGTCACGAGGAGCGCCGAGTGCGGAGCTCCGGCCGGCCGACCGCGATATTATGCAGACTAATAACACGGTGCCGGCTGCAGGCGCGGCTCGAGGCCGGTCCACAATAACTCTCCGGCGGCTGGCGCGGCTAAACAGAGCGTTTATGTAATTAATACGAGCTTGTAGCGCACTGCGCCCATAATTAGCTGACGGCCTCGGCGGATAACTTTGGCAGGATGCAATTACTCGGCTGATGTCTGTGCGGCATATCACCGGCATCTGCCGAGCTTTCTGCGCGGGTCGCCTGACCTGCAATGGGACGAATGGCACAGGTCACCTGACTGGGCTCAGGTCGGCAGGTGCGTCTTGTTGATGACCCTGGCATGCTCCGACCCTGGATCCTTTTGGGTTGTACCCTCGGTTTTTCAGTCTTGCCTGCGACGGTCGCACCAGGGATATGCAGGTTGCCACATTGGCCCAGGCAGCCGACCGCGCAGAACAGTGTCCACTGTCCAGTGCCTTGCACAGTGCACAATGCACATGGACTGCGCGAAGATTGTAACTGCAGTGCAAACCTACCCCGTGACTGCGACTGCCGACTGTGACTGCGGGCTACCATGCGACTGCAACTTTGACTGCGAACTGCCCCGGTAACTGGTACTGCAGGCGCCCCTATACGACTGCTGTTTGCAACTGCAGACGACTCTGCGACTAGCCGGTCCGCTCGGCTGCGACTGCAGAGACACGGCGGCTGACCCCGGAGGCAGGTCACAGCCGTACCCGACTGGACGCTGACAAATGGTCACATAAAATCCTATTAACTAGCAGAGATCGGCCGTATAAAGCGGGCAGATGATAGTGGGCTTTGAAAGAGTTCAGCAAGATAAACAGTGACAGTCGGCGGGATAGCGCCAAACGAGCGGCCGAATGGAGGTGCCGAGATCGGCGACAGCAGCGTCTCTCTCTCTCTCTCTCTCTCTCTCTCTCTCTCTCTCTCTCTCTCTCTCTCGCGCTCTGTCTGTCTGTCTGTCTCTTTCTGTTGTCTGACCGCTACCTACCAGGAAGGCACCCGATCATCCATGACGGCAATCTATTCCATCTGCCATTAGCGCAGCATTGCATCAGTGAAAGCTGGGCGATACCTCACAGGCTCGTCTTGATCTGCGAGTTGCAGGTTTCACTCAAAGGATCATCTGGAAACCTACTGCATCAGCCCTCGGTGTTGAGCATTGGCTCAGGTGGTGTCGGCAGCAACAGACGTTTAAAAAACCGAATGTAACGTTTACTGCTAGGGCAAAGGGGAAATGTTGCACATGTACCTAGATATTCCCGTAAAGGACTGTAAGAGCGTTGGACAGGGATGCTCAGCACCATAATATGGGGTATCCTTTCCAGCGGACTGTTGAGATCTGCACGATTAGCATACCTGGGGAGGGCCAACCCTTTTCTGGCTGAGTAGGTACTGTTAGCTTCACGGTGGCACTCTCATGGAACTCTAGCGTGCATCCTCTAAGAGTGTCCCCGCCCTCCTCCGCGGAGTGTTGACAGCCCCACGGTCACATGGAACTCAAGCACAGCTTCTAGGAGTGTCATCCCTCCCCTGCTGAGTGCTGACAGCCCCATGGTCACATGGAACTCGGACTCTCCCCCAAGGAGTGTCCCTGCCTCCCCTGCTGACTGCTGAGATCTCCAGGGCCACAGGGCCAGATGGAAATGCAGCCGGCCTCCAGCCGCTCTATGGCCGCTCCGTGACTTCCTAATGAGAGATGCGCAGACTGATTAAGCACAAACTATAGCCGCCGCCATTGTCAAGCGGCGACGTGCACATAAAGAAAATATCACATTACCTGCCGACGGCGCGGAGTGGGCGCCGATCGTGTCTGGGGCGCGCTGGGAGGCGGCCTTCGCGGAACTGTCGGAGCTGGGTGACCTCTGCCATCGGTGGGCCGGTGTGAGTTGACCTTTGGTGGCACTGATATAGATGGTCTGTTGGGGAACTGAGGTTTGGTCGCAGTGGGGTATGTAGTAAACATGTGTGCGTGGTCGTTTAAAGGGATGAGTTTGCTTTATTATGTGTTTCGTCTGTTGACCGCTATTATATTTGTATAGCCACTTTATTTGCCACATAATGTATGACTCTCTGTCGACGCTATTATATTGTTACTTTATTTGCCATATTATGTACGTTTCTTCTGTTGACGCGCTATTTTTGTCACTAAGTTGCCATTGCACGTATGTTTCTTTTGTTGACGAGACATTATATTTTAAGGTAGCACCACTGTATTTACTTACCATTACGCGCTTCATTTGCCTTACTTGATTATTTTTAGTACTTGTGCTTCCCGCACACTGCACCTCAGGTGTGCCTGCTGTTATGTTACGCTTAATCTTTGTGTTCTGCTTGATTTTCTGTAACTTCTGTTCCGTACGTAACAAGCCCACGCGATTGTCCCCAGTCCGCTCGCCGGCGCTGCCTGTTGCTCGTCCGACCCTGTCGGCTGCTGCCGCCGTCGTTCTGCTGGGGGGGCGCGTCCGGCCGGGCCCGCGACTTCTCTCGGCCGCCGGTGTGCTACGGGCCGCCGACCGGCCGCTGCCGCCGTCTTGGACTGCTGCTGCTGCATTACCTACCGACTTGTACCCAACCAGACCAAGACCAGTCCTATCCTTACCAAATGTGCACACAACCAGACATGACCTACCTTGCCCTATTTTGACTAACTCACAGTGGTCACTACTCGGCTCCTACATGAACATACAAATGTTGCTCACCATGCACGGCATTGAACTCAATCCAGGCCCTACAGAGACGAAACAGATCACGATTGCGCATATCAACATCAATAGCATTACCTCAGAAAACAAAATCGCTGAACTTGAACAATTCATACAAACAAACGACATACAGATTCTAGCACTAACAGAGACAAAACTTGACAATTCGGTGGCTGACAGCCAGCATACACTAGATGACTTTCACCCGCCCATTACAAAACACAGAACGCGACATGGAGGAGGCGTAGCACTATATGTACACAAATCTTTTCCGGTTCAAAAATTGTCAAATATCGAGTCTGGGAATGAGGAATGGGTCTGGGCCAAAATAAAAACACACAAATTCACACTCATAGTCAGTAGTATTTATCTCCCACCTAACCTTCCCAGCGACCGACTACAAACCTTCTTAGACAATTTTTCTGAAACTATATGTAAGGCACAAACACATACACCGACGGCAACAATTTCATTAGGAGACTTTAACGCGGGAAACATTTATCTTGACCACCCTATCGCACAGCACAGTGGAACGACTCTATTTGACCAAAAACTCAAAGACACTGCGCAGACGTTAAACCTTTATCAAATTATTCAACAGGCTACCCGAATCACGACAAACGTAAACAACCTTAGAGACCTTATATTTACTAACAACAGTGAAATAATTCAACAAAGCGGAATACTATCATCATTTGCAAACCTAGATCATTTTCCAACATTTGTAACACTTGACTTCGCACGACCGACATTAGACAACGACGATTCTGTTGTAACTATTTGGGACTACCAAAACATGGACATACCACTTTTAACTAGGACACTGACTGACACTGACTGGGAAAGCATCATGAACAAGGACATAAATACCGCAACATCAGAATTTATTACTTCTTTACACAACGCGGCGGCAGCAGCAATTCCAAAAATTAAACTGAAACGCAAGAAAAATGACAAATACTGGATAACATCAGAGCTGAAAAGAACCATACGTAAAAGGGATAGACTGTTTAAACTAGCAAAGGATACGCAAACTGAAAGTAACTGGACGAGATGGAGGTGTCAACGTAACTTAGTCACAGCAATAAACAGACGGTTAAAAAACGAGTACATGCAAAGAGAGGTGCAAAAGTTATTGAACGATAAACAAAACTTACACAAATATCATAAAACACTTGCCTCAATTACAGGGAGAAAACAAAATAATACAATTCCACCACTCCTCGGACGTGACGGCACAATACTAAACGACGAACAAGACAAGGCGACATTACTAAACGAACATTTTGCTCTACAATCCACACTTGACATACCAGACACACGACTTCCACCGACAACTACCGCAAACATGACTCCGATACCAGCCCTCGACAACATTACGACTGACGAACATGAAGTACTTCAAATACTTAACTCTCTAGACACCAACAAATCTACCGGACCAGACGGCCTTCCCGTAAAGTTCTTAAAACTAACAGCACTCCTAATTGCAAAACCACTGTCTCAACTATTTAACAAATCATTATCAATAGGCATTTATCCAGACGAGCTAAAAAGGCGAACATCAAACCAATTTTCAAAAATAAAGGGTCCCCTTCTGATCCAACTTGCTACCGGCCCATAAGCATATTATCGGCCATTTCTAAAATTTTCGAAAAAAATTGTATACAGGCAAATTTACGGACACATTACAGAACACGACCTTTTGACAGATAAACAAAGTGGCTACCGCAAAAAACATGGCACCGAACTTCAACTTCATTACTTAACACACAACCTATATAAGGCTTTAGATACCGGACAAGACTTCACGGCAATATACCTAGACATCTCGAAATATTTTGACAAGATCTGGCATAAAGGATTACTATATAAATGCGAAAATGAATTCGGAATTTCAGGAACACTTCTCCACTGGCTAAAATCTTACCTTAGTAACAGATTACAACGAGTACAAATTCGAAATTCCTTTTCTCAACAACGCAAAATTAACGCAGGATGCCCCCAGGGATCGGTACTTGGACCTCTTCTAGCACTAATTTATCTAAACGATCTATCAAAACGCACAAACAACGACATTTTATTATTTGCAGACGACACCTCTTTATATGCCTCCCACTCACCAGACACACTACAAAACACCCAAACGACCCTTACAAAGAGACTTAGACGAAATTTACAAATACGGACAAGACTGGGCCATTTCATTCAATTCAGCAAAAACTAGTCAACAAACATTCTCACTTATAAAGTCACACCAACAGCCGACACTTCATTTTGCTGACACTCCTATACCGAAAGATGAGACTCATAAACATCTTGGACTGACGTTTTCTCACGATCTCCGATTCCACGAACATGTAAACGAAATTATAAGCAAAATAAACAAAAATACCAGCCCATTATATTCAATTGCAAAATATCTTCCTCGACATATCCTAGAACAAATTTACAAAACGTACATTTTACCTATTTTTGACTATTGTGACACTGTGTACGACGGACATATCACTTTAAGAGACATTTCTAGACTGGAGACGTTACAAAACAGAATAGCGAGACTGACGACTGGGACCCTGTTTAGAACACCATCTGACAAACTACGCACCGAATTAGGATGGGACAAATTGACAACCAGAAGACAAACACATCGATTGACACTCTATCACAAATTAAGCAGACCTGATAACCACAGTACTCCAAATTATATCACAACTATCATCCCACGTACACGACAATATGACATAAACATGACACTTCGAAACGCTAGACACCATACTTTAGCTCGAACCCGGACAACAACACATCAACGCTCCTTCTTTACTCTCACAGGAAAACAATGGAATACACTGCCAGAGACCACAAAGCAATTGCCCCTCTCAGACTTCAACAAGTGGATCAAAAAACATTATTCGGCATCCAAACCACCCACATATTATTCACACGGAAGCAAAAATCTAAACATTCTTCACACCAGACTAAGGACTAACATGACACAGTTAAATTCTCATTTATACAAAATTCAAAAAACCGACTCTCCAGCTTGTCTGTGCGGTTTCCCTCAAGAAAGTACAGCACACTTTATCTGCTCATGCCCATTATACACACGACAAAGAGACGAAATGAACCAAAATATATCCCGAAGCCTACAATCCAACTTTACACTTCAACCTAAAACCATCCAACTGGAAATCCTCCTGCACGGCTCAGGCCTCGACGGTGTCGGCGGTCGGGCGGTGGCACGCCACTTCCAAAAATTTATACAAGATACTCACAGATTCTCATGCGTTTTCTAACTTCATCCAGGGACCTGGCCGGGCGCGGCCTCCTGGCGGGGCGTGCGGGGGCGGTGGCTGCGGGCGGTGGCCGGCGACGGGGCGGCGGTCAGGCGAACTTCTGACTGAGCGTATGTTCGAAGTATGAGAGATGATGAATGTGTTCAGGCGTGTACGTATGTATGTAAGTATGTTTGTATGTATGTGTATGCATGCATGTATGTGTATGTATGTAAGTATGCATGTATGTGTGTCTGCGCTTGTATTATACATATTTCCGGTGCACTGCATCACAAGAGTTGGCACCGAGATTTAAGCCCTTTGGCTTTTGTGCCTCCTCTTATTTCACTATATTATGCGTTTAATTTGTATTACCAATAAACAGTTGGAATGGAATGGAATGGAATGGGGTGTGTTGGTGTGTGAATGGCTTCCTGGCAGTCTTGATGGGGTTCCACTGACCATCTTTAGGATCCATCCAGCCCTGACGCCCAGCCCTGGCTTCCTCCATGCTCGCCTGTCGCCAGTGATTTCCTACAGTCCTAACCGAATGGAGACGGTCTCAACAGCCCTTTCTGTCCCCAATGTGCCCACCTGACCTTGGCCTTCGCCGTGTGTACTTACATACGTTTGACGACTGACGTGCGGCGTCCGTCCCACCGACGCGCCTGTCCGCCGATTGGCGATCCCCTTCGAACGACCGGGTTACGAAGCCACAGCGTTATAGGCGACGTGACCGCCAGATTAGGACGCCCCAGACGGCAGGAAGTCCAAACTCCGGGAGTGCTCGCCCGCCCCAAGGTCACCCCCTCCCCGCGCCGAGTTTGCACTGACGATGGACATCATCACCATCAACTTTCAGCTTCGTCGCGGCACGCAGCGAGTTTTAGAATTCTCCGACATCTACAAAGCCCCTGGTGAGGTGATTACGCTAAGCCAGGAAGACATCAGACGGCTCGTTGAAGTTCATTCAACTAGCCGAGTGTCTCAACACGAGCGCAATTTACTGCAGTCGCGCTGGTATGATGGATATGGGCTGGTCACAGCGGTGGCACGCTGAGGCACTTACATGGCTCTGCCCGCCTCCGTGTGCTCTCACCGCTCTCACCGTGTTCATGGTGAGACGATGGAGTAAGACAGTAAGACAGTAGAGCTCACCCGGGACTGGAGTTATACACTGATACCGGCATGTGCCGCGTTACAGGTACCGATGGCTCGCTTATATTGCTAGGACTGATCACTGATGCATGAAGAAGTACTGGCTGATGGCCGAGTGTCGTGCTGTGCTTTAGATGTCAGCGGATTGGGGTGATTGTGGACTGACTGGGGTGTCTGTGTGTGGGTACGCTGGCAGGATGTCGATGACTGAGGGATGAGGATTGTAGGACGTAGGTGGGTCTGCGGTGGGTCGTTACGTGTCGATGAGTGGGCGCCGTTGAGTCTGCATCACCGCTGGGATGTCTGTGGGTCGGTGAGGCGATCGGTGGTTAGGTTAGTGGGCATTGGTGCAGCCTGCAGGTGAGTCCGTGGCTTGGTGAGGTGTCGGTGGGTTATACCGCCCAGTGTGGGCTCTGGTTTGTCATGGGTGGGTGTGGAGGCGCCGGTGGGGTTCGCTGAGGTGTCGGTGAGTTGTGCCGCCTAGTAGGGGCTCTGGCCCCTGGTTAAACTGTCGGTGGGTATGGGGACGCCGGTAGGATGTCGGTGGGTTATATCGCCTAGTGTGGGCCCTGGCTAGCTGTGGGCGGGAGAAGGGATACCGCTGAGGTGTCGGTGGGTTATACCGCCCAGTGTGGGCTCTGGTTTGTCATGGGTGGGTGTGGAGGCGCCGGTGGGGTTCGCTGAGGTGTCTGTGGGTTATGTCGTCTAGTGTGGGCCCTGGTTAGCTGTGGGCGGGAGAAGGGATGCCGCTGAGGTGTCGGTGGGTTATACCGCCCAGTGTGGGCTCTGGCCAATCTGTGGGTGGATGTGGGGTTCGCTGAGGTGTCTGTGGGTTATCGCCCAGTGTGGGCTCTCATGGTGAGTCTGTGGGCGGGCCATCAGTCACCTCTCTCCCGACCGACCGCTGACCGATCGGTTGCGCCGCCGTCAAAGTCAGCCCACTTTATTAGCACGTAGATTAAAAGTGTGATGAACGGCGCCGTTATTAATACGGCACCGTCCCGTCCCGCGGGTCGGTGTCGCCGATCGTCCGCTCTCTCTCGGTCGGAGGTAGTCCGTCATCCGCGACCTCCGATATATGGAACGTCGCCTCCGGACGGCGAGACAATCTGCTGACAGACAGATGGACCCAGCCGGGCTGACGGAATAGACTGACTGGGACAGATGGGATAGGAAAGATGGACTGACAGACTGACGGAATGGACTGGCTGGGACGGACGGGATAGGACAGACGAACTGACGGAATGGACTGGCTGGGACAGACGGGGTAGGAAAGATGGACTGACGAAATGGACTGGCTGGGACAGACGGGATAGGACAGACGAACTGACGGAATGGACTGGCTGGAACAGACGGGATAGGACAGACGAACCGACGGAATGGACTGGCTGGAACAGACGAACTGACGGAATGGACTGGCTGGAACAGACGGGATAGGATAGACGGGCTGACGGAATCGACTGGCTGGGACAGACGGGATAGGACAGACGAACTGACGGAATGGACTGGCTGGAACAGACGGGATAGGATAGACGGACTGACGACATCGACTGGCTAGGACAGACGGGATAGGACAGACGAACTGACGGAATCGACTGGCTGGAACAGACGGGATAGGACAGACGAACTGACGGAATGGACTGATTGGGACGGACGGGATAGGACAGACGAACTGACGGCATGGACTGGCTGGAACAGACGGGATAGGATAGACGGACTGACGAAATCGACTGGCTAGGACAGACGGGATAGGACAGACGAACTGACGGAATCGACCGGCTGGAACAGACGGGATAGGACAGACGAACTGACGGAATGGACTGATTGGGACAGACGGGATAGGACAGACGAACTGACGGAATGGACTGGCTGGGACAGACGGGATAGGATAGACGGACTGACGGAATCGACTGCCTGGAACAGACGGGATAGGACAGACGAACTGACGGAATGGACTGGCTGGGACGGACGGGATAGGACAGACGAACTGACGGAATGGACTGGCTGGGACGGACGGGATAGGACAGACGAACTGACGGAATGGACTGGCTGGAACAGACGGGATAGGACAGACGAACTGACGGAATGGACTGGCTGGGACGGACGGGATAGGACAGACGAACTGACGGAATGGACTGGCTGGAACAGACGGGATAGGACAGACGAACTGACGGAATCGACTGGCTGGGACAGACGGGATAGGACAGACGAACTGACGGAATGGACTGGCTGGAACAGACGGGATAGGATAGACGGACTGACGGAATCGACTGGCTGGGACAGACGGGATAGGACAGACGAACTGACGGAATGGACTGGCTGGAACAGACGGGATAGGATAGACGGACTGACGAAATCGACTGGCTAGGACAGACGGGATAGGACAGACGAACTGACGGAATCGACTGGCTGGAACAGACGGGATAGGACAGACGAACTGACGGAATGGACTGATTGGGACGGACGGGATAGGACAGACGAACTGACGGAATGGACTGGCTGGAACAGACGGGATAGGATAGACGGACTGACGAAATCGACTGGCTAGGACAGACGGGATAGGACAGACGAACTGACGGAATCGACCGGCTGGAACAGACGGGATAGGACAGACGAACTGACGGAATGGACTGATTGGGACGGACGGGATAGGACAGACGAACTGACGGAATGGACTGGCTGGGACAGACGGGATAGGATAGACGGACTGACGGAATCGACTGGCTGGAACAGACGGGATAGGACAGACGAACTGACGGAATGGACTGGCTGGGACGGACGGGATAGGACAGACGAACTGACGGAATGGACTGGCTGGGACGGACGGGATAGGACAGACGAACTGACGGAATGGACTGGCTGGAACAGACGGGATAGGACAGACGAACTGACGGAATAGACTGGCGGGGACGGACGGGATAGGACAGACGAACTGACGGAATGGACTGGCTGGAACAGACGGGATAGGACAGACGAACTGACGGAATGGACTGGCTGGAACAGACGGGATAGGATAGACGGACTGGCTGGGACGGACGGGATAGGACAGACGAACTGACGGAATGGACTGGCTGGAACAGACGGGATAGGATAGACGGACGGGATAGGACAGACGAACTGACGGAATGGACTGGTTGGGACAGACGGGATAGGAAAGATGGACTGGCAGACTGACGGAATGGACTGGCTGGGACGGGATAGGATAGATGGAGAGATGGATGGAACCGGTCGAACGAACGGTTGACAGATGGGACAACGAAATGGACAGATTTTAACCACAAGGATGTATAAATTCGTTTTTATCCAATTTAGCTACATGTCCTGGACTCGAACACTGAACTTACACTCCCATCCCCTGAATGGTGCGTTTATTGTGATACCTTTACGCACGGAATGGCCGTAAATGTCGCGGGTGACGACTGCTGGCGTTGTCATTTGGTAATAGAGTGAATGCGAACATCTGCTTCGCTCTTCCTGTAATTTTACGGTACTTCGGTGCTCGCCTTCCTGTAATTTTAACGCATGATTTTGCAACTACGTTACGTAGCAGTAATGACGTTGTTAATGTTGTTTATATCATGAAGCTTTTTATGTCGTGTGCGCAATGTGAATGGTTCCAGTAATATAATGCAATAATGCATGACTGGTACGGCTAGTCTGCCGTGCCAAAATGACGTGTTCCGCTTCTCAAGTCACATGACCGGCGACTGGTTGTCTTACTTCCCGTATGAACCGATATCGAGCACGCTGACATGTACTCAGTCACGACAGTTTTGGGTTTTGTCTAAAGGTGTTAGCTAGTGGAGGACCAGATCAACCGCTAGACAGACAGACTAGAGGCTGAGCATGTATGCATTTTATCCTGTATAGCCGAGCCCGAGACACTGACAACAGTTATCCCGCCCCACGCGTCTGCTCCTAGATTTCCGTTCAGGGTCGCTCTCGTGGTTTGTGGTTGAGGGTCGTTTCCCTGAAGTCTGGCTCGTCCCGCTCACATTTGTTCACTTCTCATACAACACTCGATTATGAAAGGGGGTAATAAGTAGGTAATATAACCGGAGCGGACCCTCCCGCCGCGCAAAATTGGCCGGATATGCTCACTCGTTGTCAGCCGATGGGGCTTCATTATAGAGCATATCCAATTTCGTCCTTATTAATAAAGGGCTGCTGGCGGGCGCGCGCGCGGCCCATTGCGGTCCATTGCCACGCCTCCCGTCTCGGGTTTCTCGGCACGATGCGGCTTCCTGCTTTTCAAGTGCCATTGTTCTGTGGCCCGCCTCTGTTGGCAATTTAATTATTGTGGTTTGCAAGTGAGATGCTCTCGCCGACCCACCTGGGGCCCGCCGCGGCCGGGTTGGCGGCGCCAGTGTGGGGAGCTTGGTGCGGGCAGGGTCGCGTCGGCGCCTCTATTTTTGAGCGGCCCGTCGCCGTTTCCGCCGGTTCTGTCATCACTGCTCCTGGAGCAGTTTTTTGACTGGCGCTCACCCTTTCCTACCTACAATTCAGCCGCATTTTCTCCGTTTCTCTCTCATATTTCGTGATCTTTCAATTGGTGTGCGATTTTTGGCCGTTTTTGTAAGAGCAGTGAGCGACTGGGCGGCGCCGCCGGGTGGCCAGCGGGCAGACCGGGGCGGACCGGGAGCCCCCGCGGCGACTCCTCCGCCGGCCACCGGTGCCTCCAGCCCGTGTCGGCGGGGGCGGGGGCGGCGAGTCGCCTGTGCCGCCGGCCGGCTGACGACTGCGGACCGCCCACCGCTCCAATAAGCGCCGCCGCTACAATCAATGATTGTCTGGGCGTCCAGCGGCGCCGGCTGACCGCCGATCCTCGCCACTGAATAGGTGGGTGACCACAACAGGTCCGCGGGCGATTCATCACCGCCGTCCTCCGGTCTGTTCACCGGACTCATCACACGCGCACCGAGAGAGCGGCCGGCCGAGCCAAGCCGTCTGACCTGCGCCCAGCGGTCAGTTCGGCCAGTCGGTCGGTCTATTGGCTAGTACGCGTAATGCAGTGATGCATCATTGCATCATATACGTGACGCCCATCTCTCGGGCCACTTTGTCTCGAGTAAAGTGCTGCTACCTGAAATAAACGGCTTTCGTCACTTCCTGTGATTCTGTGTTTTCCCACTTTTGTCCGAAGAAAGCAGTTCGTAATGGAGCATCTGACTCTAGCACAGCCCATTCTGAATGTCCCTGGCTAATGAGTAGCTCGCACTAACAGACTCGAAACTTTGTCTTTGTGCTGGATTAGGTTAGTAGTTGAATGTCATTCACTGAAAACAAAATGACACAAAAAAAAACGACTAAAAACGCACATGCAGAGCGTGTTATCTAGGCTTTCTTGTGTACCCTGCATCATGCATTTTTTGACCCGTCGCAGACGTGTCAATTTACAAATGTGTTAACCCAGTCGTGTTGTGTCCTAAAAGACAATATCATTGTGTCTTCAACACATAAGGCTTGTGTGAATATATTTGCAGAATACAAGGTAAATGTGTTACTAAATTTAACACAAATCGCAAGTGAAAGAAGGAAACACGTGGTGATTATGTAGTTTGTTGCCGGGGCGCAGTTGAAGGGACTTTGGCTTTAGCCGGACAGGCTGACTGACTGCCAAAGCCGGGCCCCGAGTGGAATCGGGCGCTCGGGTGCGGTCAGAGCTGAGTACCCGGCCGGCCGACCCATAGGTCAGGGCGCGGTCATGGGGCTGAGCACGCGGGCGGCCGACCCATACGAGGCCGCCGACCCATACACGAGCTGGAGCTGCGCCGGTCGGCCACTTCAGAGCCGAAGGGTGAACGCGTCACGTGGACGGCTCAATTAGTGCACCAAATGACGATGCCCCAAATTGGAGGACTACTGTACAACACAGTTATCCA